>NW_027069506.1:911585-1136421 GCF_002906115.3 Quercus suber
TTGGGATATGAAAGTGTCACTAAGGGATAAACAAGGAGAAGAGATTGTTCCTTTATGACTAAAGGCATAGGAGTTCCATAGCAGTGTAAATGGTGATTGGATGTTCTAAGGGTGCCTTATTAGAAAATTGGGATTCATCAAGAGTCATATGGTTACAACATGCAGTATCAAAAAACCAAGGTTGTTTACCTGAGGTGACAGAAAGGGCAGTGGAAGTGCGGGATAAAACTATTGAACAAATGCCTCAATATCAGCCGTAGTAAGTGAGGAAGCCAAAGATGGACCTGTAGGAACCGATGGATCGGAAGGACATACAGCAGCTGCCGAGGAAGGAAGCTTTATTCTGCTCTTGCATAAATTCTGCAGTTTGCGACAAACTGAGATGTCATGGCCTTTAGCACGGCAAAACTCGCAGCGAGTACCTTTGGAAGACTGAGAGGTGGGACGCCCAGAGTTTATTCGTGGAGGAGCAGTAAATGCAGCAATGGGAGGCTGCGGAGATGGTGTAGCCAATACATGATCAGATGATGACATGTGATGAGTAGGTAGACGGTTTTCCTCAGAAATGAGCTCCTTGACTGTAGCATCAAGAGAAGGAGTAGGAGACTGGCTAAGCAGAGAAGCCCTAGTAAGGCTCAAAATCCTCACGTAAACCCATCATGAAGTGCATAAATTTACGGCGATCCCGATATTTGACAAAGAGCTCAATGTCCTTAGAACACACTAGTGGATGATCTGCAGCAGAGAGTTGTTCCCACATAGTAGAAGTCTGAGAATAAAATCAGAAATAGACTGACCTGTCTCTTGGCGCATTTGATAAAGTTTTGATTCAATGTGGAACTCCAAGCTTGAATCATTAGTACAATTATAGCGATCAACCAAAAATTCCAAGCAGCCTCAGCAGTCTCAAGACGAGGAAGAAGATTATGAATGGAGGGAATAGAGGTATTGATAAACCAAGACAAGATCTTACTCTGAATACTCTCCCATTCCTCTAGGCGTTCTTCATAATCATCTGTTGTAACTGTAGTCTTGGAAGATTCTTCAGCAGCTGTGGCTTTGGACTTAGGGTTTGGTACTGGCTTAGGAATTGAGCCAATCACATATCTCCACAGTTTACGACCCTTGAGAAAGACAGTCATATTCTGAGACCATGCATGATAGCTAGTAGGACCATCCAACATAATGGTGATAGGACGTATGATGTCTCCTTCATTTTGTTGAGCCATAATGAAGAAAATGACCAAAAAAATGAGATTTAGAGACCTCAAATGCAGAAACGGAGCTCAAAATCGAAATCGACGCGAAAAACTGAGCAAGACAGGTCTGGTTGAAAATTTTTGACTTTGGTCAAAGTCAACGGTCAAACGGTCAACGGTCAACGGTGCTCGGTCAACAGTCAACGGTGCTGTCTGCTGACGTCACTGGATGACGTGTGATGCTGACGTGGCGATGACGTGCTAGGGCTGACGTGGCACTCAGAGGAGTTGGCGCGTGAAGGCGCGTGGCGCATGAAGATTAGAATGTCAGGCGCGTGGGAGCGCGTGAGACTTCGCGGCGGAGCGTGTTGCGCGTGTTCGACAACCGAAAACTTTGGGCGGCGCGTGAGGGTGCGTGAAATATCTTTTGGGATAGTTTTTGGCTGGGTTTTGATCGGGGAAGTCTGATCTATCACGTCGTATCTGTGGTTCGACGATTTGATTAATGAATAGACTAGATCCGAGAGGTAGTGGTTGGGTGTGACGGCGGTGACTCTCTTCTGACGGTGGCTACCGGTGAAGGCGAGGGCAGCGGAAGAATGCCGGAAAATACCACTAGGTCAGAGCAATGGCTCTGATACCATGTTAACAATATAAAGTAAAAGAGAATGACTGAATTATCTGTATATTGGTGTGTGTAAAACAATGTACAAAAGATAGCCTTATATAGGCTAGGTATGTGTGCAGTACAAGTAACATGAGTGTAGTACAAGTAATATACTGGGCTAAGTCCAATGGGCTAATCTAGCCTAATCTATACACTAACATCTGGTGCTGGTTTATTGCCATTTGCAGACCAAACTATGGTTTAAACTTTTATTTTCTTAAACCAAACTGCAAGCATGAAGTGATTAAAGTACCTTCAATATGCTCAATCAAAGAGTAGGCTTCTAGTATTGTAATCAGCTGGTGCTTCCATGGAATGTAATTAGTATAGTCTAACTTGATTGACATGAGGTTTGACATATTAGATAGTAACAGTAGTGGAGATTGAACTGGCGATGAATGAGAGGTTGTTGAATGAGTACTATGTGAGGGCTGAGCAGTATCTTGAGGTGTTGTTGAATGAGCAATATGTGAGGACTGAGTAGTGTCTTGAGGTGTTGTTGAAGCCATGGATTTTGGCTCTGATACCGTGAAAGATTTTGAGCTTGCAAAGGTTCAACAACGGCAGAAAAAAACAATTGTAGTTGTAACAGAATGGAAGAGAGTGGGAGAGAGAGAGAGAGATTTCTGAATTAAAATATTTTGATTATGCAAGCTTGACTCATACATTACAAAGCACTCTATTTATCGAGTTAACAGCTAAGAACCAGAGCTTGAAGAATAACTCTGTAGCTACTCCAGACTTGAACAAGAAACAGAGCAATTCTGGAAAGAAGTCTGGATGAAGAGGAGAGCCAAAGTCCAAAACACCACCGTTCTGAATTCTGATTAATACAAACGTCATCGTTTCACCACTTCATTAAACACAATACGTTTAAGTGGAACGGCACCATTTTGGACTTTCACATTTGACCGTTGGTAAAATAGTCGTTACTCAGAGCATGTTTGTATCAATTTTTTTGTCACTCAATTTTCGTCACTCATTACTCTAAAATACCATGTTTGTTTGGCATCATCACTCACTTCCCATCACAAAATATTTTTCACACTATTTTGTGGGCCCCATGGCCTGTCACCCGGTGCATTTTTTTTTTTTTAGGGGATTTTGTTAAATTGAGTAGAATTTGATGCAATTGGCTTGTTGTATTGATGAAATTAAGCATTATAATCTATGTGTTGTGTTTTGTAATGCTCAATTCATCATTTTGTTTTAAAAATTTTCAAGTGGTTTTCAATTTTTGGGGTTTTTGTTAAGAAATTCCTTGCTCAAGCCAATTTTGTCAATTTAATCTCAATTAAACTTAATTGCTCACTGCATTAGTACATGCATCATGGCATTATATCTGTTCATGCATCATATAGATTTTTATTCTATTTTTTTATTGCTAATTTGCAATCTGCCCTTGGTTCTGTTTTCTTGTGTCTTTTTGGTTTTCTCTTTTGTGTCTCTGTCCTTTCCTTAGCATCATGCCTAGGAAGACTAGAGCCCATAGGTCCCTTCCCTCTTCCTCTCCATCCCCTCCATCCTTTGATCGTGAGAGGTTTCCGAGTGAGAAAAACCAAGATCTTTTTTAGAAACTTAACCTTAAGAGGAAGATTTGGGCTGAGCGTTCTGTGTTGTTAGATGAGCTAGATCCTGCTATTAGGGCAAACTTTGAGCGTCGGGGCTGGTTACCTTTGTTAGACATTTTTGATCCTCCTCCACCGTCTGCCTTGATTAAAGAGTTCTATTCGAATATCTTTATCCACGTCTATGATTCCAACACTTTAGTAAAGAGTTGGATACGAGGTGTAGGGTACACCATTACTCCTCAAGTAGTGGTTGATGCTCTAGGGGTACCGTTGGTTAGGGATCCTGTCTATCCTTATGACGAGTCTCCCGAGCTGAGCGATGTTTTATCTTACATCACTGGGACTTCTGTCCAATGAGGTTCTGATCTTCGGATCACTTCTGCTGAGCTCTCTGGGTTGCACTATCTGTTCTTTCGAATAGCTTGTCATTCCATCTGGCCCATTTCTCATGTCCACACCATTCCTCTTGAGCGGTGTGTCTTTTTGTACGTTCTGGTTACTGATGCTCCTATTAGTTTTTCTCATCTATTTATTCGTTCTTTGAACGATGTTTATAGGAGTTCATCTTCTTTTCATGGCCTTGTTCATCCTATTTTCATTCATAGGATTTTGCTCCATCTTGACCTTAGTGACTTCCCTTCCTCTTTGCCTGTTCATGTGATAGCTCCCATAGGTGCGTCTTTTCTTAGACAGAGGGTCACTCATCTTCGAGCTAGTTCTAAATACCCTAGGTCCGAGCCGTCTAGTAGCGCTCCTCCTCCTTCTTCTACAGGTGCTGCTGATGAGGATGTTCCTGATCCAGTTGGTGATGATGCTGCTGCTGCTGATGTTCCTCCACCTCCTTCGACAGACTTTGATGTTCGTCATACTCTGGAGACTGTCGTGACCGTTCAGGCGGCTCAGGGTCAGATTTTGGTGGACTTACTAGATGAGATTCGTGCTCTCCGAGCCGATTTAGCGCATCTACATTCACCCTCACCACCTCCTTTTGATGGCGACTCATGATTGCTCTTTGGCTTCCGTCACAAAAAAGGGGAGTGGAGTTTTGACTTGTAGAGGGTTTTTGTAGTTAGGGGGAGACTTTTGTTGTTAGGGGGAGATTTTTGTTACTTGTGGAGTTTTTTAGATTGTATCTAGGTGCTTCACTTTGTATATCATTTTTGGGGATATTCATGTTAGGGGGAGTAATATTGATATTTTTTATTGATTTTTGTTGATTTGTGATTCACTGCTTATTGATTTATATTTATGAGTTGATCATTTATATATGTCTTTATTTTGTGTTGTGTGAATCTGACAAGAATGTTATACCTGTTGTTTTACTCTTTTCTGTCACACATGCGTTTATGCGTTTGTTGAGTATTTCAGGAATATACAGGTTGATTCAACTAAGCTACTGTCTACACTTGCAACCGATGGATAGTAGTTAGGCTGAATTTGAAATTTATGAGCATTTCTTTGTAAAGGGCTTTTTACTTGTAAAACTTTGAGCTTTTAATTAGGGTTTTGTGACGAATTGCCAAGGGGGAGTTTGTTAGGTTCTAAGGTCTTAGGATTTTATGTATTTAGAACTCTAATTTGTAATGTTAGCAAACCATGATCAAAACAATGTATTTAGTCTTGTTTAGGCTTGCTCAAAGTTGGTTTATCATTGTAAAGTTGGAATCGAGTGGCTGCAGAAGTACTTGGGACTTTCGGCCTGGCTCGATCGATAGAAGAATAGACTCGATCGATCGAAAATCGCACAGGTTGAATTTTCTGCAGAATTTCCAACTCAGCCCTACTTCATTAAACATTTTGGGTTTTATGTTTTTACCCTAGGTATATAAACAAAACTCTAGCCACGTTTTTGAAGGTTGCTCCAATTGTATTGTTGCTCATACATTGCTGTTTTGTGTAAATCTCTTGTGAGATCTTTGAGGAGTTTTCCTTTACACAAAGCTTAGAGTTTTCAAGTTGGAGATATTATCTACATCTTGATAATCAACTTGGTTGCTACCATTGAAGTATAAAGATAATCAAGCGGGGGTGCTTGTAGCTGATTGAAGAATCTAAGAAAGAAGGAGTCCGTGGATTCGGAGCTTGCACGTGGTTGTGTCAGTAAGTTCTATTGGTGGGTAGCATTAGGAAGTCAAGCGGGGAACTTGTAGTCCTTCTGTATGAACTTCAATTCTTTCGCATAGTGAATTCAGGTTTACCTTGAGGATAGCTAGGTCAAATCCTCCCCAGGTTTTTACCGTGTGGTTTCCTGGGTCATCATATCTTGTGTTTTTTTATTTTCCGCTGCTTTATATCTTGATATGATTAATTGATTGCTTTGACCTAGAATTGCATAATTTGACTAAGTAACAACTTGGCTAATTAATCTAGGCTACATAATCTGGTTGTTTAAAGGATCTAAAACCATTCAATATATAATGTATTTTACATGCAATTGCAGAGCCATTGAATCATTAAATGATTGAATAAAAAAAAAATTTAAAAAAACTCATTAAATGATGAGATAATTTTATATTACTTAAAATTTTAATAATTTTTAAATAGTATATTAAAATATAAAAGATTTTAATTTTTGGGGGGAAAAAATTTGCTTAGCCCCAAATTTGAATTTTGGTTCAATAAATAAAATGGTCATCTAGAATATTTCAGTTATTTTATGTTTTATTTTTCCCTTTTCTTCATAGCTTGATAATACTGAATAGATGTTGGTGGAGAGAGCTTATCTAGCTTTCATTTTTTGATACTGCAATGTGCAACACTGTATTGCCATGATCGTCTTCCCAATTTAGGATGGCTCTTTCATAAAATTCAGCATTTTTAGATAAATTTCTTCCAAGCCATCCCACAAAGAATTTAAAAGTATTGAGCTTGTCATATTTGAGGGCAGTATGCAGTCTCGTTTTGCACTATCACATCTGCAATAGAATTAGGACAAATTAATAGAAATTCTTCCGATAGATCAAGATGGTGATCACTTGTTGCTACTACATAATGCAAAGGAGTGAAATGCTCCCTTCCTTTGACACGAACAAGGTCCCCATCAAATTGTAGAAGCTGTCGTACCAGCTCGATATGCCTATTTTGTAGAGCAAGGTGAATGGGACTAAACCCATCTGGATTTAGTTTCCAAGCAAATGAAGGCTTTAATCCCATCATCTTTGTGGCAAATGGTATGTGCCCAACAGGCCCAGCTATGTGTAAAGGAGTATCAGCAAAAGGTAGCTCGTCGATGTGCTCCAAAATTTTAACATCCTCTCGAATTAAGGAGTAAAAGGCATCAATATCTCCACTTTGAGCAACCTGCTTCAACCTCTCAACTCTCACATCCATTCTAGTTTCTAGAAAAGCCAGATATTAAAAAGGCAGAGTTTTTCCGGCTCCAACCACTAAGTGGTATATCAATCTCTCTATCCCTCTCTCCTAACAGATATCAGAATTTGCTTATTGATGCTCTCAGTCTTAATATGTACTCCGCACACATAATGTGTGGTATATCTTTATTGGAAAAAAATAACGTGTGGTATATATGTGTGTGTATATATATATATATATATATAAATTTACTAGACTTTATTTGTTGGGTGCATTGGATGTCAAAGCTGCTTTTCTCACTCAACCTTTCGCTTATCTGATATGACTTTGGCGTGTGAAGGAAGAAAAGAAAGAAAAGCTGAAGATGAAGAAATAAAAGAAAGACCATTCTGATTTGGCCAGTTGGTGGGGTAAAGTCCCAAAAGTGTGATGACAATGAAGAATTGCAAGAGAGAAAGTAGAAGAGAAAAACACAGAGAGCAAAGAAAAAACTGTGAGAGATACACGATAAGGAGGAGAGCCAAGTGAAAAACAAAAAAGAGAGATTTATTTGTTTAAGCTGTATCTCTAATTTATTGTAAACTCAAGTTTGACTTTAGTTTATATAGTGAAATTATTCGGAGTTTGTCCTGTAGTATTTCCCTTCAAGAGTAATGCTAGATATATAAACTTTTTTAGAAAAATTTTTACAAACTACTGATGTGGTGTGTTGTTATTGGTAAATAAAAGTAATATTCATGTTAGGCATAAATGAAAACCAATAAGAAGTTAATCACATCAACCGTTTGTAAAAACAAATAACCAAATCTAAAAGCAAACAATATAAGTAATAATATAAGCAAACAATATGGAAATAAAGTGATAAACTAATGGATAACATTTTCAAATGGAAAAACCACTATGCGATAATGTAAATGGAGTCAATACTATGCCAAAGGCTATTTTGGTTTGATTAGTAAGACGAAATATTTTGATACCGGTTTATACCAAGGTGTACTATTTCATGTTTACCGCTACTTTTATATGTTTAAATATATATATATATATATATATATATATATATATATATATATTGTAGAGACAAAGCCCAAAAACGATATATTAGGCCTTGGACCTTATCCGAGAACATTGAAATGTCCGAAGAGAGACAAATAGTAGAGGGATTCCAGCTCAGTGCCTCATGAGTAAGAAAAGAGTAGAAGGCGGTCCGAGGAGGAATATCTCCTTGGCCATGACGAACATCACTCCAATACGTATTCCAGTAAAAAAATGGCCTCAATGGAGGCACTAGTGTCAAAGGCATGTTACATAAACACGTGAGAAGAAAGGAGACCCAAAAATATCTAAGAAAATGGAACAACCTCCGCATTAAATGCACTGCAGCTACTTTTCTGACTGCATTTATGTAGAGAAGACCCTTAACAGTGTTTCCTTGTCACCGCAACTCACAGAGAAGTCAGAGGAGATGTCTAATGGGACAAGTACTCAAGTAGCAACCCAAATTATCGACAAGTGTAGGGTAAAGATTGTCCAAGAGGGATTATATAATAAGAGAGACCCTCCACGAAGAGGAGGGAGGAAGGAGAGAAAAAGAACACTGTAGCAACCAGAATTGCACTTGTAATCAGTTCCATTGATCTATGCAAATATTTGCCTCCTCAGACAATGCATTCATCCAACCTTAAATGCTTTGTTCTTGCATGATTGTCCTTCAAATCCATCCTAGCCATTGTTAGATTCACTAGGGCCAATTCTTTGACCCACTCTCTACAAATTTATTGTATTAGGCTCATTAACCCACAATCTCATACATATTGGGCTTGGGCTGTAAACCGGGCCCTTACAATATATATATACACACACATAGATAATTTATTTATTTATATATTCATTTAGTCAAAATTTATATCATTTATTAAAACATTTTTTTTTTTGAGAAGTTCATATCTCATTTAATATGCTAATTTCTAACTAAAATGTCAATTTATTGATAATAGTAGACAACTGATGTCAGGGCGACACTATACTTTGTTTAGGGGGTTCAAATGAACCCCCTGACTTCAAATTTTTTTTATTTATTTTTATATATATAATATATTTTTTGTTAGTTTAATACTTAAATTTTTTTAAAAAAATATTATTTTTGCACACGCTGACTTAAATTTTATACACCCTTATTACAAATATTTCCAACTCTAAGAGTAAGAATAAGTGTTTGTGGATTGTAAGTGTCACTCTTTATTGTAAATTTATATTAGAGTAATGCTACAATCACAAACAATTTTACAACATTTTTACAAAATGTTGATGTGGCCAACATCTTATTGGTTTTCATTTAGGCTCACTATTGATATCTACTTTTCATTTACCAATAATCACTTACCACATTAGCAGTTTGTAAAATAATTTGTATCTTTAACATTATTCTTTATATTATATGTGTGTGAGTGTATCTAATATTGATTGTGTGCATTACTTTTTGTTATAATGTTATTTGTGTAAATAATAATGTGTGTGGAAGTTTGCGTGTACAGTATAAATATAAGAGAAATGTTTTGACACCACTTTCATAGGAAATATAACAATTGTCCTAAGGGTATCCGTTAACAGGACCCTAAATATAAAATAATTTTACATAATTTAGTAATTAGGAAATAGAGAAGGTTTGTTGCATGTGTGTGTATTGTTATCATGTTATAATAACTTTTGTTATAAAGTTAGAAAAATTCAAGAAAAAAAATTGTAATGTTAGTGATTGTTCAAGTATTTTATTGGTTAAATAAACATGTAGTGTATTATTTATGTATGAATGAGTGTGGTTGTGTGCATTAATAATTAATACAAAACCAATAAGTTGAGTTTATTCATTTAGTTTAAAATATTTTTATAAAAACAAAGACAAATAGATAATAACAACTACATAAAAATGAAAATGTTAGACAACATTAACAAAATAAAATAAAATGGTCATAGCTACCCACAATAACAATAAATAATCATAATGAACTATCATATAACAATTCAAAATTTGAAAACTTGCAGAAGGAAATTGTAAAACTTCAAAAAAAAAAATGTCAATAACTCGATTTATTCAAGTTCTCTTTTTATTAAATTTTTTTTTCATTTAAGTTTTTTAATGACCCTCCTAAATAAAATTCCTGGAGCTGCCACTAATTGATGTTCATGTACTTTAATGATACTCTAATAATAATAAATTTAAAACAAAACAAAACAAAAACAAAGCAAACTTGAGGCTTGTTCTGTGTATTTATAATGCCATAGTGGTATTCTAAATAATAATAATAATAACAATAAAGAAGAAGAAGAAGAATAGTTCTGTTAAGCGGTGCTTTTGTTTTCTCATTTTTAGCCTCTATCTCTACTGCCACACTCACCATCATCAATATGATGCTACTGCCATAGTGTTATTCAATAACATGGCAATGGCAATAGCTAGAAACTATAATTACTATTTGTACTTAAAGCGAAGGGAACAAAAATCTAAAAGTTGTATTCATAAATATCAGCTAGACAACATTAACTTTGGCATGAGAGATTAGTTGAGTATATAAATTCTTTGTAGGTAAAATGAGAGCAGTTGTGTTACAGCCAAGGAATTATAACAAAGAACACTTTGCAAGTTGTGCAGACTGGGAAGAGCTGAGATTGAAAAGAAGTAATTCAGAATTCAAGATGCTTTGCAAAAACTTGAAAAGATGAAGTAGATGCAGTAGGGTTCAATGAAATAATACCTGAAATATATACAGTCTTTGCACAAAACAAAGCTACCACACTGACAATACAATGAAGAAGAAACCTCAATGAGCGGCAAATTTCAATTGTTAAAGGCTTATTCGAAATTTTGTTGAAAGTGGATTAAAGTATATTTGTAATTTTAAAAAGTTTTAAAAAGAAAAAGAAAAAGAAGAAAGAAGTTGTCATAATAATAGTGTATCAAAATATTTATAATCCACTTAATAATATAAAATTTAAAAAAAAAAAAAATCTCAGTACTACATTTCTTGAAAGTAAAGTACTATACAAAAAAAATAAAAAATCACTCCGCAGTCCACACTTTAAATACTAATTACTATCTTAAATATTTATAATTGACTTAATAATATAAAATTTACAACAACAAAAAAGTGAAAAAAAAAATTTACCTAGTACTTGATTTCTTGAAATTAAAGTACCATACAAAAGAAAAGAAAAAGAAAAAGATAAATAACTCCGCAGTCCAAACTCTAAATACTAATAATTATCTTAAATATTTATTATCCACTTAATAATATAAAATTTACAAAAGAAAAAAAAATATTTACCCAATACTTTATTTCTTGAAAGTAAAGTACCATACAAAAAAAATTAAAGAAAAATCACTCCCGGTCCAAACTCAAAATACTAATTACTATCTTAAACATTTATAATCCACTTAATAATATAAAATTTACAACAAAAAAAAAAAAAAGTGAAAAAGAATTTACCCAATACTTGATTTCTTAAAAGTAAAGTACCATACAAAAATAAAAAAGAAAAGATAAAGATAAAAATAAATCACTCCATAATCCACACTCTAAATACTAATTACTATCTTAAATATTTATAGTCCACTTAATAATATAAAATTTACAAAAGAAAAAAAAAAGTGAAAAAAAAATTTACCCAGTACTTGATTTCTTGAAAGTAAAGTACCATACAAAAATAAAAAAGAAAAGATAAAGATAAAAATAAATCACTCCACAATCCACACTCTAAATACTAATTACTATCTTAAATATTTATAATCCACTTAATAATATAAAATTTACAAAAAAAAAAGTGAAAAAAAATAATTTACCCTATACTTGATTTCTTGAAAGTATAGTACCATACAAAAAGATAAAAAGATAAAAAAAATAAATAAATCACTCTATGGTCAACACTCCAAATACTAATAACTATCTTAAATATTTATAATCCACTTTATAATATAAAATTTACAAAAGAAAAAAAAAATGAAAAGAAAGTTTACCTTGTACTTGATTTCTTAAAGTAAAGTACCATACACACACAAAACAAAAAAGGATAAATCACTCAATAATCCACACTCTAAAAACTAATTACTATCTTAAATATTTGTAATCCACTTAATAATATAAAATTTATAAAAGAAAAAAAAGTGAAAAAAAAATTTTTACCTAGTAGTTGATTTCTTGAAAGTAAAGTACCATACAAAAAGAAAAAGAAAAGGAAAAGATAAAGATAAACCACTCCATAGTCCACACTCTAAAGTAGAGACCCCATGCAGGAGAACATATGGTTCTGCCATGTAGAAGATTAAGAGATTTAGTTCCACCCCATATTCCAACTTCTTGAACTCTTCCACTTTTAATTTCATTAATTTAAAAAAATGAAAGGTTTTCCCTATTCAATGTTAGTTTTTCATGTTATAACACCTGTTATAACATTGTTAGTATCAAGAAGAGTATAAAATTGGCTTTGGTTTTAGGTGCATATGATCTAAACCTCTCAACAACATTGTCAAAGCTGGATACAGGGCTTCAACAAAATTTGGCATTTCTAAAAGGTATGTTTAGGGAAGACATAGGGCCTTTATATGTGTTATTTGTGTGCTATTTATATTTTTGGGAAGTGCTTAATCTTTTTAAGTGATTGAGGTACTTAGATGAATGTAAAATTAAACTTAATATATGAAATAGTATAAATTTATATTTCTCTATTCAATTGTTGTTATATTTTTAATCTTTTGAAATGTATATTTAGTTTTGCAAATTAAAAATTAAAAAATCAATAGGCATGAAGTGGCATTTTTTGGGTCTAATTAATTATGATTACTTATATATAGATATATTGTATTACAATGTTTTTCTTCATTAATTTTGTGACATATAATACATAATCGAAATTAATTTCCAAATATTATAACACATATGAGTATTATAAAATAACTAATAATGAACATGTGCATCGTGTGAGACATCCGCTAGTATTTTGTAATAGTGATGGCTTGATATATATATATATATATATATATATTTTTTTTTTTTTTTATTTATACTTAAGTATAATGATTTTAGTTGTTGAGTTACTGTATGGAACTATAGATTATTATGTACTTAATATTCTATTGATGAATTATGTTAAAACCACAACAAAATACACAACATTTGCCACAACTCGTCCATGTGGCGAGTTGTGAATGGTAGAGTTGTAGACTCATATAAACCCATCATTAACAACTTGCCATGTGGACAAGTTGTAGCAAAAGTCGTGTAATTTGTTGTGACACTAGCATTTTTCTTCTATTGATGCATCTTTTAAGATCCAAAATTTTTAAGATTTGAAAGTTATTGCTAAATCTTCTATCCAATATGTTGAATATTTAGATGATATATAAACGCTCCAGAAAGGTTCAAAGATGTGAACTTAAGAAAACATATATCACTTCCTTGATTATAAAAGAATATATATATATATATATATATATATATATATATATATATATATATGGCGTAAATGCACTTTTAGTCCCTACATTTTGACGTTTTTCTATTTTAGTCCCTATATTTTTTTTTTCCACTTTTAATCCCTAAAACCAATTTACGCGTTCCATTTTAGTCCTTTCCGTCAGTCAACCGACTGAAATTGCTGAGGTGGCAGCCGGAGCAATTAAAATATTATAAAAATGCCACATCACCCATGACACGTCAGCATATAAATTTAAAAAATTAATTTTTTAATTTTAACAAAATTAAAATACATAAAACAAAATTTAAAACATAAAAATACGTCAAATTTGAATCAAACACAAAAAAAAAAAAACCCAGAATTTTTCTCCAGAAACAAACGCACAAAGAACACAGTAGCAAGCATAAATCACCCAACCAAACCAAAATGAGAAACATTTTCAGTAAAACATCTTCATTTTACAATGGTCGTGTACTTGAAAATGTAGTGGAACTCATTTTTCAATGTTTGTTTCTGGTAAAATGAAAAAAAAATTTCCAGTTCTCAAGACACATGAAATGCAAGTATAGTTGCACAAACCACCACTGATCACCCAAAAATCAAGATTAGGAAGAAAAGCAGCACAACACACCACAACACCCACCCTGAAACCCCCACCAACCCCGACAAATCCACTCCGAAACCACCATCAACAACCTACAAGCCCAGTCTGAAAACACCACCAACCACCCACAAACCCTGACAGAAACACCACCAGCCCGCCCAAACCCACCAACCACACCAAATAACAACCAAACCATCACCAATCACCAACCCCCCAAAATTTCAGATCAGATAGCCAAAAAAAAAAAAAAAAAAACCCACGAACCCAGATCCCAACAAACCCAGTCGAACCCAGCGCCCACCATCTCTTTCTCTAAACCCAAATCCAAAGAGAAAGCTGAAGAAGTAATCAAAAACCAAGCCGGTGAGCCAGAGCTTGGGATTGTGAAGCAAGGTCTTGCCTTTCACGATCTTCTTGATCGCGAAGGGGATCCAAACCAGGGTCGCGACCACGTTGAAGCCCAATTGCCTGGTGGAAAGGAACGGGGGCCGGTGAATCAGACCGACGTTGAGCTTGGTCTTGGCCTAGACGAAATCGGCCATCGACTCGGCAAGTCGCGAGAAATCACCTTGGTCCATCTGCTCCGATTGCTTCGAGGACTGGTGCGGAGTGACGAGGCGGATGTGAGGGAGGACATTGACGCCGAAGAGAGCGAAGCTCTGCTGAGACTCTTTGAACTCTGATTTTCTTTTATTTTGGGTTGGCTGGGAGATTTATGCTTGCTACTGTGTTCTTTGTGCGTTTGTTTTTGGAGAAAAATTCTGGGTTTTTTTTGTGTTTAATTCAAATTTGATGTATTTTTATGTTTTAAATTTTGTTTTATGTTTTTTAATTTTGTTAAAATTAAAAAATTAATTTTTTAAATTTATATGCTGACGTGTCATGGGTGATGTGGCATTTTTATAATATTTTAATTGCTCCGGCTGCCAACTCAGCAATTTCAGTCGGTTGACTGACAGAAAGGACTAAAATGGAACGCGTAAATTGGTTTTAGGGACTAAAAGTGGAAAAAATAAAATGTAGGGACTAAAATGGAAAAACGTCAAAATGTAGGGACTAAAAGTGCATTTACGCCTATATATATTTATTTATTTATTCTTTCTTATTTAGCATGGTACTAGACTTTTTCTAGTTTCACTTTAGACTCAGCTAGTGTTTGGGAGATAACACTTTGGGGAGTCTCCAATTGATATGTTATAAGGAAAAGTTAAGGGATGCCCTAAAGACATCTACTAGTAAATCATTTTAGAAAAGTTTTTATGCTAAAAAAAAAAAAGCAATTGATTTTTTGACAACTTTTCTATTTCTCATAAAAAGGTATACTAAGAATTGAGAGAGGATCATTCATTCTTTGTGTTGTCTCATACTCCAATTAAAGCTTGACAATCAGGAGCATGATTCTTTACTTTACTTCTGGTATAAAGCAGTCATGCATGCAGTGACAAATGCTCTTCATGAGTCGGTCTGTTAAGAAACAATAAGCTCAGTAGTGGAATTTCATCCTTTGTGCTGCCTCAACCTAAAACTGTTTGAACTGCTGAAAGTCCACTCTTTGCTGCTTGTGAGCATTAGAACTGAATGAATACCTCTACTCTGAAGCTTCACCACAACTTGGCAAATAGCAGGGGCAGGCCACTGTTAATAAAGTCCTTAAAAGACCCAACTACAGCAAAGAACCAAGCCATTTTCTTCTCTTGATTTTATACATAAAAAAATCACATTAAAGTTGAGATGACACCTTATGCTTGTTCTGTTTGTCGCATATACGGATGAAAATACGTTTATGGTTATTTTGAGGTTGAAACTAAGCATAACTAAGTCTGCCATTACGACCAGGCGCACAAGGTTTTTAACTTATAACAATTCAAAGTATTTTTTTTTTTTTTCTAGAATTTTCAACCTATGAAGATCAAAACCAACTAGAATAGGACTTCTTTAAGTCCACGTATAAACCTACCCTATGTAGTGTAAAAATAGACAAGACAAAGTTTGACTCTTTGCTAGCCGACTCGCCAGCACAATTAAAGCCACATGCCATAAACCAAAAGATTAAAAAAATCTAAAGTGATGAACACGATATAGAATATATTTATACTATAACAATTCAGAGAGGATTATTCATTCTTAGTATTTCTCATACAGTATATATCAGGTGTATGAAGGTTCGTTTCTTCCCTTTCAGTAAGGTAGAAACCGGTTGTCTGCTCATGGTCATGGACATTAGTTTCTAGGCGAAAAATCAAATTACACTACTTCAACTTCCCAAGTAGCTAGAATGATTGATTCCAATGAAATGACCAAAAACCCACGTTATCCAACTAAAACCAAACTACTCACTTATTCTACTATTCATTTTTTAATGCAACAAGTAAGAAGGGTCAAATTAATGCCAAATTAAGGTTGATTGTTTTGGTTGTTTGCTGATAAGATACTCTTTATATTTGTCACCGTTCACCAATTATCTTACAGCAATTGCTCACTCCTGACTAGATGAAAAACCATCTGAGAATGTCAATTTTTCGTCTAAGTCAAAGCACATGCCGTGCCAGAAGTGACATAGTGGTTGAAAATCCAAAAAATAAGTAATCCAAAACAGTGAGATTTTGAAGCCTTTGTGATCTATGACTATGAGATGTATCGATTGCCTTCCTGCTGCCTGCATTCTGGTTTTCCTGACTGTTTTGACCATTGGCAAAGTTCAAATTGTACTCCTTTACTCAATTATATTCACCATGGCTGCACAAAGTTCATTATAAGACCACCATTTACCACTAAAGTATTATCTCCATCTTTTTCCAATGGCTTCAGCACTCACTTCTTTTCACTGCCATTTACTTGTCCTTGTCATCACCCACCTGGTTCCTGCAATAGCTCAAGTTTATACTAGCATCAGTGTGGGTTCAGCTCTCTTTGCCACAGATGATAACTCCACATGGACTTCACCATCTGGTGATTTTTCATTTGGATTCCGTCGCTTTCCAGGTCAACAAGATCAGTTCCTTCTTGCTATCTGGTTTGCTAAGATACCAGATGAAACTATAGTTTGGTCTGCAAACAGAGATTACCCGGCAGAGAGAGAATCAAAAGTTGAGCTTAACACAGCTGGACAACTTGTACTCAAAGCTCCAGGTGGATGGGAGTTGTGGAGGTCCAGCAGCAATGAGAATCCTCGAGTATCAAATGGGGCTATGCTAGACACTGGGAATTTTATTATAACAGGCACAAACTCAAGCATCTTATGGAATAGCTTCAATGAACCAACCAATACCATGTTACCAACCCAAGTATTGGGTTCTGGGAGCAACCTTTTCTCTAGCGTGTCCGAAGAAAACTATGGGGTGGGTAAATTTCAGCTCCGTTTCAATAACCCACAGCAATCAAATTCCTCATACGTTCTGATACTAAATCAAATAGATATCTACACCCAAAATCCTTATGGAGCTTATTATGCTAAACAAGATGTTTCTGAGGTAATCTTGGACAAGTCGGGCTACCTTCAAGTCAAGAACTCACTGGGAGGCATATCCAACCTTTCATCAAAGGGAGAGGTCTTGAGGACAGACTCAGACTCCTACTACAGGGCAACACTTGACTTTGATGGTGTTTTCAGACTCTATACTCACCCAAAGAATTTTACTGGAAACCAAACCTGGTCTGCAACTTGGTATGTTCCTGAAAACATCTGCCTGGATATTTACGACACTTTTGGAAGTGGCCCTTGTGGTTATAATAGCATATGTTCACTGGTAGCCCATGGTATGCCAGAGTGCCAATGCGCCCCAGGCTTCTCTCTCTTGGATGTAAATAACAAGTATAGTGGCTGCAAACAAGACGATGTAAGCTACATGAATGAATGTAATGAGATGGGTACTGTGATTTCGGAAGATCAATTTGAATTCTTGGAGATGGAGTATGCTGATTGGCCTTTAGCTGACTATGAACTACTACAACCCACAACAGAATTTGAATGCAAGAATTCTTGTCTGCGTGATTGTTATTGTGCAGTCACCATTTTCCAGGATCCAAAGTTTAATAATGGCACAGGAAGATGTTGGAAGAAGAAATTACCGCTTTCTAATGGGAGGTTCAACAGCAGCGCCATTGATAGAAAAGCTCTATTCAAGAAATTTAAATTGAATAGCTCTTCACAGAATCCTACAAATCCAAATCCAGGCCAAGGAAGGCAGAATCAAGAGATATTGATCCTTGCAGTCCTCCTAGGTACTTCTGTATTTTTTAATTTCTTTTCTGTAGCTGCAATTTCTCTAGTTGTCTTCTGTTTGTGGCAAGGAAAACAGCCAAATTTCTACAGAACCTTACATACAAAAGATCTTGATATGAATCTGCGTTCATTTACATACAAAGATCTTGAAGAAGCTACTAGTGGGTTCAAAGAAGAATTGGGCAGGGGTTCTTTTGGCACTGTTTATAAAGGGGTAATAGTATCAAGTTATAGCAACTATGTTGCTGTCAAGAAGCTAGACAAGATGATAAAGGAAGGTGAGAGGGAATTCAAAACTGAAGTAACCGTGATTGGCCAAACTCACCATAAGAATTTGGTACGGTTACTTGGCTATTGTGATGAAGGTGAACACCGAATTTTGGTGTACGAGTTTATGTACAATGGCTCATTGTCGAGTTTCCTCTTTGGAGTAATAAGACCAAGTTGGCAACAAAGAATGCAGATTGCAATAGGAATTGCTAGAGGACTAATGTACTTACATGAAGAATGCAGCATGCAAATCATTCATTGTGACATAAAGCCTCAAAACATACTCTTGGATGATTTTTTTACAGCCAAAATTTCTGACTTTGGATTGGCAAAGCTTTTGATGAACCAACAAACCCGGACTCTCACTGGCATCGGGGGGACTAAAGGCTATGTTGCACCGGAATGGTTCAAAAACACACCAGTTACAGTAAAGGTGGATGTTTATAGTTTTGGTGTCATGTTGTTGGAGATCGTTAGTTGCAGGAGATGTGTGGAAGTTGAGATGGAGAGGGCAGCGATACTTACAGAATGGGCATATGAATGCTATAGTAGAGGGAAAGTTGAAAGATTGGTGGAAAATGATGAAGAGGCTATTAGTGATATGAATTGGGTGAAGAAGCTAGTAATGGTGGCAATTTGGTGTGTACAGGATGTGCCATTATTGAGGCCTTCCATGAGAGAAGTCACTCATATGCTAGATGGCATTCTTGAGATTTCTGCACCCCCATGTCCTTTCCTCTACAGTTCAACGTCCTAAGTTGAAAAGTCATCGATGGGATTTTCAAATAATAGTAGTGTCTAAGTGATGTAGTGTCATAATAGGCCAAATAATTTCCAAATAAGCATTTTCGTGACTGCCTTTGAAAGTTTAGTCATTTGGAAAGATTGTATTAATCAATAGATCTTGTCTTGAATTTAAGCTTAGTACTACCGCTTACTAAGTGTGGTGTGTTTTGTAGATTACCATGTTTGTTTTGTAAATGTGTTTTGACCTTTAGTTGTAACTTTGGGGGTTGTTGGTGTCTATAGTCTATATATAGTGTGGATATCTATGAATTTAAACTACTGTAAGTCTTTCATATTGATTCTATTGAATGGTATCAGTGTGTCTGAGGATGACTTCCCTTCATCTTTCTCAATGTTGAGCGTAGCTTCCATTTATCAATCTCCTTCTGCTCCAGAATTTTCTAATCCTGCACTTCCTCCCTCATCCAAGAATTATCTGAATACTACTCCACAGTTTCCGTAATGCTGATTTTTATAATTGTAATAGCAGACAGGAAGCTGTTTCTGTCAAATAATGACGAATAAGAATTGATTATTCTATTACTAATCAATTATATTGGAATTTGACAGTCATTTTTGGTGAGCATCTGTTTGCCTTACACATGATTGGGAGCATGCTTCATTTCTTTTTGGATGGATTCTGGGTTTCTTTTCATTTGCAACAAGGTCGTAACTCTTAAGTCAAGAAGAACAAATGACCATGGAATCAGTGTAAAAAAACACATTCGTATCTCTACAATAAATTTTCATATCTTCACAAGAATAAAACATTAGATGTAGATCATACTTTACCAAGCATCTAAGGAAATCAATATTAGCAAATTATACCAAAATGACAGACGATGAGTGTTTGACATTGTAAACCAGTAAAAAGAATTAATTAATGAAGACGTACTTATAAGCAGTTCTGAGTGAGCTGTAGCAAAATACATTGCATTAAAGTTGCTCCCTGAGGGAAGCACAACTGTAATCAAGAAGGCAGGCTATCCAAATCTTGGGTTCAGATCACCTTTTAACTATTGATGTCATCTGCTTCTGTCCTGTTTAGCTTGTGGGCAATGCTCCCTAGAAAATTGACAGGCTAGATATTGTAGTCTCAACCAAAAGCATCATCATCATCTGTATAAGAGGAAACGGAGTAGCTATGAGCTAGTGAGACACTTCCTTCCACATGATATGAATGAAAGCATGCGCTTCTCAATCAACCATGCTAAGAAAGTAATTTTGTTTCTTAGGCATGATTGCAGCAACCAGAGCTCAATGCCAAAGCACAAACAAAAATAATAAATATCAGCACAACCCTCAGCAGTTGGACCTTTCGTTTAACAGTTTCAATTATTCAAGAATCTCTCCTTCTAATTCCTCTGCTGAGAAGACTCCCTGCACTTCGGAGAAATTCCTTCTTTCTTCCGCAATTACTTCATCAGTAAGTACACCTTCCAAATCAAGGAAGTCATCAGGATTGTTTTCTGCAATTAGATCTGAGTACGCATCTATTAAGCCCTGATCAAAATCGAACTCCCTAATTTCAGAAACTCCTGGTTCCTCAGTGGAGCCGAAATGTGAACACTTGCCCGTTTCCACTCTTGACAACAATGACCTCTCTGCTGAGTTGTTTATCACGACTTTGCTGCAATACTATTACTGCAACGGAATGTATTTACAATGTGGGGTGGTTTTTGAGTAAGTTTAGTGCCACAACTTTGTCACAAATTTGCCACAATTTGCTACGTGGCGACTTGTGAGTAGTGGAAATAAAATAATGGGTTCATGTGGATCTATGGTTTCACCACTCACGAGTCGCCACATAGCAAAGTTGTAGAAAAGTGTGACACTAGACTTAGTTGTAGTTTTTTTTTTTTTTTTTATAATCAAAGTAGTTAACAACCATCAGTCTTCCAGGGAAGAGTCCAAAGACCGAGAGAGCTAATTTTAGTTAGCTTGCACTGAGCACATACATACATGTATAATGTATTGTACACCCTCGTTTTATAAACAACGTCATTTTTTTTTTTTTTTTTTGATGAACAACAATGTCCTTAAAAGCAACCATTTAGTTGCTTACGTTTGCATCAGAAAACAATAGCATTAGTCCAAGAATATTCTCAGGTCAAAGGCTTTTACCTTTTCAATCCCCACCCCCCAAAACAAAAAATCTCTCTCTCACGCACAGGATAAAAAGAAGAAATAAGGTAGATCAGAAATAATACCAATATTGGGTAACGCATAGTCTTATTCCATATTAAGATTCCAAGTCATTGCATACTACAATTTAAGCAGAAAATAAATGTGGCAGTAGAACCTATTGATTACAAATATACATACACTGATCTCATTATCAAAATCCTCCTTTATGAAACAAACTCAATTTGGCTTCCAATAAAGACGAATGCTTCCGATATATTTCTCTTTTTTGAGTCTCTGCAAAAAAGATGAATGCTCAAAGGTCTTGATCAAAGTGGACAAGGATAGAAATATGCTATAATAAGGCAAGGGCCTTGAAAACTTACCTCTGAAAGGGGGAAAATTGTAATGAATTAGATTCAAGTGAACGAAAAAATAGCTTCATTGCTTGATGACCCTTGGGTTCTGCTTATCCAGTCCAAAATATCTGAACAATCTTGACGGCTGACAAAATGCCTTCACATTTTGTTAGAAATATATATTAGTCATATTAGCCCAATGTAATAGGCCCAAGCCCATTCCTACTTGTACTAGTAGTCTAGGGTTTAGTCGCCTATATATACTCATGTTAGGGTTCATTGTAACACAGGTTATTGTACTACACTCTTATACAATAAAAATGTAGCCCTTAAGGGATTCCTCCGTGGATGTAGGCCGTCAAGGCTGAACCACGTAACCCTCGTGTGGTATTCCTATTCTATGCTTCTCCTCTTCCGCATCCACTCTGGCATACACAACATGATATAACACATCGCATCGCTAATAACATATTTAACATGGTATCAGAGCTAATATTCAACATGGTATCAGAGCCAAACTTCGTTCTTGGCATCAAACAAACATCTCTAGCAAGCAAAGAAAATTCTCACGTGCACACCACCATCAAAAGTCACACATGCTTGTCTGCCGGATCTAGACTCCACGGCATCTTGCAGCCACCGTGGCTCAGTGCTGTGTCCAAGATCCACAAACTCAAGCAAAGCCGTGACTCAACTTCTCAGATCTGTGCAAATCCAAGTCTCGCCTGATGAAACCAACACCACAGACGTGATCCACGACCTCCCGCGACCAAAACCCAGGAATTCGGCCACTAAAAAAAGCTACACGCGCTGCCACGCGCCGCCAACAGCTCCGGAACCTCCCACACGCGCCGCCTCAGATTCCTGACATCCAAATCGTTTTCTTGGTACACGCGCCGCCCTAACGTCCTCCTTGTCCACCGATCTACAGAACCTGAGATTTCGGCCATCATCTGTGCTTACACGCGCCTCACAAGCTTCGGGGTTCTTCTCCACGCGCCGGTGAAAATGCACGCTCCTGCCACGCGCGACCACAACTGCTGATGTCATCTGACGTCATCTGATGACGTCATCTTGACACGTCAGCGCCACGCAAGCTGTTGCCACATCAGCCCTAGTCCACGTCAGCGACACATCATAGGATGACGTCAGCGGATCTGCTGCCCGATCCGTGACCCGACCCGGAAACCCGAAACCGACTCGAACCAGTATCCGTTGACTTTGACCCTGCACCAGTTGACTTTGACTTTTTGTGTTGACCTTTGACCAAAAGTCAAAATTTTCAAAAGGGCCTATCTTGCTCAGTTTTTCGCGTAGATTCCAATTTTAGACTTCGTTTCTTCATTTGAAACTCCGAAATTGGTCAATTGGCATATTCTTCATTGTGGTTTCTTCAAAGGCATTTTTCAAGACATCTCAAAGTGATCTTTTCATGCTTATCCAACCTCAATCCTTCATCGAGCTTCCGCCTTGAGTTTGAGGGAGGGTGTTAGAAATATATATTAGTCATATTAGCCCAATGTAATAGGCCCAAGCCCATTCCTACTTGTACTAGTAGTCTAGGGTTTAGTCGCCTATATATACTCATGTTAGGGTTCATTGTAACACAGGTTATTGTACTACACTCTTATACAATAAAGATGTAGCCCTTAAGGGATTCCTCCGTGGATGTAGGCCGTCAAGGCTAAACCACGTAACCCTCGTGTTCATGGTATTCCTATTCTATGCTTCTCCTCTTCCGCATCCACTCTGGCATACACAACATGATATAACACATCGCATCGCTAATAACATATTTAACACGGTATCAGAGCTAATATTTAACACATTTAAAGAGAGTCTTCTAGACCTTTGCAATAAACAACCCAACAACTTTATAACAAATATGACTATTTTTATACCTATTTTTGGTGCGGTAACCCTTCCACATTGGGCTTGGGTAAAACTTTTTTTTATGAGTAACAGGATTGGCTTCTTTAACGACTTCAAAATCAAAGTTGTGTGAAGGGAGAAAGACATATATTACAGGATTTTCCAATATAACTAAATAGTTAAAAGGTGACCTAGGACCCTGCTGCAAAACATATATATATATACATACATACATATCAGATCTTGTCTAGGTAAATGAAGATGAACAAGACAATTGTTAATCAGAATAAACAAGTCTTAGGATTCCATAAGCAAGTGCAAGCCCATGTATACAGGAAATATCTCCACCAAAAGATGAAAATAAATAACAAACCAGGCCAAATGTTGTTTGCTCTCAATATTCTTTTATAATTCTCTGTTGAGTGACAACTATTTGTTTAAAGTAAGTGCTATCAAATTTGCATCAATCTTGCTTTTATATACTTCACGACATTACATCTTTCTTCTTCTTTTTTCTTTCTTTTTTTTCCTTTTTGCTAAGCGTAAATAGGATAATACATATTTGCAATTAGATTAAACCATACTATTACAAATTCTTCTGGGTCAGTCCATTTCCTTAATACTATTGTAGAGATAGCAGGTTATTCATGTGTACCATATGTCAAGTATAGATCTTCAATGCATGAGACCCACCAAGATTTGTATACATCACGAGAACGAGTTGATAAATGTTATGCTCTTCACTTTCTCATTATATTAAAAAATAAATAAATAAATAAATAAAAACAACAACAACAACAACAACAACACAAATTATGGTAAAAAGAATAGACTAATAAAGACTTATAAGCAGTTCAGAGCGAGCTGTGGCAAAATACATTGCATCTTAAGTTGCTACCTGAAGGAAGCACAACTGTAATCAAGAAGGCAGGCTATCCAAATCTTGGGAAATCCTCAAATTCTGATCACTTTTTAATTATTGATGAACAAGACAGTTGTTAATCAGAAAAAAACAAGTCTGAGGTTGCCGTGAGCAAGTGCAAGCATTTGAAGTCTTTTTTATAAGTCAAAAGGTAGAAAAAGAGAGAACACATAATGAATATCAACTCCTAAAGGGAAGAATATCCATGACTGAACAATTCTCTTTCAAATAAAATTCTTACTTTACAAAAACAAATATCCAAGTATTAACCACCGCTTCCAAGCACCCACTTAGATGAGACTGGCACTATTTTAATCACAAGACTTGGGGCCAAAAGAAACACAATCCCCTGACCACAATCTCATTCATAGTTCAACTTGACCCCAATACAGGGTGCTCAATTTTGAAGTCTAGTACAAACGAGAACACCACGTATAAAACAGCAGCATGAAGCAGTACTTCATCCCTTAATTGGAGCAATTGTTGCATCATTAAGCCAACCTAGTCAAGAATCAACCAATGTACCACAATCATCTAATATATGCCAGTTAAAATCTGTCCTTTGTGTCTAGAAAATTCAAACAAATTGCACTAGGCTTTTTTTTTTTTTTTTTTTAAATTAATAAACAAACATATACACACACAAAGGAGAAGGGATGGAACTCTAATACAAAGGTACGAGAGAAATATGATTACAAATTCAAAAATTAAGTAATACTATCTATGCAATCACACTGCTTTATTACTATATACATTATATTCATAGACAACATTGGGTACTTCAACTATGCCCTTAGAAACGCATACGCTAAATCTTATTATTAAAGAAACAAAAACAAAAAGAAATATGCTAAAGTTACAACCTTTTTATAAACTTTTCATGTGGTGAGTGAAAATGTGATGTTAATAATTAGCCTAGATGAGTTTGTAAAAATGTTGTAAAATAATTTGTGGCATATATATAGCTCCAAGGTTGGCCAAATTTTTTTTTTTTCTCCCATCAATTCTTCTCCAATGATTGAATCCGCAAACCACTGTATTCCTAAACCAAAAACAACCATTACTAGGATCGTATACACGAGCCAAAGCACAAAAAGAGAAATCGCCAACACTGGAGCCTGGTTTATGGTCAAGAATGACATACAAAAACAAAACCCGAGGGAGAGAATGACCATGAAGACCGGACCCCTGTTGTACTGTACTAGAAGGAGGAGAACAACCATTAAGTTTGACATCTCAAATATTAAAAAATTACAAACTGAGAACACCATAAAAAGGAAGAATCCATATTCTTTTGAAGCAATGGGTGTCCCCACTGTGTGTGCTACTGTTGTATTGCATTGAGTCTGATCATTGGTTCCCGAATTAGTAGTATTCCCTATTTCTGTGGCATTGTACTTACGATCATCTTGCCAAAGTCCCCAAGGAGGGTTGAGTACAACTTGATAGCTGATTGTTACAAGCAGGGCTGCAACCACCAGAAGTACATTCCACCTTTCGTCTGATAATGCCGTCATTTGACGAACATGACACTTTCCCCAAAACTCGAAATATCCTATTGATGGCGGCCTTAGGCAGTCTGCATACCAATTTTTGTAGAAAGAGATGAATCCGATTTGGCTTTAGCACGGTGTAGCATAACCTTGATCTTTCTGTTGTCTACCTGTGTTTGATTGCAACCATTGGAACTTAAAAGAAAAGCAAGCGGGGAGCTTGTAGCTGATTAAAGAATTCAAGAAAGAAGTAGTCCGTGGATTCGGAGCCTGCGCGTGGTCGTGTCAGGAAGTTCTACTGGTGGGTAGCATTAGGAAGTCGAGCGGGGAGCTTGTAGTCCTTTTGTACGAACTTCAATTCTTTCATAGTGAATTCAGGTTAGCCTTGAGGATCAGTGGGTCAAATCCTCCCCAGGTTTTTACCGTGTGGTTTCCTGGGTGATCATATCTTGTGTTATTTATTTTCCGCTGCATTATATCTTGATATGATTGTTTGGATTGTTTTAACCTAGAATTGCTTAATCTGACTAAGTAACAACTTGGCTAATTAATCTAGGCTACGCAATCTGTGTGTTTAAGGGGTCTAAAACCGTTCAACAACCTTTTTATAAACTTTTCATGTGGTGAGTGAAAATCTGATGTTAATAATTAGCCTAGATGAGTTTGAAAAAATGTTGTAAAATAGTTTGTGGCATATATATAGCTCCAAGGTTGGCCAAATTTTTTTTTTCTCCCATCAATTCTTCTCCAATGATTGAATCCGCAAACCAGTCTATTCCTAAACCAAAAACAACCATTACTAGGATCGTATATACAAGACAAAGCACAAAAAGAGAAATCGCCAACACTGGAGCCTGGTTTATGGTCAAGAATGACATACAAAAACAAAACCCGAGGGAGAGAATGACCATGAAGACCGGACCCCTGTTGTACTGTACTAGAAGGAGGAGAACAACCATTAAGTTTGGCATCTCAAATATTAAAAAATTACAAACTGAGAACACCATAAAAAAGAAGAATCCATATTCTTTTGAAGCAATGGGTGTCCCCGCTGTGTGTGCTACTGTTGTATTGCACTGAGTCTGATCATTGGTTCCCGAATGAGTAGCAAGATGTCCCATGCTGTTTTACCCTCCAAATTCGTACGATTTATACTGACAAATTCTGAACCCCAAGCAAGTAAGTGACTCACAGCCTATAAAATGTAGTGATACACGGTCACTAATCTCATCAATGTAAATTAATCAATCCTTGTGCTTGGTCCGTTCTTAATCCAAAAGCATAAACTTCTTCTTTTATGCTTTTCAATAAAAATTATAATGAAAGAAGAAAAAAAAATGATCATATATAATGTATTTTAGATGCAACTGCAAAGCCATTGAATCATTAAATGATGAGATAATTTTTTACATATTACTAACAATATGTACATACACCAAGGGAGGTCATCACTCCTTAAAATTTTAATCATTTTTAAGTAGTATATTAAAATATAAAAGATTTTAATTTTTAGTGAAAAAAAATTGCTTAGCCCCAAAATTGAATTTTGGTTCAAAAAATAAAATGGTCATCTAGAATATTTCGGTTATTTTACGTTTTATTTTTCTCTTTTATTCATAGCTTGATAATACTGAATAGATGTTAGTGGAGAGAGCTTGCTTGGCTTTCATTTTTTGATACTACAACGTGCAACACAGTATTGCCATGATCGTCTTCCCAATTCAGGACGCCTCTTTCATAAAATTCAGCATTTTTAGATAAATTTCTTCCAAGCCATCCCACAAAGAACATAAAAGTCTTGAGCTTGTCATATTTGAGGGCAATATGCAGAGCAGTCTCGTTTTGCACTGTCACATCTGCAATAGAATTAGGACAGACTAATAGAAATTCTTCCAATAGATCAAGGTGGTGATCGCTTGTTGCTACTACATAATGCAAAGGAGTGTGACGCTCCCTTCCTTTGACACGAGCAAGGTCCCCATCAAACTATAGAAGCCATCGTACCAGCTCGATATGCCTATTTTGTAGAACAAGGTGAATGGGACTAAAACCATCTTGATTTAGTTTCCAAGCAAATGGTATGTGCCCAGTAGACCCAGCTATGTGTAAAGGAGTCTCAACAAATGGTAGCACGTCGATGTGCTCCAAAAGTTTAACCTCCTCTTGAATTAAGGAGTAAAAGGCACCAATGTATCCACTTTGAGCAACCTGCTTCAACCTCTCAACTCTCACATCCATTCTAAAAAAAGTCACAGTACTTTATTTCTTGAAAGTAAAGTACCATACAAAAAGAAAAAGAAAAAAAAATACAAAGATAAAGACAAATCACACCACAGTCTACACTCTAAATACTAATTACTGTTTTAGATATTTATAATTCACTTAATAATATAAAATTTACAAAAAGAAAAAAGTGAAAAAAAGAATTTACCTTGTACTTGATTTCTTGAAAGTAAAATACCATACAAAAAGAGAAAGATAAAGATAAATCACTCCACGGTCCACACTTCAAATACTAATTACTATCTTAAATATTTATAATCAATTACTTAATATAAAATTTCCAATAAAAAAGTGAAAAAAAAAAATTTAACTAGTACTTGATTTCTGGAAAGTAAAGTACCATACAAAAAGAAAAAGATAAATCACTCCATCATTCACTATCTAAAAAATAATTACTATCTTAAATATTTATAATCTACTTAATATTATAAAATTTACAAAAAAAAAAAAAGTGAAAAAAAAAAATTTACCTAGTACTTGATTTCTGAAAGTAAAGTACTATACAAAAAGAAAAAGAAAACAAAATGATAAAGATAAATCACTCCACCATTCACACTCTAAAACCTAATTACTATCTTGAATATTTATAATCCACTTAATAATATAAAATTTATCAAAAAAAAAAAGTGAAAAAAAAAACCTTACCTAATACTTGATTTCTTAAAAGTAAAGTACCATACAAAAAAAAAAATTAAAAAAAAAAAAGATAAAGGTAAATCATTCCACATTTCACACTCTACATACAAATTAATATTTTAAATATTTATAATCTACTTAATAATATAGAATTTACCACAAAAAAAAAAAGTGAAAAAAAATTACCCGGTACTTGATTTCTTGAAACTAAAGTACCATGCAAAAAGAAATTAAAAAAAAATATTGATAAATCATTCCACATTAGACACTCTAAATACTAATAACTATATTAAATATTTATAGTCCACTTAATAATATAAAATTTATAAAAGAAAAAAAAAGTGAAAAAAGAAATTTATCCAATACCTAATTTCTTGAATGTAAAGTACCGTACAAAAAGAAAAAGATAAAAAATAAAATAAAATAAAAAATCTCCACAATTCATATTCTAAATACTAATTAATATCTTAAATATTTAAAATCCACTTAATAATATAAAATTTATAAAAGAAAAAAAAAACGTGAAAAAAAAAATTACCCAATATTTGATTTCTTGAAAGTAAAATACCATATAAAAAGAAAAAAAAAAAGATAAAGGTAAATCACTTCACATTCCAGACTCTAAATACTCCTTAATATCTTAAATATTTATAATCCACTTAATAATATAAAATTTACAAAAGAAAAAAAAAAGTGAAAAAAAATTATCCAGTACTTGATTTCTTAAAAGTAAAGNCACATTAGACACTCGAAATACTAATAAATATCTTAAATATTTATATTCCACTTAATAATATAAAATTTACAAAAGAAAAAAAAGTGAAAAAAAAAAAATTTACCCAATACTTGATTTCTTGAAAGTAAAATACCATATAAAAAGAAAAAAAAATAAAGATAAATCATTTCATAGTCCACACTCTAAATACTAATAACTATCTCAAATATTTACAATCCACTTAATAATATAAAATTTAAGAAAGAAAAAAAAAATCTTAGTACTTTATTTCTTGAAAGTAAAGTACCATACAAAAAGAAAAAAAAATAAAAAATTATTTTAAAAAATTGCTCCACAAACCACACTCTAAATACTAATTACTATCTTAAATATTTATAATATACTTAATAATGCAAAATTTATAAAATAAAATAAAAAAGTGAAAAAGAATTTACCCAATACTTGATTTCTTGAAAGTAAAGTACCATACAAAAAGAAAAAGATCAAAAAAATCTCTCCACAATCAATATTCTAAATACCAAATACTATCTTAAATATTTAAAATTCACTTAATAATATAAAATTTATAAAAGAAAAAAAAAACATGAAAAAAAAATTACTTAGTACTTGATTTCTTGAAAATAATGTACCATATAAAAAGAAAAAAAAATAAAGATAAATCACTCCACATTCCACACTCTGAATACTCATTAATATCTTAAATATTTATAATCTACTTCGTAATATAAAATTTACAAAAGAAAAAAAAAAGTGAAAAAAAATTACCTAGTACTTGTTTTCTTGAAAGTAAAATACCATACAAAAAGGAAGATAAAAAAAAGTTAATGATAAATCATTCCACATTAGACACTCTAAATACTAATAACTATCTTAAATATTTATAATCCACTTAATAATATAAAATTTACAAAAGAAAAAAAAATTATCTAGTACTTGATTTCTTGAAAGTAAAGTACCATACAAAACAAAAAAATAAAGATAAATCACTCCGCGGTCTGAACTCTAAAAACTAATTACTATCTTAAATATTTATAATCTACTTAATTATATAAAATTTAAGGGATAAAGTCAAGTTTGACTTGCATTTAAAAAAAATTTCAAGAATTTTTCACATATATAAAAACAAATTTTGCAATATTTTTTATGGTTCATGTATAAATCTCATTAGGTAATTATATTTGAAAATTAGTTATACTTCATGTCATTTGAAAAATAGGAAATGTAAATTATTATAATCGAAATAATTTAATATATAAACATATAATTTGAATTTACTCACGAATATTAAGTTTTTTTGACTAATTTAATTGCAAAATTAATTGTATATTTTTAGTTGTATTATCAAATTTTCCTTTTTGTTTTCTTCGTTTTATTTCAATTGTTGCTAAAACAGTTAAACTTTTGTAGGAATGTGATATTCAAAATTAATTGTTTTTAAATATAAATTTTAGATAAATAATAATATAAATTATCAACCCTTATCATGGTGATTTTGTTTGGAAGAACCCAAATTCCGACCCTCCTTCTTAAAAAAAGAAATAAATAAATAATGCATGTATCTCATTAAACACATAAAAATAAATTAATATTATTTTTTTAAAAGACAATTATTTTTTTCTAAAAAGAAAAGAATATGAAAAATGAAGCTTTCTTTGATTTTCCAACAAAAGTAGAAAAAGAATTAAAAAATTTAGATGATTCTCACGTTAGGCATAGAGTCATAGACACAAAAGTTGGAATGAAAGTGTAAAAGTTTTGGAACAAAACCAACTCATGGGATTACTTCAAGTTTGACATGTATGTGTTTCATAAGGAACTAGTAGATGTTGTACTAGTACATTATAAGTTTATATAAAAATTTATTGTAAAAAATATTTTTTATAGTTCATGTATATTACTCATTAGGTAGGATTATATTCGAGAATTAATTATATTGCATGTCATTAAAAAGAGGAGAAAAGTAAATTGTTATGATTAATATAATTTAGTATACGAACATATTATTTGAATAAGCTCATAAATAATCAATTATAAGATTTATTTATTTTCTATATTTTGTTTAGGTGTATTATTAAATTTTCATTTGTGTTTTCTTTATTTATTTCAATTGTTTCTAAACTTGAGAAGGATTGCAATATTCAAAATTATTTTTGTAATATAAGTTTTAGAAAAATAATATAAATTACCTAGACTCGTGACCCTACTTGGAAGAACACATATTTAGACCCTCCCTCCACGTTTATTTTGAAAAAAGAGAACCATATAAGTTCCTTTTTTTTTTTTTTTTTTTTATATTAATCATTAGTCTGTCACCTATAAAATCTAATTATACTTAGAAATAAATACATGTACCTCATGAAACACATAAAAATAAATTAATATTTTTCTTAAAATTATTTTTTCAAAATAGAAAAGAATACAATTTATTATTATTTTTTTTCATACTGTTTGATGTAGCTAAATGAAGCTTTCTTTAATCTTTCAACAAAAAACGGAAGTACCAAATACTTTTCAAACTCTTTGATCTTGGGAAAACCGAGAGCCTCTTTAATGGATTGGTATGTCAGAAGGATTTGTTGTGGGGGAGTGATTTTACTATGAAGGGAGTAAGGAGTATAAAAGGAGCAAGCCAGCCCAAAGTGCATAAAGGACTGAGCATGTCCATGAGCTTGAGGATACATTCTGGCAAAGCCCTACGCGCACAGCAACTCAATGCTTAGCCGACTTATCTCCCACCTCACTTCGCATAGTGATGTTAGGCCGAGGTATAGTTGCAGCTTGATTAACATAGGGCCAGGGGATTAGAGTTTTGCTGTTCACCTCGGCATTATTTAGATTTTTATCTCATAACATAGGTTACATTTATTACTAAATGATTAGTTTGAATAATGCTCCATACATACTCCTTCTCTCTAAAAGGTGGAGGAGACACCCAACTGCACAAATTTTGAAAAAAAAATTTATGGTACTTGAGTTCCATGAACTTGAGTACAAACAAAAATTTTCCAAGAAATTTGAAGGCTATTTTTTCAAAGAACTCAAGTTTTTGGAACTCAAGTTTAATGGCAAACTCAATTTTCACAAACTCGAATTTCAAAAAGATGATAGATCTCTACATATTTCAAAAACAGTGGTACATTGCTAATTTATTTTTGCTAAATAGTAGTAGTGGGTCATTTTCACTAGGTTAACATTTGGATCAAAATCAAATGTCTAAAAGTCAACAGTCAACACGTTAATGCGAAACTTTTTCCTTCTTTTTTGATAGAAGCTGTCTTCCTTTGATGTTGATTGTTTTGGTTGTTTGCAGATAGTACATTCTTTATATATTTCATTGTTCGCCAATTATCTTACAAAACTATATTGCTCAATCCTGAATGGCCTTCTTTGCTTCGGCTTTTCTTTACTGATTGTGTCCCACACGCCAAAGCCAAAAGAACTGACTCGTTTTAACTTGGTAGGGTTAAAGAGAAGTGCTCATTTAAGAGATTTGATCCCTTAAGTACGCATTAGATTAACTGGTGGTCTCATTGATAGAAGTCATGGTTCTTCAGGTTGTGTTTGGATACTTGATTTTTGATTTTAAAGTGATGGATTTTAAAATCCTCAGTGGATTTGTTCAATCCAAATCCTTGATCCTTTGTAAACTATCCAAACAAGGTATTTTGACTTCAATCACTCAAATCTAAATTCATGTGCCTAAATCCTGCCATCCAAACACACAATTAGAGCATTCACATCATCTTGTGCAAAATTTATGTTTATTTTAGCACAAGAATCTACTTTTTTATTTTATATAATCACTTTTTTAAAACACCTCATATCATATTATCTATTTTACATCATTCTAAAAATAAAAATTATTTATTTTACATTACATTTCATTAAAATATCATTTTTTTTCTTGATTTTTTTTAAAATTTTTCCCTTTTTTCACACAACACCTACCATTTAATTTCTTCCTTCATTTTCGATATACATAAAGAAAGAATAAATAAAAAAATCCAAAATAAATAGTATCAATGTAAATTTATACAATTACTATAACAAACTTGTAAATTTACATGATTATATATAAATTAAAGCAAGTCATTTTTAGACAAACTTTACACATTTTTTTTATTATACACAAACTTAGGAGAATGCTCTTATATCGAACCACCCATGTAATTGCAAAGAGGACCAAACTCACCTAACCCCAATCATGGGTTAGCTCTTATAAACTTCATGTCAAGACCCTATCATTGTCAAGGAGATATTGCGCGTCCGTATTTGCTCCCTGGTCCCTTTGCATAGAATGAAGCCTTTTTGATATGTGCTGTCTGCATTCTAGTCTTTCCGACTATTTTGACCATTGGAAAAGTTCAAATTAGGCTCCTAAACTCAATCATGTTTACCATGGCAACACAAAGTTCGTCATAGTAAGACCACCATTTACCACTTATATGTTAGCTCTATCTTTTTCCAATGGCTTCAGCAATTGCTCTTTTTTACTATCATTTGCTTGTCTTTGTCATCACCCTCCTGGTGCCTGCAATTGCTCAAGTTAATACCAACGTAAGTGTGGGTTCAGCTCTCTTCGCCACAGATGATAACTCAACGCGGACTTCACCATCTGGTGATTTTTCATTTGGATTCCGCCACCTTCCAGGTCAACAAGATCAGTTCCTTCTTGCAATCTGGTTTGCTAAGATAACAGAAAAAACTATAGTTTGGTCTGCAAACGGACGCTATCCAGCAGAGAGAGAATCAAAAGTTGAGCTTAACACAGCTGGACAGCTTGTACTCATAGCTCCAAGTGGATGGGAGTCGTGGAGGTCCAGCAACAATGAGAACCCTCAAGTATCAAATGGGGCTATGCTAGACACTGGGAATTTTGTTATAAAAAGCAAAAACTCAAGCATCATATGGAACAGCTTCGATGAACCAACCAATACCATGTTACCAACCCAAGTATTGGGTTTTGCGAGAAGCCTTCTCTCTACCATGTCTGAAAAAAGCTTCGGGATGGGTAAATTTCAGCTCCGTTTCAGACAACAAAATATATCAAATTCCTCATACGATTTGATACTTAATCAAATAGCTGTCTACACCAAAAATACTTATGGAGCATATTATACTGAACATAATGTTTCTGAGCTGATCATGGATAAGTCAGGCTACCTTCTAGTCAAGAACTCACTGGGAGCTATATCCAATCTTTCATCAGAGGGTGAGGTCTTGAGGACAGAGTCAGACTCCTACTACAGGGCAACACTTGACTTTGATGGTGTTTTCAGACTCTATACTCACCCAAAGAATTTTACTGGAAGCCAAACCTGGACTGCAACTTGGAGGGCCCAGGCTAGACGGGAAAACCTTGCACATTAAGGCTTCATCCCTGGCATGAATAGCCATTCTCTGGCTGTAGTGGCTAACATGTTCCACTGGGTCTGTTCGACCATTATAAATGGTGAACACAGGCTGGTGGAATCGCCGAGGAAGACTAGCGTCTTCAATATGTCGTGTGAAAGGCGACTTAGAGACCTGATTCAAAGCCTTGTTCAAGGCATCATTCCCCTGACCCTGGCGAGTCGGACTCTTACTTCTTCGCCTACGGTGGTATTCTTCCTCACACGAAAAAGACTTTCTGGGGGGAGTTCTCGACCTCTGCCTGTAACTAGTGTCATCTGACTCCTCAGAGGAGTGCTTAGAGTTATGAGCCTTACGCCTTCGTCGTTCATATCGCAATTCCCTCTTCAACTTGTTAATTTCACGCTGCAAATTTCCTCCGCTCTTTACAGGGCCTTTCCCCCGAGAGAGGCTTCTATCCGCATGGGTCGTTCGGGTACTCCCCTCATGATCCCCCTCGTGTTCGTGGTCAGCCAACGGATTACTGTGCTGAGAGCCTCTAGACTCTGCCTGGTGCTGATTAGCATCTGCCTGTTGTGGGCCTACCAACGGTTGTTGCGGTACTCCCTCTTCCATCGTGAGTATCACACCTGCCCTTCCTTTTCAACAGATCAAGTTCTCCCTACAGACGGCGCCAATTGTAAGGACTCAATTTGGATTGACCCTGAGTAATGGGTTTTCAGCCCAACAAGCCCAAACAATAAATTTTTAGAGTATGGGTACAAGAACTAGTACTGTTTAACAGGAAAGGCTCTACTCGTCAAGTAACAAGGGGTACTTTAGGTTCGCTCTTTGAGGAAAACTATCCTCGGCTTTCTTACAGTTGGTCTCTCTCTTTCTTTTTTTCCTTTTTTCTCTTTTTTTGTCAAAAAGTCTCCCTTTATTTCCTTCGTTCCTATGTTATATACCCCGTTTTTCCCCTGTTTCCATCGTACACGTGTAGTTCTTATCTTGGGAGCTCCTTTCTGTCCCATCTAGTACCTACCGGAACTTTCAACTTAGTGGCCATAAAGCTGCTTAGTTACTGTTCAGGTATCACCTCCACATTAATGCGGCCAGAGCGTTAGCTAGAAAGCATTTAATGTGGATGTGATGGCCTTTAGAAGATATTTGCTACCTTCCCCGACGCCTCCTTAAGCTATATCCAATTTCCAGTTCAGATACAACTGGACGGAGTCTTTCTGCTAACATGAAAGTTACCTTCACCTCGGACTTTGGTGTCCTCGGACGTGTGTTATGCCGCTGTATATAATATCTACTCGTTTTTTCTATATTACCCATTTGGTAAGAATAAAACTTTTTTAGGCTGTCCTCGGAGAACTACGTGTCCTCGGATTGGGCCTTTGGGCCCCGAGCCCACTTCTGAGGATTACTATACCTTTTTAACTAACAGGCCCCACAGTTTCTATTTAAGATCCCAATTGGTTATTCATGTGGACCGAATTGAACCTTTTTTATTAAAGAAAAAATGGAATTAAATTTTAAATTTCTTATTCAAGAATAATAAAGCTTATTTGTTGAGATAACTAAAACCCATTTTTGTAAATATTTTGCTTTATATAATTTTGTTTATTTTTGTTAATTTTTATCTTATGTGATGTAATAGAATTTTGATGACTTGACGTGGTGTTTTGTTTTATTTTGTTTTTCTCTGGAAAAAGGAAAACATTACATGATCTAGCTTGGAATAAATCATTTTCTTTATAAAAATGTTGAACACATGGTGTAGGAATAACATTACATAAAGACCAAATTATCCCTCCTCTATGTCTCTCGATCAAATCACAAATCCCCAATTTAGTTGAGCTAGGGCTAAGAACACAAAAACCTCAAACTGTGAAAACCCCAAATTGACGACACTATTATGCTCTTTTTTTCATATACTAATAATATACCTAAATGTTTTTGCAGCCTATTAAAAATCATATATAGAAGTAGAACTATGCAAAGACCAATGTGGTTTAAAAGACATAAATGGTTACAAATAAAATATTAGATCATTTAAGAAAAAAAGTAATAAATTTAAAAATGTTATAAAGATATTATTTACTTTTTAAGTACATGCAGAGCATGGATGGAACTCCAGCCTCTAGGACCAAACATTTGGAGGAGTAGAATTTGAGTTTAGTGTCTCCAATTCATTGGACTTATTACAATGTTGACACGTGATAAAAAATTCATCACAGTAGGTCCAATGCACTAGAATACTAAATACAAGCTGAGTTATATTGGGAGTGGAAATAATAATTTGTGATGAGTTTCAAAGCGAGTTAGGAGGGTCGTACAAGCGAAAGAAATTGAAGCCTACTCAAGTTGTGGTGGAAGGCAATTAGAGTATAGTGTTTAAGGTGGTCGAGAAAGAAGGAGCTTGAGGTTATTGCATTGGTCACCTAGTGTAGGGGATTCAAGAGGGAGCCCAGTTGTTCAAAGGCCTTGTAGTTGAATTGACACATCTTCATGCACAAAGTGCTTAGGGCCCTAGGGAAAAAGAGTTCGAGTTGCAGGATTAGCAGCATGTTGTAATTATTTCTCAAAAAAAAAACAGAGAGAGCCCTGTTGTTCAACGAGATTTCTTTTCAACTTGCTGCAACTTAGCCAATTTTTGTTGGCCTTTGCATTCTCCTCAATAATGAAATGGAATTGTATTAAGCTAAAAAAAATACATAATATAAAATAAGGTTAGAAGGAGAGGATGTAACCATCCTATGAATTCTTATCGCCATCTATCTCCCCAGGTTGTCATTATCACAATTTCAAAATTTGACAACAAGTCAACAGCACACTATGAAGTTCCGGAAACACAAAGCAATAAATATTAATTTAAAATTAAATACCCACCATAATAATAATAATGTAACTATTTATTAATCTGTTCCTTTAATCATTCTGTAGTTGGTAGTTGAACATCATTACTAATTTAATTTCTTCTTTAACTATCTATTTAAATAAAAATTTAATCATTCTCACTTGCAAGCATTACATAAATCATTAAAAAAACTCAACTAGCAATTCTACACAAAATCATTTTTTTTAGTCTTATTATATTAGTTATTATTACCATTCTTGATTAATAATCATCTCCTTCTACTCATAATTAAGAAATTAAAATAGAATTGAAGTAAGTAACACAATAATAAATTCAACCTTTATTTTAAAAAAGAAAAAAAAATTAATAATTTTTAAACCAAACAAAGCACTCACTGCCGGCCGGCCCGGCCCTAATAAATAGTCCAATAATAATACGATTATATTAAGTCTACATTGCATCCAACGTGTCCACCAAAATTCTGGTAGGGTCCACCAAATCCACCAATAGAATTTTGCCACGTTTCACCCAGATCGAGCGAGTACCAACCTACCAAACTCTCGCGATTACAAAAAAACATTTCACCTTTCCCCACAGAGGGAAAGTCACGTTCATGTACAAGTTACTCCAATTACCACCGAAAGCACGGGCCCACATCCCGTGCAATCAAACAGTCCAAAAAATAATAAAAAAATTAACAACCGTTCGATTGATGGTCCCCACATGAATAAGCGGCCCAGATCGCTTACTCTCCCAGTAATAAAATAGTCACGACCACAGTCAATCATTCCTCTCTCTATATAAATATCTCCCCCTCTCTCTTTCTCTCTTTGTTATTAAACGCGTCTCGTATCCCTCTCTCTCTCTCTCTCTTTCTCTCTATGTGAAATCAGAAAAAGCTGAGAGAGATTTGGTTTTTGAACTTTCTTTTACGGTATCAGATCTCAAAAACCACAAAGCTTCAATTGCTTTTGTACTTTCCCCATCGGATTCTGAATCACCTTCCACAACAAGCTATTCTCAGAGACTCATATCCGATTCTACAAGGTACGATCTTCTATGGCTTTTCATTTTCATTGCATTTTTTTTTTTTTCTATAGATTCACTCGGATTCTGTATTTGGAGATATTGTTCGAATTCAATATGCTTTGGTTTGATTTTTTTTTTTTTTTTAAATTTATGTTTATTTGAATTGGTTTGAAATTCTATAGCTCAATTCGTTAGCTTTGTGGTGGAATTTTTAGCTCGATTGGATTTCTTTTAGACTCGTTCAGAGTCTGTTTGGTTGTTGAGAAATCGTTGGAAAATAAATGAGTTTATATTGAATCGGTTTTTCTGAGTCTTTAAAAAAAAAAAAGATTTTATTGTTGAAGTTTTCAATTTGTTAAATTTCTAGCTTGAATCTTTATCCGTTAACTTGTGCTGGAATTTGAGCTCTATTACATTTCTTTGATTCATTCGAGAGAATCTGTTTGGTTGCCGAGAATTTTAGGATGGAATCTGTTTCCTTCAACTTGCTTAAATTTCTAGCTCAAATTGTTAGCTTGTGCTGGATTTTGAACTCGTTTGTCTCGTACATTCTGGTTTGATTTGAGCTCAAATTATTGTTTGATTTTGCTATTTGGATTTCAGACGAAAATAGTATGTAAAGATTGAATTTTTAGGTTCTATGTGGAGAGATCAGGTCCTGGAATTTGATCCAGATCTTGAATTCCTGTATCTAAGGATTTAATGCATTATTCAGATCTACTCGCTCGATGATTTTGGGTTTTAGATTGTGAATTTTGAATCTTTTAAGCATAATAAAAAGGTCTTTCTTGTACTGTTCTTTATTGCCGAATTCTTTAGATTAGATTGATGCTATTTATTTTACAGTAACTCGATGTGAGAATTTGTGTGCTTTGTATTGCCAATGCGATATTAGTAATGTATTTGATTGCGTTTGCAGTGCCGTCTTTTGTCTTCATTGTGTCAATCATGTGGAGGTTCAAACCATTTATGCAAAAAGAACCTGTGGGGCTTGAAGGCCGTTCGCTTGATGTTGGAAATCTTAAAATTAATGTCCGAAATGCCATTGCGGAGGGAGGTTTCTCTTGTGTATACTTAGCTCGGGACCTTGTGAATGTGTCAAAGCAGTATGCTTTAAAGCACATTATATTTAATGATGAGGAATTAGAGGAATTGGTAATGAAGGAGATCTCAGTGTTGAAGTCACTTAAGGGACATCCTAATGTTGTCACACTCTATGCCCATACCATCTTGGATATGGGACGAACTAAAGAAGCATTCCTTGTGATGGAATTCTGTGAGAAATCTCTGGTTAATGTGCTGGAAAGCAGAGGATCCGGATTTTTTGATGAGAAACAGGTCCTCTCAATCTTCAGGGATGTCTGTAATGCTGTTTTTGCCATGCACTGCCAGTCCCCACCCATTGCCCACAGGTATAGATGCTAACAAGGTGGCTGTAAGTCTGTAATCTTCTCCTTTTATATATTATCCCACCCCTCCCAAAAAAATACCCTTGAAAGCATACTTCATAAAATTTTGAAACTAAGGCTTGGTTATTGTTGGAAATCATACATTTAAAAAATTTTAAGATTAACCTTTACCATTTTTGCATTATCTTAAAATAGTTAAAAAATGGTTGCTTGAAGGTATTGATTAGTATAGTTTTTCCCAACCCCCATTTTTTCCTCTTGTGATTACATTGTGGCAAATTTTGGATTGATGTACTTGTAAGTCATGCTTGTACTGCAAGAAGAAAAGACATCCTTTGCCTTTAATTTATTCGAAGAGACTTATTAGTTTCCTTTTATTTTTGCTTGCTAAGAAATATGTATGATTTATTGTTATTTCTTCCTCTCATTTTCAGAGACTTGAAAGCTGAGAATCTTTTGCTGGGATCTGATGGAGTATGGAAGTTGTGCGATTTTGGCAGCACCTCTACCAATCATAAGCGTTTTGAGAAGCCTGAAGAAATGGGCATTGAAGAAGATAATATCAGGAAGCACACGACACCTGCTTATAGAGCACCCGAGGTTGAACATTGAACTTCACAGTACACTCTTACGATGTTAAATTTCTGATTTTAATGCTAAAGTTATTTGATTTTTGTTTTCCTCCTCTACCTAGATGTGGGATCTCTTTCGGAGAGAACTTATAAATGAGAAGGTAGACATATGGGTAAGTCAAGCTGAACCTTGTAATTCAGAGTGAAATGCAGAAACAGTCAAATAATCTAATCAAATGTGCAATTAGGAACTGACGTTACTCTATCAATCTGCAGGCGCTGGGTTGCCTCCTCTATCGGATTTGCTACTTCAAAAGTGCATTTGATGGAGAATCAAAGCTTCAAATTTTAAATGGGAATTATCGCATTCCAGAGTTACCTAAATATGGCTCTGCTGTTACAGACCTGATCAAAGAGATGCTTCAATCTTCACCAGATGACAGACCAGACATCACGCAGGCAAGCGCTTTGCTTGATTGGCCATTCATCTCCATGAATTTAGGTTAGTTTTAGATCATCTTGTCCTAGAAATTTTAGGTGAAGAATAAACATTCTACTAACTGATGCTGGGATTTTTTACAATGTTGGCAGGTGTGGTTTCGTGTTAATGAGCAGTTACCTGCTAATCTTCAGAAGTCTTTACCTGATAGGCCACCTGAAATGAAATCCAGTAGGATCAGCACCACATAAATTGAACATCTCTAGTGAGCCGACCAGAACTAATAAGACAAGCAGACCTACGAAAATCATTCATTTTTCTCACTCTCTTTAGTGTGGTTGGAGCTTTAGAAGTTGCAGGCATCCATATATTATATATAGGGGTTATGACTTATGCTGGCCATTATTTTCTAAGCATTTGGAAACATAGATATTGTTTTATTTGTTTGGACTTATCCTTGTTCAACTAACATGGGAATATGACATCTGCTCATTAGCAAACTACAATGTCATGTTTTCGACGCTACCAAGGAATAAGGGCAGCCCAGTTATAGAGTGTTAAAGCCCCGTGAGATACAAGGGTTGTGGGCTTGTGGCTACATAGGATGACATCGTGCACTCCTCCATTTTCAATCTGGCTTCAATAACTTTATTCTACAAACTGCCAAATTGTCCTCCGGAAATCAGCCTTAAAAATCTCCAGCTTTTTATATGCTTCTGAACAATGGATTACTCAAAACTTGATTGCTCCAACCCTTTTGAACAATGGACTCGAAATTCTTTTACTCCAACCAGAAATTGAAGAATTTAGATGGTTGGAGCCAGAAATATCAACAGGAATCAAAGAGATCAACGTAGGCGAATGATATGAAATGCCAGGTGCTAGGAACTTTATTCCTTGGCCTAGGAAACAACGGAAACCATTGCTCATTAGCCATTAACCATTAACCATCACTCATTAGTCATATTGACAACAAAAGTTGTCCCAGTTCTTTATTTTTGTATTATTTTCTTGGTTATCCTGAACTTGGTTTGGTATGAATAGATTACCTTTTTGGTCTTTTCTGTAAGATTCAAGTATTGAATATTGACACTAATAGTAAAATTAATTAATGTCTAAAGCATCTTTCTCACCTGGTCTGCACTAACTGACGTTGGTTTTCTATCAAAGAATCAAGTTTCATAAATAGCTATTATATTCATAGCTTTTGAGTGGAATTTGTGGTATGCCTTTGAGTCAAACTTAGAACCCCATGTCCTCTCCCTTATGTGTGCATTTGTTTCTAAAAAAAAATTACTATTATCATTATTATTTCTATGGAATAAAAACATACATTGGGTTTTAGTCTAAATTTTGAAATGTACCATTTTAGTCTTTTTGTAACCTTGTTATAATTGTTGCTTAGATGACATGATTTTTTTTTTTAGTTTTCTGTTGTGAAAAATGTTGTGAAAATTTGTGTCTGGCATTACTCTCTCCTTGAACTTAGCTTTGATGCAGGATGGGTCAGCAAACTGTGACCAACACATCCCTCTTCCTTACACCAAATTCTCATAAACCCTAAATCAATTCACCCCCAAATCCACAAATTTCTTAACACTGTTATCAGTGGTTCCTAGAAATTTTGAACATTAGTACTAACATGAAACAGATAAAAAATGAGATAATTGATCATATTATGAAGAAAGATACAGATGCTAAAGACATCTTTGGATCTGATCAAGGTCTAATTTTAGAAGTCTGCAGGACAGACCAACATAGGAACATAAATCTTTTATTTTATATATTTATCTCAATTAATGTTTATATATTTTGATGTCTCTCCACCTTGATTCCATGTAGTAGCTGATATTAGTCGGTGCAGCATAAACCCCACATTTGAAGTACAAGTCTCCTGGTCCTTCATCTTTTACTTGAAAATTTTGGACACCATCAATGAAAACAGTTACCATCCCCATATCAACATCATGAATTATATCAAGTCTGAACCACTTATCATAGAGATCAGTAGCCACCAGATCTCTACTGTAATACCTCATGTCCCTATCATAGATTCTTAGTATCAAAGTGGTGGCACCATGAGCTGCACCATGAATCTGTGCTACTGTAGCACCAGATGTTCCATTTTGAACAAAGCCATAGCCTTCAAATTGCATGAAGGTTTCACCCTTGTCACATTAGCAGAGTCAAATTTTGAGCAACAGAAACTATATGACATACCACTCGAGCAACGGTACAGTTCTGTTAATGGGGTTTACTGATTATGGGTCTATTCCGATGATAAGCCATATAATCCCAATAGTCATACCAAACCACGGACTAAAACTCGAATAAAGATCATATGTATGTATGAATTCATGTGTTTATTAATGCTCACAAAATGCAAAAGGATTAAGCAGCTGTTTCCTTTTGTAGGGGCTTGACTATTCAAGTGGAATCTGGCAATTTGAAGGCTATGGCTTTGTTAAAAATGGAACATCTGGTGCTATAATATCACAAATTCATGGTGCAAGAGAGATATTTTGTCAAGCACATAATGTGCATGTTCGAAAATGGGAATGAAAAATTATTTTGTAACATGAATCCACTCAAATATTACACAAAGACAAACTTTTTTTTTTTTTTGAGAAAGAGAACTGATAACATTAAACAACCCGAGGCTGAAAATCAGCTAAAACAAAAGAGGAAATGTCCGATGGATAGGAATCCATCCAAACTGAAATAGGAAAACAATGCCTAGCTCTCTGGGCAAGGGCATGTGCTACCGAATTACCCCGCCTACAGACATGAGAGAGAGAAATACTCGCAAAGGAGTTTACAATACATAAAAAATCTCAGATAAGATGACCACCTGAAGCGAGATCCCAGCCACCCCATTGAAGGGCCTTCATTACCAACTCCGAATCCCCTTCAAAAATCACCCTATTCAGACCAAGTTCCTGGGAGAAAAGAGCAGCACGTCTGGTAGCCAGCAGCTCCAGCGTCTCCACAGAGGGTGGTTTACTGATCTTCTCAGCCAGAGCAGCCCCCACCTCGCCATTGGAATTCCGAATAACCACCCCGATGCCAGCATCTGCAGATTCGCCAAACATAGCCCCATCAAAGTTAATCGTCCAGACCTCACGTTCAGGCGGACACCATCTCTTCGAAGCAACTTTACGGACAGAGGTGGAGCAATGCTTTTGAGTCCTATAATCGCGGATGTAGTCACGTGCAAAGCCAACAAGCTGGCCCAAAGGTCTGGTATTTTCATTCAACCTGGTTTTATTTCTATGAAACCACACAGACCACACTGTCGTGGCAAACAGAGCAACTGACTCAGGCTTTGTGAAGACCAGCTCTACCAACTCCTCAAAAGAAGTAAAGGCTGCGCCAGAACTAGGAATCCAGCCAAAGTCCTTCTCCCAAACCTCCTTTAAGCTGCTGCAACTCCACAGAGAATGAAGGCTGCCCTCAGAAGCAACCAAACAGCGAGAACAAGTAGCATCAGTTAAGATTTTACGTTTCACCAAATTCTCTTTTGTTGCTAGAGAATTTGTACATGCCCGCCAGAGAAAGTGCTTAATTTTTCCAGGGGCCGAAATTTTCCAAAGCTTTTTCCAAAAACCCCACTCATCCATACTAACTTGGAGCGAACTTTCAGCTGGATCCTGAACAACACACAGCAAACTATACCCGGTTTTAACTGAATACTTTCCAGATTTTTCAAGTGGCCATATCAACACATCAGATTGGGGAGTAGAGCAAAGCGGAAGAGATTTAATCTGAGCTGCATCGGGAGGGTGAAAGCATCGATCAATCAGCTGAATGTTCCACCACCCTGAAGTCCGATTTATAAGCTCGGAAACTGTAGCCTCTGGATGAAGCTCACCCGAGGAGGGAGATAAAACTCCATCCCCACATGGCAGCCACTTGTCACTGAAAATTCTAATAAGTTTGCCATCTCCAACCCTCCATCTTGCCCCTGCTTCAATTAAATGTCTAGCTTTCAAAATGCTTTGCCAAGCATAAGACCCCGAAGAAGTGGTGGCTTCAAAAATGGACCCATGAGGAAAAAATTTAGCTTTAAACACCTTGTAAAACAGTGAATGTTTATCGTGAGCCAACCTCCACACTTGTTTTGCGAGCAAAGCCTCATTAAACTTGCATAAATCCTTAAAACCCATACCACCCTCTTCTTTAGGTTTGCATAACACCTCCCATTTCTTCCAATGAATTTTTCGACGATCCCCCCTTTGACCCCACCAAAACTTACGGACAAGCATCTCAATATCTTGACAAAGACCAACCGGGAGGCGAAAACAACTCATAGCAAAAGTCGGAATAGCTTAGACCACGGCTTTAAGCAAAACCTCCTTACCGGCTTGGGATAAAAGTTTTTCCTTCCAACCTTGCAGTTTTCCCCAAACACGATCCTTTATATAATTAAAACTCGCCTTTTTGTGTCTTCCCACAACCGCCGGCAAACCCAAGTATTTCTCATACTCCCTTACTTCCGGAACCCCCAAGAGACTTTGCACTTGTAACTTAGCCGACTCCGTCACATTACCACCAAAGAAAATAGTGGTTTTGTTTGCATTTATTTTCTGCCCCGAAGCTCTCTCATACTTCCCTAGGATCTCAAGAATTTTTGAAACATCAGCCACTCTAGCACGACAAAAGAGGAGACTATCATCGGCAAACAAAAGGTGGGAAATTTTCGGCCCATACTTACAAAGAGAGAAACCCTCAAGGGACTTTGCAGCCACTGCCTACTCAAGCAAGCCAACAAAACCTTCCGAACAAAGAAGGAAAAGGTAGGGGGAGAGGGGATCCCCTTAGCGAATGCCTCTAGTTGGGGAAAAAGGTTCCGAAGGCTCACCATTTATCAGAACCGAGTAAGTCACAGATGTAACGCACTCCATAATCCAGCCGACCCACCTCCCATGAAAACCCATTTTCTCCAACACCTTTTTGAGAAACACCCATTCCAATCTATCGTAAGCTTTACTCATGTCCAACTTCAGAGCTAAGTGACTCACCTTACCCCCTTTCTTTCGCTTCATATGGTGAAGAGTCTCAAAAGCCACTAGGATATTATCAGAGATAGCCTTATCGGATTGAAAAGCACTTTGAGATTCTGAGATGATATGAGGTAAGACTTTTTTCAACCTATTAGCCAACACTTTTGATACAAGCTTATATAAAATATTACAGAGAGCAATGGGACGAAATTCAGAGACATATTCAGGGTTTTTAACTTTAGGAATAAGAGAAATAAAAGTATGATTCAGACCTGAAAAGAGACTGCCAGAGTTTAGGCAAAATAACACTGCCCGAACCACATCGTCGCCAATATCACTCCAAAATTTCTGAAAAAAGATGGGAGGCATTCCGTCAGGACCAGGAGCTTTAAGGGGAGCCATTTGATTCAAAGCACACTCGATTTCCACCCGAGAAAAGGGGCTAATCAAACTGTTATTCATATCTTCGGTAACAACAGATTTTATGGACTGAACAGCTTCATCCACTTCCGGCGGCCCAGACGAAAGGAACAAATTTTTATAATAATCCCGAACCATCAAAGATATGTTTCCTCCACCAGAAACCCACACACCCTCAGAGTTTCGGAGCTCCACAATTTTATTGCGACGAAAGCGTTGCGAGGCTCTTGTATGGAAGAACTTGGAATTACAATCACCGGAAATCATCCAATGCTCCTTACTTCGCTGCTGCCACATTTTTTTCATCTAATCGGAGGAGATCCACAATATCCGACTTAAGCTTTAAGAACCGATACACCTGTCTCCCTTGGGCAGCTTCACTTTCCGCCACTTTCAGCAACTTCTTTTTTTCAAAAATCTCTCGTCTCACATGACAGAAAGAGTTTCTACTCCAATTCAAGAGAATCTGTTGACAAGCCCCCAACTTTGCAACTACCAATTCCATGGGAGAGCCCAAAACTAATCTATCCCAAGTTTGCACCACTGTATCTCTACATCCCGAATCCTCAAGCCACATTTGCTCAAAGCGCCAAGGTCTCATGCTCTTAACTTCAAACCCCCTAAGACGAATGCAAATTGGATTATGATCCGAAGACACACAAGTCAAAGTATATACACACGTTGCCGGGAATAAATCATACCATTCCGCTATGCACACAGCCCTATCCAACCTTTCCCAAACCATACCCCCATTCGGATAACACCTAGACCAAGTGAATTTATTTCCAGCAAAGCCAAGGTCTAATAAGTTGCACTCATCCAGCACACCACGGAACTGCTCTATCTGACCATAGGGTCTAAGTCTACCTCCACTCTTTTCATGAGATTTCAAAATTTCATTGAAATCACCTCCACACAGCCATGGCAATGTTCCATATCTCTGCAGACCACGAATCAACTCCCACGTTTCAGTTCGCAAATGCGTTTCTGGTGCTCCATAAATTCCTGTGAAACGCCAAGCATTTTCCTTTCCTTTATTTATCACCGTATCTATATGATTCTGAGATGAGGATTCAATATCTAATATAAAACCCTCCTTCCAAAATATTGCTAAGCCACCCCCACGAGTAATCCTTGAAACTCCGTGGTAATGACTGAACTGAAGAGAATCCCGAATGTTGCTTAGCCTTGCTTCTTCCAACCATGTCTCGGCTAAAAACACGATTGAGGGATCTTGTGCCCGGACTAATTCTCCAAGCTCCTGAACTGTCTGCCGGTTCCCAAGCCCCCGACAGTTCCAACAAATGAGATTCATTGATCTTGGCGGGGCTGGGAACCAGCCTCCACCAATGTGACTGCATTTTCTTCATCAATCTGTGGTACCAACTTTGTTTTTTTTGAAACTCCTTGCTGATTTTTCTTTGACTGGGAAACCCTCTTTTTTCCTATGAAAACCTTCAATGATTCCTCAGGTTCAGAAGATAAACGGTTAATGCGAGTCCATGAAGGCTTTGATGGGAGTGAGGTACACATGGGCGAGTCCAAAGTATTTGTCAGATCAACAAAAGGGGGTCTAACTGTCCTACTAAAAGGTAATGGAGACTCACCCGTGGCTAAGGGCTGAAATGGGCTTACAACTACACCTCCTTTTTTATCCCCGGGCTTGGCTAAAGAGGCAGACTCCATTTTTATGAAAGACTCCAAATTTCCCTTCACAGCTCCTAGCCCATCACCCAAGTCTGAGGGCTGAATTGGACTTTCAAATACACCTCCTAATTTATCCACAGACTCACCCGTGACTAAGGGCTGAAATGGGCTTACAACTACACCTCCTTTTTGGTCCCTGGGCTTAGCTAAAGAGGCCGACACCACTTTTATGAAAGACTCCAAATTTCCCTTTATAGCTCCTAGCATATTTCCCAAGTCTGAGGCCTGAATTTGACTTTCAAAAGCCCCTCCTAATTGGTCTCTAGACTTTGCTAAAGTGGGTCAAATTTTTTGTGTCTCTAGGTTCTTAAAAAAAAAAAAGTCTCCTCTGTTGCTAGCGAAAGTTGGGTTCTCCAACTTTTCCTAGGCTGAGGAAGGAGCCGATCCCTTCTTTTGAAGGCTAGTCAGTCCCTGTTTAGCCACCATTTGGTTGCTACAGGCTAGTGGTTTTTTCCTGTGGGGGTTTGGGAAACACTTTTATTTCTTAATCTCATGGAGGAGATTATGGTGGGATGGGATAATATGTCACTGCAGGGACCGGAGGAAGATAAGTTCGATCTCCGGTCTGATATGGGGTCAAAGGAGTTTATTCTTGCTGCAAAGTTTTACATAAGAAGGATCCTTAACGTTGATGCCGTAGCTCGTAATTTCTCTCAACTATGGCGTACCCGAAACGGTTTTAAGATTAAAGATCAAGGTAATCACATTGTTCTTTTCATCTTCGAAAATAAGTTTGACTGTGACAGAATCTTCTCCTCTCAGCCCTGGAGTTTCGATAAATTTTTAGTGGTTTTTCAGAGGTACGATAACAACATCCATGTTCGAAATCTGAACTATGAGAGAGTTCCTTTCTAGGTGCAAGTTTATGATATCCCGATCACTTTTATGAACAAAACAGTGGCTGAAGGGTTATGTTCAGGTATTGGGGAAATATGTCCTTCTGAGTTCTCAATCATGGAGGGGGGCGATCATGTTCGTGTCCGTGTGATTATAGACATTTCAAAGCCTTTGAGTCGCGGTCGTAAAATCACTCTCGAGGGGGGTACCATGGGATGGGTCTCTTTCAAGTACGAAAGGCTGCCCAGCGTTTGTTATTGGTGTGGTTGTTTAAATCACAGTGATAAAGATTGTGAGAGATGGATCATCAGTGAAGGCACACTCACGGTAGAAGACCGGAATTATGGGGCGTGGCTATGTGCTCCTTTATCAAATCAAATTTGAAAATCCACCATTGCAATTCCGGGTTTCTATCAACAGAAGAAAGAATCAAAGTTTTCTAAAGAAGCCGGTTATGAACCTTTTTCAACATTTCATCAAGCTTCCTCGCCGGAGTTCGGAGTCCCAACCACACCATTGGAAAAGGTAACCTCGGGTACTCTGTTTTCAAATATCTCAAATATTGCTGTAAATCCTGTTGTCAGGGAGTTGGAAGATCCTCCGCCGGGTTTTGGGGAACAGCTAAGTTCAATTAAAAAATTTGGGAATACTTTGTACGATATTGTTGCTGAAAAGGAAAAAGGTGAAGTGATGGAAGCTGCGGATGGAAATATGGAGTTGTTTAATATTAAGGAGCCTGACACAAAGACAAACTAAGTACATTACAATTGACAAAATTTTCATAAATCAAAATTTCTAGGAACTTCATTAATCAAAATTTCAATGATTATACTCTTACATTAATTGACAATAGATCCCTATCCAAAAATTAAAAAATAATAATAATAAACAATAGGTCATGAGTTATACATATTGACATGATCTTGAATAAACTCTAAACAAAATATCTAATTAAAAGAAAAATTGTCAAATAAAAAGGCCAAAATTAGTGTCATCTAAATTCCATATCTCTATTTTTTGCATCTTCGACTCTGCTACTGACAATATTGTGTACCCATTCTCTTCATTGACTACTGCTACTTGCTCCCTCATTGCCACTACCACTACATTTGTTCCTATTAGGAAAACAGAGAAAAGAAGATTTTGGACTTGGAGAATTTCTGTATATTACCTCAATTGAAGATTACAAAGGCTAAGAGTATATATATACAAGGAAAGCAAAACAGGGGAAATGAATTAACTAATTAACTAACTAATCTACCAGAATTTCCCTTCAAACCTGATTAATAGAATTAACCACCACACACGTGTTATCCACATGCTAATTACTACGACTTATACATAGTGATGCAAAGCTACATGTCGTAGTATAAAATAAAACAAATACAGTGTACAGTGTATTGTCGTTTAAGCAGCAGACTTAAGAGTCTTCTTCTTCCCTTGATCCTTGCTTCTGTCATGATCCTTTCTATCCTTCTTTGTAGAGTCTTAACACCCCCCCTCAAGTGGAAGAGCGGTATGAATATTGATCATATTCAACTTGGACACAAAAAAGGAAAATTGATGAGCATTCAAGGCCTTTGTCAACAAATCTGCAATTTGGGAATTGGTTTTAACATGTAACATTCTGATATACCCTTCCAAAACCTTATCCCTCATTAGATGGCAATCTATTTCAATATGCTTCGTTCTTTCATGGAAAACCAAGAATGCAGCTATGTGAAGAGCTGCTTGATTGTCACAGAACAGAAGGGCTGCTTGAGGATGCTTGGCTTGAAGATCACTAAGCAAATACAAAAGCCAAATGACCTCACAAACAACTACTGCCATGGCTCGATACTCTGATTCTGCTAAGGATTTTGAAACTGTTTGTTGCTTTTTAGACTTCCAGGAGACTAGAGACTCACTAAGAAAGACACAAAACCCAGTCATAGACCTTCTAGTGTCAGGACAAGAAGCCCAGTCTGCATCTGTGAAGGCTTTCAAGTGCAAGTCTGACTTGCTTGAAAAGAATAGACCTTGACATGATGTTGTCTTGAGGTATTGCAACACTTTATTGGCTACATGGAAGTGTGGTTCTCTAGGATATGCCATGGATTGACTCAAACGATTCACAACAAAAGTTATATCAAGTCTGGTTATGGTTAAGTATAGAAGCCTTCCTATAAGCCTCCTATAGGAACTAGGATCTTGCAAAACTTTACCTTCATACTTACTGAGCTTGACATTAGGATCCATTGAAATTTTAGCTAGTTTACACCCCATCATGCCAGCCTCTTTCAATAGATCTAGTATGTACTTCCTTTGACACAAGCTAATGCCACTTGCAGGCTTTGCTACTTTGAGACCCAAAAAGAACTTTAAGTCACCCAAATCCTTCAATTTAAACTATTGATCAAGAAGAACCTTTAATTCATCCATTGCTTGCTTATTGTCACTAGCAATTAAAATATCATCAACATATACTAAAAGAGTAATGAATGAAGTAGAAGTCTTCTTAGTAAACAAAGAGTAATCTGCTCTAGATTGAGTAAAGCCTAGCATGAGTACAACCGTGGAAAACTTAGCAAATCACTGTCTGGAAGCTTGTTTCAAACCATACAAGGATTTGACAAGGTTGCACACAAGCCCTCCCTTGCTGTGGAAGCCTAGTGGAAGGTCTATATATACCTCTTCCTTCAAATCACCATGAAGGAAGGCATTGTTACTGACATAGATACCAGCCTTGCACAGTAGCTACTGTAAGGAGGCATTTGACAAAAACCAACTTTGCAACAGGAGAAAAAGTCTCCAAATAATCAAGGCATTCCTTTTGAGTGAAGTTTTTGGCAACCAACCTGGCCTTATACCTCTCCACACTCCCATCAGACTTATATTTCACCTTATACACCCATTTACATCCAATAGTTTTCTTATGAGAAGGCAAAGGAGTGAGAACCCCAGTATGGTTAGCTTCAAGGGCAGAAATCTCAACAGCCATAGCTTCTTTCCACTTGGGATCTTTGACTGCCTGGTGATAGAACTTTGGTTCCTCAATTGAGGAAATCATATTGCAGAAATGCAAGTGTTTAAAAGACAATCTGTGAGAAGACAAGTAGGAAGACAAAGGATGGGCAATATTGGAAGAGACTTGATTACATTTGTAAGCATCTAAATAAGCTGGTTTATGACTGACCCTAGTAGATTTCCTAAGGGAAACAGGCTGATTAGAATTAGACAAGGAATTGAGCTGATCAGGCAACACAAGAGGTTGATCAACAGATATGGAAGATGGCTAATTAGGTAACCCATCAGGGTGATCAACAAACATGATTTCATGAAATAATAATATCGAGATCTTTCGCTCTTCTTTTTTTTTTTTTTTTTTTTTTAACCTACTGTAAAACGAACACTTGGGACTTAGAACACTTTGCCCGGTGCGCCGGCCAGCACCCTAATCCCTTCCCACAGACGGCGCCAATTGTAGGGACTCAATTTGGATTGACCCTGAGTGACGGGTTTTTAGCCCAATAAGCCCCAAACAATAAATTTATAGAGGGTGGGCTAAGAGGTTTAGGTGTTGGCCGTCGATCACCACGCATGAACTTTTTCTATAAAAAATGCTAAGGGTTTTTTTTATAAACGGGGGAATACTCCTCGGCCTGTGGCCGAGGAGGCCTGATGGTTCTCTCATTTTTTCTTTTTTCTTCCCCCTGCCTTTCCTTACTTTACTAGCTTTTCTTTTATAGTTTTCATCTTCCTATCTCCTCCTTCCATCTGTTGATCACCTATTAGCTTTTTCTCTGGTCGCCCGTCCCATCAGAGGCCTTATCGGTACTCAAGTGGTTCACTCTGATCAACGTTATCCTGCCAAGGGGTTACCTCCCCATTAATGCGGCCAGGGGGAGTTAGTTGAATGCATTAAATGTGAGAATGACAGCTTACTTTGGGGTTAGCCTCTCCCTAAAATCCCCCTCGTCAGGCCGAGGATGAGGTGGTCCTCGGTGTGGATTGGGCAAAGAGGCTTTCCCCAATTCAGCCTAACAACAAAAAATGGCCTATGCACCTCGGCCTGGACCTTGGGCTCGTTTCATGATGGGCCGAGGCTACCAGGCTCATAGGCCCCACATGTATATATGTCAAAAACAATTTCTAAACTTTCTGGTTCTTTTTTTTTATAGCAGACCGATAAGGCACAAAAGGTTAGAGAGAGAGAGAGAGCAACAGTCTATATGGCCAAGTCACAAAAGGCCCAACTGCTTGTGCACACGTGCTCTTTATTTAATTACTTAAAAGTCCATTATAAAATTCACAATAACAAATGGTTGACATATTTCCTACTAAAATCGGATGATATAGAAGAATGAATATTTTGAAAAACTTCCAGAAAATCAAATAAACAGTATAAACTTATGCGAGAAAGGAAAACATTCAATTCTCCCTAATAATGTAAATCTCACGTCAAACAATAATAACTAAGATAAAATTAATAAATAAATAAATAACACAGATCACCAAGATAAATAAATCTTCTAAAGCCTTTTCTTTTTTCTGAAGAAATTAAAACAAACAACGGATTTTAGAAGCAAAAATGCATTTCATTCTTACAGTAAAGTCTGCAAAGAAAGACAACTTACTTTGAGGTCAGATAGCAATTGCCTATTGGTAGCATCAGCTTCAGCTTCAGCTTCGTCATTACCAGCAAGGGGGATATCATCCTGGTAGCCATTACCAACAGAAGCTGGTTGTCTTGCAATCCAAATGGTCCAAATCCTTATGCAGATACGTATTAACCGTATGAGTTGAACAACAAAGCCGGCAAGGGACCCAACTACTTCAGCAATGAGTTGTAGGACCAGCACAACTTGCTGAATTCTGAAACAAAAAGGAATTTAGTTAGAATAACAGTAAAACATTCAGAGCGTGAGTCAATAATGAGTTATGAGGGAAGAAGAAGTTGGAATACTCTCTAACCTATTATGTGCCATTGGCATTGTTGTGCTTATAAAGAAGAAAGTTAGTCTAATTTTATGTTGCTGTATTGGCTTAATGGATCTAATTTTATGTTGCTGACTGCTGACAATTTGTCAATATCAGTAGTTTTTGCAATTCTTAGCCCGAATTGTGTAATACTGACAAGTTGCTGACGATTTGTCACCGAACCTGAGCAGTGTTGCCGTTTGTCAATATCAGTAGTTTTTGCAATTCTTAGCTTGTCAATGTCAGTAGTTTTTGCAATTCTTAGCCCGAATCGTGTAACACTGACAAGTTGCTGACAATTTGTCACCGAACCTAAGCAGTGTTGCCGTTTGACTTTTTTGTTTCGTTGCCAACAAGCAACTTTTTTGTTCATTTTATTTCGGAAATTACCAAATAATAAATACGTTAATGTCATGAGACTCACAACCATATATTAACCATTAATCTTTACTATTTTTATCTTATATGGGATTTTGTCATTTAATTAACTAGGTAATTTACAGCAATAATATTCTGAACCATTTACTTTGCTTCTAGCTTATCTTCCTCAACAACAAAAGAAAACGCAAATAATTATAATTGTTTTACCTCTCAAAATTATTCTTAATTTGTTTTTAAGAGACTTATGTTCAACAAATTATAAGAATTCATAATAAAGTTTATATATATATATATATAATTAATTAATTAATACACAACTCAATTAATACTACATTAAAATATTAACTTTTATTATTTTCTCTAAAAAAAAAACGTAAAGTTCATTTGATTGTAGGAACAAAAGGATGTCTCTAATGCATTATTAACAATTACAAGATTTAATTCATCAATGGTACAATTTCATGGCCCTAGCTAACTTCACCTCGACCTATATTGTTCTTGCGCCATGCTTAAATGTTATATTGAATTGATCCCTAAAACTTCGGAGAAAATTGCTTTTTGCCCCTTTCTGAAAAAAAAAATCCAGCATTTTGCCCTCTTTCTCAAACTAATTAGGGATATGTCCTTCTTTTGAAAATCGAGTTTTTTGAAAATCGATTTAGGCCCTATAGCGGCGTTTTTAAGGACCCTATAGTGACGTTTTAAGGTCCTATAGTGACGTTTTGTAACTCGATTTTCATAAAGTCGAGTTACATGCAATTTTTTTTCTTTTTTTTACCTATAACTCGACTTTATGAAAATCAAGTTACAAAACGTCACTATAGGTCCTTAAAACGTCACTATAGGATTCCTAAAAACGGCGCTATAGGGCCTAAATCGATTTTCAGAAACTCGATTTTCAAAAGAAGGGCATTTCCCTAATTAGTTTGAGAAAGAGGGCAAAATGCTAGATTTTTTTTCAAAAAGGGGCAAAAAGCAATTTTGTCCCTAAAACTTCATAGTAACTTTATTGTAACAAAATTTTGTTGTGTTACACACTTACACTAGTATTTAATGATAATAAAATCTTTTAAGAACACCTTGTTAAGGGACTATGTTTTATGTCCATAAAACAACGAAGAGAAGGATATCTCAAATGCATTATCAAACAATAAACAGTTAGAAGATTTAGTTGATCAACCGTATGATTTATGAGCCAAACTTAGCTGCCTATATATTGGGCTGGTTATGTGCTATGCTTAAATTGTTGATTGAATTGATCCTAGTAATTTCATAGTGTGTGTGTATATATATTTCAAATAAGAGATTAATATTTGAACACTGGATGTTTGAAATACTCAAAAGTGCCAAGCCAATTGACAAAAAGGTCATTGGTAATTCGGTGCAATCTTTTCATTACAACATAAATTTTGTTGTTACACAATAAAATGTTTTGAAATACTTTAACGTATGCCAAATGTCATTAGCTCAATTGTTACTTCTAGATGTTGAAATCCCCCTGCTCATAATTATTGAATCATCCAAAAAAATTTGTTTGACACAATAATTCTAACACATGTACACGTATATGTACAAATATATAATTACACACACATTTAGAGAGTTATGAGGGAGCAAGAGATTGAAATACTCTCTCACCTATCCGCCACTGCCATGGATGGAAATTTTACAGAGTATTGTGGGATATCCTCCTGGTGGCCATTGCCAACAAAAGCAGGTTGTCTTCCAGTCAAAATGGACCAAATCCCTATGCATATGCGTATTAACCGTATGAGTTGAACAACAAAGCTGGCAAGGGACCCAACTACTTCACCAATGAGTTCTAGGACTAGCACAACTTGCTGAATTCTGAAACAGAAAGGAATTTGTTAGAATAACAGTAAAACTTTCAGAGCGTGAGTCAATAATGAGTTATGAGGGAAGAAGAAGTTGAAATACTCTCTCACCCATCATGTGCCATTGCCATTGTTGTACTTGTAAAGCCCTTGCCCTACAATCCCCATTTATGTTGCTGAATTTTGTTGTGCTTGACAAGTATCGCCCTTTGCAAACCTATGCAAAGTTCGACTATTAACCTGATATTGACCTGACAGTAAGTATCGCACTTTGCAAACCTATGCAAAGTGCATTTATGTATTGAATCAATCTTACTGGGGTCTGGCCGTTTTAATCGTTCCCTATACTATGTCGTTATGTGTTAGTTTAACAACGATATATTAACCATTTACTATTTCTATTACTATCCTATGTGGTGGGATTTATTTTTTATTTTTTATTTTTATTTATAGAAGTTCTATGTTGGAATTAATCATTTAAATAACTAAATTATATATTTATCGATATGATAAATTTTAAAATAAATGGAAATTATCTATTTGGTTCATGATAATTAGTATTATAGTATTTATTATCCTATCAGGATTTTAATCCAAGATTACATAAGAATACTTATACACATTTTTTTTAATAAACATATATTTATTACATATCATGCCTTATATTTTAAATCAATTTAGGAGTGTGTTCTACTCCTCCAAATTGATATTTGTGAATCATTTAGCTTGCTTTGAGTTTATCTTCCTCCACAAAAACATAATATGCAAATAATTATAATTGATCTATTTTTCAAAATTAGTCTTGATGTGTTTTTAAGAGATTTATATACAACAAATTATTCATTCAAAAAATATATATACATCAAAATCTAAGATTCGCACTAAATTAAATAAGCCTCTACCAATGGTATACAACTCAGTTAATAGTTAATATTACGTCAAAATTGCTAATTTTTATCATTTTCTCTAAAAGCAAATGTGTAAGTTCGACTGTAATTGATATCCATAGCATATGATGACTAGGAAGGGGAGGATGACTTAGCCATGAACCCATTTGATGTTTCTCAAAAAAATGAAAAAAATACAAAAAAGCTACCTACCAACCATACCAATAACCAACTTGGCAAAATTTGATTTACATATAGATAGGCAAAATTTGATTAATATATAACTCGGGTGAGCTTTATGTCAAGTCATCCTTTGGAAAGCTTGATATCTTGCCCATGAGTTTAAACTTTGACGCAATTCTATTAAAAGTGTTGTACTTTATGCTTTTTATCTAAATTCAAACAATTTTTTTTTTGAGAATCTAAATTCAAACAATTGATTACTCTAAATGTAATTTTTTTTAAAGAAAATAACATTATTTATGTTTTATTGGTCAATGCAATAATGTGTTTAATTTTAATTAAGAAACAGAAAATACAACAAATAAAAAATTGTACCTAAACTTGTCTAGATATATAAACACATTCTAAAAAAGTGTAACAAATTAAATAAATATATATTATTTTAAAGAAAAATATATAAATAAATATATACTTACTAGTAAAAATACAAGATTAAATCAATATTGCATTAGAAATTATTAATTTTGATCCTTTTCTAAAATTATCCTTGTTGGCTTGTGTGAAAATAATTTAGTGTAATCAAGGCCATCTTGTTATTTTCTGAACAAGAAAAAAAGGCCATCTTGTTAAGTATAGTCTTAGCCCAATAGATCTATATATTTATTTTATGGTCCCACTTACAATCAATTAGTTGTTTGTTTCCTGGTGGATAAATTCAAGTGCTTTAAACTCAAGGAGCATTGTTTTATTCATTGAAAATTTTAGCAATACATTATGTTTTGGTCTTTTTTAGTCCTTATTCATTGGACTGAAACAAAATCACTCATTGGCTTTGGAAATTTATGCTTTTTTAAGGTGCAGGATGATTGGAAATTTTATGTGTCACGTTGCCATTTGGAAATTTCAACATAAGACCACTTGCACAATTATACAAGAGTTTGAAAGAGTAGGTAACTTTTATTATTAAAAAATAAACAAAAAGGAAAAGGAAAAAAAAAACAGAAAAGAAAGAAAGAAAGAATAATCAAACCTATTTTAATTTGTTGAGTGTTGTCCTTGTATTGCTTTATATCTCTCTACAAATCAATTAGACCTATATTTTATTTTGTAGATCAATTACAACAATTTGGTTGTTTTCTTAAAGGTAAAGTTAGGTGTCATATTCAAACTTACTCCGCGTAGTTTTATTCATTGAAAATTTTAGCAATATTGCGTTTTGGGCTTTCTAATTCTTTTTATTCATTGGAATGAAACAACATCAGTCCTTGGCTCATTACTTGATGCCCTACAATAGGATGATTTTATATTGAATTGATCCACGAAACTTCATAAATTGATGTGAATAAAAAACCTTCAGAAGAATTAGTTGTCAATTCAAGTTTGTTTATTGTTATTCGTAGTTTAAGCATGAGCATTTTAATGGTATAGATCAACCGTATATATTATTATGAATCTCTTGCTGTGTAACATGATATATAAGCAATATATTAGCATGTTTACTTTCATATTGTTAAAATTTACATAGGATTTGACTTTGCAATTGGAAGGGTAAAGTGATCCAACGTTCCTCCTTAAACAATTCATTTCTTTGCCAGAGATGGCCTAAAAAATTTTGCTGCTGATCCACGATTGGAACATTTCATCATTAATATCACCACCACACATTGCAAGTTGATTGGAAATTTTATGTACTAGGCTAGTGTGGGGTGATGGAATTTTTAAGGGTTAAGGTGTAAGGTGATTGGAAATTTTGTGTCACACTGCCTCTTGAAAATTTCAACAAAGGATCACTTGCACAATTTTACGAGTTTTTGTTTTGTTTTTTTTTTTTTTTTCAACACAATTATACAAGAGTTGGAAAGAGTACTAGAGTAGGTAACAAGTTAGAGGATTCATGGCTCATGCTCATAAAAAAAATTATATAAACAAATATTCTTTGCATTTTTCCCATCTCATTCCTCACCCTCTCAATCAGGGCTCAAGAGTCACTGGCACTATAAATCTTGATGAGAATTCCCTTATAATCTCTCATAATTCAATTTTGTTAGGTAAAGCAGTAATAGTGAAAGAAACAAACTATCACTTTTTTATCCTAATTTTCTTTTCCACTATTGTTTTCTTTTCATGAGGGCATTGCTTCTTCATCCTTTATTTCTTTCTAGTTTCTAGTGGTTTATTTATGGCTGGCACTAAAATGAGTAATTTTTTTTTTTCTTTACCATGGTTGTTATTTTTGTGATCAAATTGACAATTAATTGATTGGAATAGTGTCTAGATTTTTTTTTTATTCACACTTTTAATTGTCGGTTTCTAGAGAATTATATGGCCCAAAGTAAATTTAATAGTTGGGTTAAAATGATGGCCAACCTATTAAAACCAGACATCTTCGATTCTCATCCGCTAAAAATGTTAATCTTTTGGGCTACTTTTTTTTTTTATATAAGAATTTTTTTGAGCTACTTATCCCAAACATAAAAAAAAAAAAAGGACAAGGAAAACTTATCCCAAAAAGACAACCCTTATTTGGTTTGTAAAGAAAAACAAAAAATGGAAACCCATTTCTAGATCATACAAAAGAGCGAGTAGATCTGCATCAATCATAATCTTTGATCCACGATTAAGAAAACAACTAAGAACCATTTCCCCAAAATACAAAGGATGAAAAAAAAGTGACCTATCCATGTTTGATTTGGGGTTTCTATAAAAATCCATATCTTTTCTTCTCTGCTCTTCTCAAAAAAAAAAAAAAAAAAAATCCATATTCTTTTGTTTCTGGGCCCAAAATGGAAGATTTTGTTTTGGTGGCCCAAAACATTTTCCCAAACCGACCAGTAGAAAGAAAAAGGCCCAAATCCACACTATTATTTATAAACCTCAACAAGTTCTGGAGAAAAACAAAGCGTGACTGGCACGAAAACAATTGCAAAAACAAACAGGTAAAATTATCCTAAGCCCTCAACAAGTATTGGACTAAAATTATTCATGGAACATTCCAAAGCACAATAGATCCTCACACAATATGAATTTTACGAAATGAAAAAAGAAAAAGAAAAAAAGAAGATACCGTGGACAGTATAAGCTACGTAATTCAAAGTTCAAACAAACCAACAAAAACAGTAAAGCCTACATATTGGAGGGTAAGACAGGGTCAATGTTCAGAGTAACTAATTACTATCTATATTAGCATTTTGGCATTTGACCATATCGAGGCATTTTAGCATATTTTAGATTTGTTAATTGAGGCATTTTAGCATAGACAGGGTCGACGCATTTTAGATTTGTAGATTTGCTAATTGAGGCAAGTGTAAGGCTTGGCATTTATTTGACTTGGTTAATATTCAAAACTAGTACATCAATGTATTAACGACAAAACCATTTATTAACCATTTACCTTTATTATTTCTATTCTATGTGGGATTTAATCATTTCACTAACTAGGTAATTGATAAGTGAATTTTAAAACTATAACATTTTTTTTCTACTTATGGCGTTCGCTTTTTATAATTGTGCTCTTTATCATCGACTAAGACACCGATAGATTTTTGGTGTATGCAAGAATTGAATCTTAAATCTCTTATTCAACTATTTTATAGAAAGATGTATGAAAAAAAGTTTTGGAGTAGGATTCCCACACTTCTTCTTAGGATAACTCCATCAATGATGGAGTTCTAACTCTATTCAAAATGGTGAATTTTGTTGTATTATCAATGATTTAAATAAATATCGAAAGGGTTGTAGTAAAAAAAAAAAAATTGTTTAAATATTGATCTATTCATTTCAAAATGGATGGGGATATGATTGTAAAAGGTTTAGCTCTTTTAGCTTTTGGGTAAAATTTAATAATTTGAATTCATTATGATTTGGGATTACTACATTTTCTAATCACATAATACCTAGAAGTGTGATGAAAAAAATATTTCATCTACAAACGCATAATATTTATTATACCCCTAGGTATTTTGTGATTGGAAAATGTAGTAATCCCAAATTATAATGGATTCAAATTATTAAATTTTACCCAAAAAATAGAAGAGCCTCTGAGCGTGCGCTCACGCATGTGCTCAAAGGCTAGTATATATATATATATATATATACATATATAGTAAGGAGAAAATGGGCATTTGCCCATTTCGTCAAAACTTTTCAACAAAAATGTCCCATATCTGAAATTATTTAGGAAAATACCCCTATTTTGAAACTAAATTTTCTAAAAATTGAGTTTCAATTTAAAACTCGATTTTTGGAAAATTGAGTTATAGCGAATTGAAAATTAAAAAAAAAAAAAAAAAAATATTATTTTTAGTCAATTTTACTTCTTTTTTTTTTTTTTTTTTTTTGGGAAGGAAACTGAATTTCATTTAAAGAAAAAACTCAGCCAGAATTGGCTAAAAGAACAGAAACAATGGGAGGGGGAACATCCTCCCTCCAAACAACTAAGCCGCTAACATGTTTCACATGTCTAGCAAGGTTGTGAGCTACAGAGTTTCTTTTTTGCTTAACATAAAAGAAATTACAATTAAGAAAAGAGTCTGCATGGAATCTTATTTCGTCAATAAGGTTACCAAAGGTTGCAAAGGATTGCTCTGCATCCTAAGGGCACGGGTAATGATCTCTGAATCACCTTCCAAAGTAATGGAGCTCAAATTCAACTCCTCAGCAAGGAGAATGGCCTGTCGAGCTGCTGCTGCCTCCACTTCTACCACTGACTGAGGAAGGGTAATCCTTTCAACACTGGATGCTACCACTCGGCCTGCACTGTTCCTGATGACAGCACCTAATTCGGCCTCATTGGTTTCACGAAAAACTACTCCATCATAGTTTACTTTAACCTGTTTGGATATATGCCACCACAAATAATATTTATATATATAGACACACACACACACACACACACAAGCCTCTAAGCACGCGTATTGCTTCTATTTTTTTGGTAAAGACTAATAATTTGCATCCATTATAATTTAAAAATATATCTTTTTATTTTTCAAAAAAAATAAAAAAGATAAACTTTAAAGATAAGCAATTTCTTTTTTGAATATGAAGGGAAAAAAAATCCTAAATTTTATGAATTTTTTTTTAATTCAAAACAAAATTTGTTATTTGACATTTATGACCTTATTTCTAAATGAAGTTATCCTTCATTAATGAGGGTATTTTTAAACCACATAAAAATTTAGTTCAAAGAGGGGAATCCTCTTATATATAGTATAGATATATACCCTAACAATATCTATTGAATTGTATTTTAATTAATTATTAGATTACTTATGATGCCACCCGTCAAGAACCTTGTATCTAAATAGCATAACCTCTTCTCTCTTATTAGATAAATTAGGATTTGAATTCCTCCTTCCTCCATTATTAAACTTTTGAGTTATAACAAAGATTATGATATCATCACGAATGGACTTCCAATTGAATCTCAATCTACCTTCAAAACTTTAAGAATTTCCTTTTCTCAATTATCAAATGGTTCAGTTTTTAAAATGTTGTAGTCATTGTACTAATAATAAAATAATTAAAAACCTCTCTGGGGTTAATTTGGAAAGTAACATTTTTTTTTTTTTTACTCTTGTTTTCAAAACACATTCAAAATTAGATCCCCAAATAACTTTAAAATGGTACTATTTAAATAATAATTATTAAAATAATATTGTTTTGCAAAATTTTTGCTCCTCTCATTATTACTTTCCCGCTCTCTCTCTCTCTCAAATCAATAACCTTTTTTTTCTTTTTTCTTTTTTTCAAACCAGTTACGCTACAAGTGGGCCGGTGTCGGTGTGTTGACTGCCTATCATTAGACCATGATATGATTTTTGTAGACTCTCTTCCACTCCCTTTACATGGATTTTATTTTTCTATTTTTTTTACAATCCATCTTTACATGGATTATGAATCTTGAAAGTTGATACAATGAGGACTCGTGACAAAAAGAAGAATATGACGACAGCATGTAAAGTTAATAGGACTTATATTTGTCATTGATCTTATCCATACAATTATGGGTATCCACGAGTCAGTCCAGGTCAGGTTTATGCACAACCCGAAATTGACCTAACCAAATTGGGTGTGCAATTTCTAGACCTGCTGCCAACTGGTGAAGGACTCAAGTTGGATTGGTCAGGTTCTTATCAGGCGGCGGTCGATCTCAGTCAAGTCAAGGAGGAGGAGATTTGGACAGAACTCGCCAGATCTGGCTGAAATCTGGCCAAAATCTGGCCTAATCTAACCAGATTTTGTCGAAATCCTCTAGCTCTCGTCGAGATCTCACTGGATCTAGTGAGATCTGACCGAATAATAATTCAAAAGACAACGAACGGTGGCTTTTGGTTGGTGGAGATTGGTTGGGTCAGTTGGAGTCAGATTTTGAAGCAACGACCCGCTGGAATCGGTTTCTGGAAGTCGAACCCTGCTATCAACCATCACAAGCCTAAGATCTAGTGGTTTTCGGGTCGGTCTGGCAGGTGGGTTAGACAGGCCTACATACAATATCATCAATCAACATATATCCAAAATCCCTAACAATTTTCTTGACAGTTTAGTGAGAGTCCTCTATATAGCAGAACCCCTGAAACTATCAGACACTTGTTACAACTTACAGCCCATGGTTGTCTTAGAACTTAAATACGGTGGGGTTCACGCATTAGATAGCTCTACAGCCTCTACCAAAATTCTATCTATTCATTTTTTTATGGCTGGATTAAAAGTTGAGTAATGCTAGGAGCATAACCTTTTCCACAACTTTTACCACAATTTTTATTCACGTGGTAAGTTGTAAGTAGTGGAGTTGTGGACCTAACACTTTTACTCCACCACTCACGATTTGTCACGTGAGTAAGTTATGGCAAAATTTGTGGTAAAAGTTGTGATCATAGCATTTTCAGCATTTTTCTTAAAACATGTCACTGGATTGAAACTTGTTACATCATCAATATTTAAATAAATATTAAATGTCATTTTTCTTATATCTATTTAAGGGTGCGTTTGGTTAGCCGTGTTAGGAGCCTAGAAGTGTGTTTTTAAAACCCAAAAATTTGTTTCACAATAATTCTGTATAGCTTTTTTACAAAAGCTCATTTTAAACTCAAAACACCATTTTGTAATAACTTATAAAAACACAACTTAAATCATTTAAAAAAAAGGTTAACTATCATTATTTTTCAAGAGTTTTGTATCTCAACTAAGTATTGACACTTCCTAGTGTTCTAATTGAGACTTCTTGTTTAAAAAAAAAAGTTCACTGGATTGAAACTTGTCACATCATCAATATTTAAATAAATATTAAATGTCATTTTTCTTATATCTATTTAAGGGTGCGTTTGGTTAGCCGTGTTAGGAGCCTAGAAGTGTGTTTTTAAAACCCAAAAATTTGTTTCGCAACAATTCTTTATAGCTTTTTTACAAAAGCTCATTTTAAACTCAAAACACCATTTTGTAATAACTTATAAAAACACAACTTAAATCATTTAAAAAAAAGGTTAACTATCATTATTTTTCAAGAGTTTTGTATCTCAACTAAGTATTGACACTTCCTAGTGTTCTAATTGAGACTTCTTGTTTAAAAAAAAAAGTTCACTGGATTGAAACTTGTCACATCATCAATATTTAAATAAATATTAAATGTCATTTTTCTTATATCTATTTAAGGGTGCGTTTGGTTAGCCGTGTTAGGAGCCTAGAAGTGTGTTTTTAAAACCCAAAAATTTGTTTCGCAACAATTCTTTATAGCTTTTTTACAAAAGCTCATTTTAAACTCAAAACACCATTTTGTAATAACTTATAAAAACACNTGGGATGAATTATAAAAATAAAATTTAAAAAAAAATTTATTAAAAAAAAAAAAAAAAGGTGTATTGTGTTGTGTATGTGCGCGCGCGCGCGCATGGGTCATGGTCATGGGTGTCATTGAAACAAAAACAACGCTGGAAGTATATGACTTACATTGTTCAAATGATGCCTTCCTTCTGGGCCCAAAAGACCTATCCGGTCTATTGCAAGCAGTAATCCAACGGCAGTGATGAGTAGCGTTTTCAGAACTGGCATCAATGCAACAATGAACAGATCTAGGAATTCCATTTCGCACGCACCGACACTGTTTCTCCACTCTAAGGAAAGTGACCAAAGCAACCCCTACGTTCAATTAATTACTAGTTTCAAACAAAATATGGTGGGCATGCATATATAGGATAACATGTTGATTAAAATATACCATCTGTCTATCTCTATCATTATTAATTATTTCTACAATTAGGTAGAATCCTAATATATTGTTTGACTTTTCGGTGAATGGTAATGTCTATTCTTGTCAGAATCACTGTTTTCTTTACAGCATCAACATAACTATAGTGTTCAGAGCATTTAAAAGTTAAAACCGAGTTAGAAAATAATAAACTTCTCTCTCAACAAAAACTCGAAACAGTCTGAGACTGTTCTCTACCAAGAAAACTCCTTTTTTTCTCTCCCTTCCATGATAGACAAAAAGTGAATGTTCTCTCAAGTAAAATAGATAAAGTTAAAAGAACCAATCTTAAATTAGAATATATATATATATATAAGATAATGAATAATTTTTTTTGGTAAACAATAATGAATAATTTTGTTAAACAAGTAATTGTTGAATTTTGGATTTTACATGTCACATGCATGGATTATGGATATGCTAAGGATGCAAACCATTGCTCTAAAGATTGGATTGAAATATACATCTTCCGCCAAGAAAAAGAACAGAAATTCTCCGCAATCAGAGGCAGTATCATGTCCCCTAATTATCACTTTTGAGTTTTGACTGCTTACCAGACAACTGTCTCTCTCTCTCTCTCTCTCTCTCTCTCTCTCTCTCTCTCTCTCTCTCTTTTTAATATTTCCTAATGACCTTACAAACAATAATAATTCTTTAAATGTTTCCTAAACTTAGACAAAAGTTATTTCCCAATGACCTATAAACAATTTTTTTTTTAAAATGATTCCTTAACTTAGATAAAAGTACTTTGTTACCTGTTGTATTTTAAATGATTTCTGTCAAAGGTACAATGCAAAATATGAGAAGCGTACGCTGAAAACCAGCTAAAATAATAGCACCATCTTCCTGTAAATTCCAAAATATCAAGTTCTACAACTTTGCCACATGCGGCGAACTGTGAATGGTAGGGTACATGTGAAAGTGGTAAACAGTCATTCACAATTGCCACATCAAAATTATGTCTCAGAAAGTTGCCATCTTAGAATTGGTGTAAAGTCTAGAATACCTTAATTTTTTTTTGTTGTTGATAATTTTGAACCCAGCTTCACCCTCAGCCAGAACTTATAAGAGGTAACAGTTGAGCTAGAGCTCACTGACAAAATGATTTTTCTTTTTCACGAATAAGAGATGAAAATATACAGTACTAAACTGGAATAATGAGAGAGAGAGAGAGCTGAAGCTAGAAAGCAACCGGCCAGCTAAAGACCAGTAATTTACAGGCCAATTGAGTTGAAATGGAATTGTCAAATGAAGACCACCTTAAGTAGATCTGGAATGCGAAGTTGAATTTGTACTAAAATGAATAATAATGAAATGCACAATATATATTCATGCAGCTGCAGCATATTACTGAAAAGAAGAAGTAATTTACCTAGCAAGCTACTAACACGGTACCAGAGCTGGTAATTGATCGATATCCTGTGCAAATTCAAGCTAACAAGTATGCCAGTGGAGGTATAGAATATCAGACTCTCAGGCGGCCTTGTGTTTCTGTGTGCAAATATATGACACATGCATCTCTCGATCCCTTTAACTGAATTATTGTCCCGTTTCTATATTGGAAAAGTCAACATTTGTTGTTTACGTTTGTGAATGGAAAACGCGAGAGAAGATAACAAATAGTGAGTCTGAGAAGGAAGACAGAGAGCATGTGTATTGTCAATTGTGTAGTATTATTGGAAGAGTAGCATCAACATCAATCACGTTTATAAAGAGGAGAATAACAAAAAGTGACTTAATTATTATTATTATTAAGAGAAAGATCGAGAAGAATAACAATTATATATAATATGAGAAAGAAATACTGTAAAACATATTGCATTAGTTAGCTACGTACACTATTAGCTATGCTAGCTAGCTAGTTGTAAATTAGTAATTAATCTGGGACCAAACCAAAGCCAAAATGAAAGGAATCTTATCACTTCCTGTGGGGTCCACAATTCCGTGAAACCACGACCCGGAACCTCATAGTTACTCATTAATCATGCTTTTTTTTTTTTCTTTGAGGAGAAATCATGCATGATTATTATTTCATTCCTCAATTATCCCACAAAATGAAGTGAATGGAATCCTACTAATCCTAGCTACATTAACATGTGCTTCACCTTCCATTCTTCACCGCAACAACCTTTCTTTTTATTATATTTATTTGTCTCTTCCTGGGTCCGTAATCAGTATTAATTGTGTCTGTCTCAACTCTGAATACTACTCACTCACACCACCATTATATTAATTAGTTCCAGTAAGTAATTAAATAAAAAAATAAATCTATCCGGTAGTGCTACTGTATATTTGTAGTAAGTTGTTAGTATTTCATAAATCTCTACACTCATCTCAACTTGCCTTTTATTAGTTTCGTTAAACTCACACCATTACTAAAACTATATACAATAATTAGTAACGCATAGCAAATTATAAACTCAAATACACATCCCACAACAACAATTAATAACGCAGAATAAGTTATAAACTCAAACACAGATTCCACTGACGTGAGACAAGCTCATGAAATGTATGTATATATGTATGTTAGTTTCGTACTTTTGTGTTCAGTTCAGTACTGCTCATGTCATGTCATGACATGAGTGCTACATCCTGCAGCCTGAAGAGATCCTTGCAGAGCCAAATTATTCTCCATATATTAATATGATTAGAGACTGTTGTGTTGTACGTCCTTTCTTTCGCGATTTTTGAGGTGATGAGTCTGATGACCATACAACATGCGCTTTTGCAGAAATAACAAGGTAATTTGGTCCATATATGCATACAACATGCGAACTCGTGCTTTTATATTATAAAATAGCAAACTCGTGCTTTACAAACCAGATGTAAACGCATGATTAATTAGGAACCTCAAGCAGTATTAATTATACTATTATATTAGGTACTAATATACTCCTATATATATATTATATACATAACACAAAAATATATTATTAATTAAAACTTATAAAAAGCAACACACACCTGCTTCACGTTTCCATTACTATAAATATATAGTATATGTCTAGAAAATATGTGTGTTGCTTTTTATAAGTTTTAATTAATAATATAGTTTTAATTAATAATAATATATTCTAGAAATTAAGTTGTTCACGTGCTGATGCAGTGTTTGCGCACACAGACACAGCACACAGGGTATGATTTTCTAGTTTTTTGGTTTTTTTTTTTGAGAAATAAGTTTCTAGTTAGTGGCAGTAGGTGTAGGGCTGTAGTGGTGTGACAACATATAAATACATAATAATAAGTTTTGCTTTGGCCCCACTCCATGTTATTGTTAGTGCAACTGCAATCAAATATTGCACAGCGCGTGCCAACTACATACCCACTACCCACCCCTCGGTCCCATCGGCCATTCTTCATCAATAATATGCCTCAAAATTTAGAAGCGTCTTAAAACATTTGACGCGTGTATTATTATTACTGAATATGTACATTGATCGGGGCCACCACAAGTTTCGCATGTTCCAATGTGTTGGGGTGTTCAAATAAAAAAATTAAAAAAATGTGTTGGGGTGTTATGTTAGGCAATAATATTAACGGTCCCAACTCATGATATATAGCGCATATGGGGTATGTAACGTCAGGGGGTGCAAATGGGGTGAGAATTGAGAATTAATAATGAAAGGCATTCACATCAAGGTACTAAAATAGCTAAATGCTATTTTAGCCCCCAAAATATTAAAAAATTCACTACATCAATTGTACTAGACTAAATTTTTTTTACTCTTAGAGTAAACTGCCTCTTTCTCTCTTTTTTTCCCCCCCTTTTTTTTCTATCGCCCACGCCCAACGCCTCCACTTCTCCCTCGCGACTGAAACCAAACCGATGCCTCTCTTCTCTATCTTGCAAATGAACCCAAAGTTGTTGAACCTTCAAGGTCATTGCTTCTCCTTCGCTCTCTCCCCTCTGTTAGATCAATGATTTAGGTTTCTAGATCCTTTTTTTTCATTACTATTTTATTTCAATCGTGAACCATTTTTACGATATACGAGATCAAAACTCAAAAAGTATTAGTGATTAATTGCTTAATTTTTGTTGATCTGGTTCAATCTTTGTTGATTCGATTAGCTTCGTTTCTTTTTGCTTTAGATTTTCACAATGCTTGAATCCCAATATTTATAGTGAAAATTTATTAAATCTGAGTATTTTTTTTCTTTGCTTTGATAGTGAATGTGGTGGTGGTTTGTGGTTGTGATGATGGTGGTGGTGGTTGTGACAATTGTTTTGTTTTGTTTTGTTTTTTTGCGGTAGTTTCTGGTTGTGGCTGGTTGCTGGTTTTTGTGATGGTTGTTTTTATATTATTTTAATGAGTTATTATATTATTTTGATAAGATGTATGTAAAATACTAAAATAGAATATTTGATATAGAGACTGTTGGGCTTGGGTGGAAAAGCTGAAACGCGCGTTTGCGTTTCAGCATTTTTTTTTTTTCACGGGTTTCAGTCTTTTTTACTGTTTATGTACTGTTGCGGTTACTGTTCAATGAACAGTAGCCGCAAAGTTTGACATTTCAACCCAAATTTTACTGTTCATGGACCCACAATTTTCACTTTTCAGCAACTTTTTCATTAAAAATGGGTCACACGATACTATTCACACATTTAAAAATTATTTAGCTACAATGTTTTTCAGTTTTCAGTTTCAGTTTTCAGTTTTCAGCTGTATCCAAACGGGCCCATAAAGTGTATTATAAAGTGAAGTGTTAAAATAGATAAAGTATTTTTTTAAGGTGTTAAAAGCTAAATTTTTTAGAATCTTTGATGTGAATGTTCTAAGTAATTAATATTAAGTTTGTTTATGTTAATAGGTGCCCTAGGGCATTTGAAAATAAGGGAAATTTTGATGTCATTTTATTGGAAATATAAAAAGATGTAAGAAAAAATTAATTGCTTTTTTTTTTTTTCATAAAATGTTTCCAAAGTTATTCCTTAAACTAATATATCTAGGACATCTATTAACTTTTTTTTTAGAAGTTCCAAAAAAAAAAAAAAAAAAGTAATGCTACAAACAAACTATTTTATAACATTTTTACAAATTGCTAATGTGATAAATTCTTACTAGTTATAATATGGACCTATCACTAACATCACATTTTTACTTACAATAACTATTTGGAAAAAACTAAAACTATACCCTTAATGCGATGGTTACTCTACAAGTATAAGCGCTTGTGGAATGTGGGGGCAATAGCTGGGGTTTAAGTCTCCACAAGAGAGTTTTGCACGCATATACACTTAGATTGTGTTAGAGTTGAAATTCCATCTTGTATAAAAAAAATTGTAAAAATATTATAAAATAGTTTTTATTTGTAATAATAATAATAATAAAAAAAAAAAAAAAGAAGAAAAGAAGAAGAAAGGTCAGCCGTTAAGTTTTTTTTCCTTTTAACGAATGGTGGTCACAACTACGGGTCGCGTGCGTGCTTTTATTTTGCTAAAGGCAGTTGGATAATAAGTGCACATCACGCTCAGCAATCCAGTGGCGCAAAACTTCAAGTTCATATACATCTCACATTTCTTTTATAGCATTCCTATCCGGTGATTTTGCAATCCATGTCCATTTGTGGGCACCGTGACTGTGAAGCAAAACTTAATAATTGTTCATCTCACATTTCTTTTCTTACTAGCATTCCCATCCGTTTGAAGCACCAATAATGCAAAATAGATGTCCAAAAATACAAAATCACGCACATCTGATAATTTATAATGCAAAAATTAATACAACATGTTAAAGAGAACCATCTAAAAAATAATGTCCACTGTAGCATCATTCAACCATCAGAAATTTTACTAGGTGACCTAACTAGAACCTACTATTGGTGTCTTAGTTTTATAATAAAGAACTATTATCAAGAGCGGACGTCATAAGTTGAAACTTCAAACTCTCTAAAAAAATGTTAATCATTAATTGACAAATCAAAGAAATTAATTTTAATAATTTTCAAGGGGTGGTTCTCTAAACTTCTAGACTCTAATCAAATAGTCACAAATCATTATTAACATGTATGGTCTATTCAATATTCTAGCACATTCTACAGCATGCTTACATGCCCCCACAAGACAATAAAAATAATGTTAATACATGGTTCCAAATCACACGGTCACAACCCACAACTCACACTTAACCAAAACACTTGTGTCCAGAGATACCAAACAAACAATGAAACAAAGAAAATATATTCACAATCACTTTCTCAAGGACTCTTGACAAAGAAAATATATTCAGCCAACTCTGCTCTACTCTCCTTCGCCCCCCTCCCTCCCTCCTCAATCCAAATAGGCCCTAAATTCATACCACACCAAAAAGTGAGAGTGATGACTGATATCAGCTCAAAATTAAAGAGATAGATAAGAGAAGAGGAAGATCCATGAGTCCATACCTTGGTTGATTCGACTTGTGTGTGAGTGTGAACGGTGGACCAAATTGGAGAGGTGGAGCTATGCCAAGCCAATGGAACAGACAAACCAACCCATACAGCTAGCTATGGTTGGTGTGTGGAAGCATTTAAGAATGAGAGCTAAGAGAGTGAGACTAAGGGGGAAAAAATTTAATGGGTAAAATTGGGGATTTGTGAAGAATTTTATCACACACAGTGAACAGAAAAATTACAAGAAAGAACTGTTCAATGAAGAAGAAGAACAGAGAGGTAGATAGAGAATAGAGAGAAAAAGAGAGAATGGAATTGGGAGAAAAATATCTTCTGAATTAGAAATGAAAAGTGTGAATTCCATAATACAACTCTATCTGAGATACCCCATATATATAGTTACATACCCAGCTATAACAGAATAGTTACATCCCAAATTATGCGCCTAAAACTACGGAACCAACAGCTCAAATGTAACTGTTTTTCGCGCCACAGTAACTGATATTTGAATAGCTCAAAACGACGTCATCTGACTACATGTTGAATAATCACCAGTTACATGTTTAAAACGGTGTGTATTACTAATGTCTTTTAATGAAACGGTGCGTATCAACCACCGTTTATAATTTCACACGAGGCACGTGCTGTTGAGCCTGGGTTGATCCTGAACCTTCATTTCTCTGAGCTTGAGTTATATCTTCAACAATTTGTGATTTCTATTTTGTTATTTTAAATTTGTGATTAAATTGTGTATACTTTTGGGCTTAGAAGAGAATTTTGTTTTATCTTAATGTTATTCTTGTTATTCTTGGGCTATTGGGTTTATTTAGACTGGATTTATGTTCTATTTTGTTTTTAATTTTGTTTTAACTAGAGGTTATTCCTATTATTCTTGGGACAATTGGGTTTGTTTTGATTAAAGGATTTTTTTTTTTTTAATTTTTCAAGGGGTAATCGTGCAAGGGGTTGAACTAGTATATACTTTTTATTTTTGGGTCTATTGGGCCAATTTGTAAATATTTTTGGAGGAGGGGGGACCAAAAGTAAATATTTTGGGAGTACATTTGAAATTTTTTGAGAATACATATATACTAACCATAATTTTTGAAAAATCTTGGGGGTGGGCCCCCTTAGCGCTCACTTGATGAATTCCATGCTCCTCGTCAAAATCCTTGACAATTTCACAAACTAGGAGATGAATTATGTGCAAGCATGCATTCCAAAAAATAATATATATATATATATATCCTTATATAAAAAGCGGCTATGTCGCTACCGTGCTTTAGTACTGTGCACTCATTGTATTTGCACTGTACAAGTACAGTAGGAGCAACAGTGTTTTGGTCTTTTTTTTTTTTTTTTTTCATTTATTCAACTCATTTGTTTATTCAACTGGTACTGTAGCTATAGTGCCTAAAGTTATTTTTTTCTTTTTCTTTTTTTTTTAGTAATTGGTTTGTGTTTGTTTTCTTCTTTTAAGTATTGATGTAAGCTGACATTTATATTGTTATACTGATATAACAAATTTCACAATATTTTCACAATTATTGACGTGTCAATTTCTTACAAGTCGAAATAAAATAATAAAATAAAATATGAGATTGGTTTTTTTTTTTTTTTTTTTTTTTTTCCAGTAATCGGTTTGTGTTTGTATTCTTCTTTTAAATATTGATGTAAGCTGACATTTATATTGTTATACTGACACAAAAAATTTCATAATACTTTCACAATTATTGATGTGTCAATTTCTTATAAGTCAAAATAAAATAATAAAATATGAGACTGTAGCCAACCACAACTGAAAATAAATGTTTTAAAAAAATTTTACAACACTTATTGTTATCACAATATTTTCACAATTGTTGAGATCTCAGTTTCTTATAGATCAAATAATAAAAAAATGCTAAGTCTACAACATTTTAACATTAATTTCTATAGTGCCTAAAGTTTTTTTTTTTCCCTAGTAATCAGTTTGTGTTTTTTTTTTTTTTAAATATTTATATAAACTGGCATATATATTGTTCTACTGACATAACAAATTTCACAATTATTGAGATATCAATTTCTTACAAATCAAAATTAAAAAATAAAATAAAATAAAATAAGACTGTGACCAACCACAATTGAAAATAAATGTTTTGAGAAAATGTTACAACACTTATTGCTATCACAATATTTTCACAATTATTGAAATCTCAGTTTCTTATATATCAAATAAAAAAAATGCTTAATCTACAACATTTTAATATTAATTTCACAACAAATCATAGGTAAGCTATTATTGATGGATAGCACTGGAGGTACAGTGCTTTTGGTTTATTCAACTACAATGCCTAAAGTTTTTTTTTTTTTTTTTCTTTTCTTTTCTTTTTCAGTAATAGGTTTGTGTTTTTTTTTTCTTTGAAATATTTATGTAAACTAGCATATATATTGTTATACTTATACAACAAATTTCATAATATTTTCACAATTATTGACGTGTCAATTTCTTATAAGTCAAAATAAAATAATAAAATATGAGACTGTGACTAACTACAACTGAAAATAAATATTTTGAAAAAACGTTACAACATTTATTATTATTACAATATTTTTACAATTGTTGAGATCTCAATTTCTTATAGATCAAATAAAAAAATGCCAAGTCCACAACATTTTAACATTAATTTCTACTGTGCCTAAAGTTTTTTTTTTTTTTTTTTCCGCAGTAATCGGTTTGTGTTTTTTTTTTCTTTTAAATATTTATGTAAGCTGGCATATATATTGTTATACTGACACAAAAAATTTCATAATGTTTTTACAATTGAAGTATCAATTTATTACAAGTCGAAATAAAATAATAAAATATGAGACTGTGACCAACCACAACTAAAAATAAATGTTTTGAGAATAACAATAACAATGTTATCAATTTAAAACCAATAATAACTTGTCATTTAGAATTTGTTCTAAAAATATTATGAATGTAGCATTTCTCTCAAAAAAAAAAATCTATTCGGATCCTAAAAATGAAGATATTGTAAAAATATTGTGATATTTTGTTGTATTCTTAGACTTCTTTTTTAATATAGTCAAATTGGGTGAACCAAAATTCACGGTTTCAGACACAAAATCTATATTAATTTTCTCACTATTGGGGCAACACGTGCCTTGCACGTGCAACCAACACTAGTATATATATATATATGGGTAAATTGCAATTTATCATCCGTTGTTTAGGTCTAATTATAGTTTATTTTTAACTTTTAAGAAAGTGTTCAAAACCTCTTCATGGTTAGGTTAAAATTGATACTTTCTTATGAAATTAATCGAGTGATGCTAGACTAGACTTATATTTAACAATCTAATTGCATAAAATATTTTTCTTTTCCTCAATTATGTATGGTGACCTTCCTGTGAACTCCATATATTAATTCATCAAAATACAACAATTTAATCTATAGACTATAAAGAGATTTATTTATAGTTTTCTAAAAGTCAAGAAGGTAAAGTTCTTTGAATAATTTTTTTTAAGAGTCAAGAGTATTTTTAAGTAAACTAACCACATGAAAATAAATAATTTGTGGTAAGCAAAAAAGAAAAAAGGCACTTCTGAGTATACTTAACCACATGAAGATGGATTATAATTTATCAAAAATAAAACAAACAAAACCCAATTTTCTAAACAAAAAACAAAGATGATTCTGTTTTTATTTTTTAATGAACGGCTGGTTTAATGACCGTAATTAATAAGATGTGGACATGATAAATCTTTTAAGATTGTGTTAAACTGCACAGTTGAAAGATCACATAACACATATCGAAGGCCTAAAATTCTGATACGCGGCTTTTTTCTCATGGATGAAAGTGTATTTTTTAAGTTAAGTAGCTACATAAGTTTTGTCCTTTCTAAATATAATATAGTAAAGAGAGAGAGAGAGCACAATTTTTATTAATTAATGAGTGTGTAATAACAAAAAAATCTCTCAAATTTTCTTTGATGGTTTGCACATGAGAAACAGGGGGAGATAACAATTGTTTTGGAGCCACAACTGACTCATGATTGGATGCCCAAGAAACTGGGTCACCAAATCATAAAGACGGTTGAAAAAGTCGATCCACATAATAAATGAAGCTTTATAATGTTACACACATAAACCTTAGAGCTATATATGTTGATTGACTCCGTATAATATTTTGTTTGATATTTTAATATCTCAAATTACATAAATTTAATTTGATTAGATTGTATAAATGTGAGGGTAGTGTACCACTACTCACATGTGAGTAGTGGTACACTACCCACATGTGAGTAGTGGTACACTACCCAAGCTCCTGAAGCATTATAAAGGGTAGTGGGGCGCTCTCTCTAACCGATGTGGGATTACAAGTACAAAGGTCTAGCCCTTGCTTGGTCTTGCACTCGGGGACGAGGGGCAAAACCGCACCGCGCCAGGCACCGCGGTAGGATACAATCAGATGGGGGGGAAGAAATTCTTACCTTACAACAATGTTATCAATTTAAAACCAATAATAACTTGTCATTTAGAATTTGTTCTAAAAATATTATGAATGTAGCATTTCTCTCAAAAAAAAAAAAATCTATTCGGATCCTAAAAATGAAGATATTGTAAAAATATTGTGATATTTTGTTGTATTCTTAGACTTATTTTTTAATATAGTCAAATTGGGTGAACCAAAATTCACGGTTTCAGACACAAAATCTATATTAATTTTCTCACTATTGGGGCAGCACGTGCCTTGCACGTGCAACCAATACTAGTATATATATATATGGGTAAATTGCAATTTATCATCCGTTGTTTAGGTCTAATTATAGTTTATTTTTAACTTTTAAGAAAGTGTTCAAAACCTCTTCATGGTTAGGTTAAAATTGATACTTTCTTATGAAATTAATTGAGTGATGCTAGACTAGACTTATATTTAACAGTCTAATTGCATAAAATATTTTTCTTTTCCTCAATTATGTATGGTGGCCTTCCTGTGAACTCCATATATTAATTCATCAAAATACAAGAATTTAATCTATAAACTATAAAGAGATTTATTTATAGTTTTCTAAAAGTCAAGAAGGTAAAGTTCTTTGAATAATTTTTTTTAAGAGTCAAGAGTATTTTTAAGTAAACTAACCACATGAAAATAAATAATTTGTGGTAAGCAAAAAAGAAAAAAGGCACTTCTGAGTAAACTTAACCACATGAAGATGGATTATAATTTATCAAAAATAAACAAACAAAACCCAATTTTCTAAACAAAAAACAAAGATGATTCTGTTTTTATTTTTTAATGAACGGCTGGTTTAATGACCGTAATTAATAAGATGTGGACATGATAAATCTTTTAAGATTGTGTTAAACTGCACAGTTGAAAGATCACATAACACATATTGAAGGCCTAAAATTATGATACGCGGCTTTTTTCTCATGGATGAAAGTGTATTTTTTAAGTTAAGTAGCCACATAAGTTTTGTCCTTTCTAAATATAATATAGTAAAGAGAGAGAGAGAGAGCACAATTTTTATTAATTAACGAGTGTGTAAATAACAAAAAAATCTCTCAAATTTTCTTTGATGGTTTGCACATGAGAAACAGGGAGAGATAACAATTGTTTTGGAGCCACAACTGACTCATGATTGGATGCCCAAGAAACTGGGTCACTAAATCATGAAGACGGTTGAAAAAGTCGATCCACATAATAAATGAAGCTTTATAATGTTACACACATAAACCTTAGAGCTATATATGTTGATTGACTCCGTATAATATTTTGTTTGATATTTTAATATCTCAAATTACATAAATTTAATTTGATTAGATTGTATAAATGTGGGTTGTGTGACCATATGTTGAATTTCACATCCATTGTTTATTAAGTAAATTTTGGTTATATGTGCGATAACAAGGAGTACCAATTATAAGTTTATAACTTAGACCAATCTTTTTGAAATGTCTACTAAGTAAATCTTGGTGATATGAGCGAGAGCGATTATAATTTACAAGGAATACCGATTACTTACGAAGGAAAACATTATCTAGTATAAAACACAGAGTTCCATTGTATGTTTGGGCATCCGTTAAATTATTTTTCCTTTTAAGGAATGGTGGTCACAAGACTCACAGCTACTGGTCGCGTGCGTGCTTTTTTCTTGCTAAAGGCAGATGGATAGCTCAGCATTCCAGTGGGGCAAAAGTACATATACATCTCACATTTCTTTTTTAGATTCCTACCCGGTGATTTTGCAATCCATGTCCATTTGTGTGCACCGTGACTGTGAAGCAATTAATAATTGTATGTCACCACCGGGTCTGCTGGCCTAGTGGTAGCCGGTTTGTATGGGACTTATCAACTCAGGGGTTCAATTCCCTGCATAAACACTTACCTAGCAAAAAAAAAATTTAATAATAATAATAATAATAATAATAATTGTACGTCTTACATTTCTTTTCTTAATAGCATTTCCATCCGTTTGAAGCACCGATAATGCAAAATAGATGTCCAAAAATACAAAATCACACACATCTGATAATTTGTAATGCAAAAATTATTACAACGTGCCAAAGAGAACATCTAAAAATAGATGTCCACTGTAGCATCATTTATATTTTAAACACTATTCTTTTATTCCACCTCCTATTATTTTAATCTCACAAAAAGAATAGAATATAGGAGGTAGGATGTACTGTTAAAGGCTTAAAGTTGTAATGTAAAATAGAATAAAAATATATATATTCAAATAAAGAAGTAAAATAATAGAATATAAGATGCAAAGTGTATTAGTGCTAATGTAAAATAACTAAAACGATGTTTGGTAATGTAATACGTTGTTGTTGTTGTTGTTGTTTTTTTTTTTTTTTTTTTTTTTTTAATTATTTTAATCGTTTGGCATTTTCGGATGTGAATTAGGTGTAGGATATAAGATTATCCTCTTTTTTTTTTTTTTTAATCTTTTGGCATTTTCGGATGTGAATTAGGTGTAGTATATAAGATTATCCAATTATACTCAAATGCATAATTACAATAATCAATGTTATCTTTTAATTTTAAAAAAACAAATAACTTTAATATATATATATATATATATTTGTAAGGATTGGATTTCGACCCTCAGCCCACTAGAAATGGATGATGGCCCAATGAGCCCAAAACAACATATTTGCTTGAGAGTGGATCTTACAGATAAAACTTATCAAATCATGTATGGGCTACAATAGATTGGATTCACACCAAAAAGATACGAAAACACAGTTTGAAGGAATAACACTCCTCGGTCAAGTCCGAGGATGAAGTGTTCTTATATTCACTCAAGTTTATCTAAGTACAAGATGTTCTCTCTTTGTTGTTGTTTTTTTTTTCCCCCAGTGATTACATACCCGATTTCTCATGGGGGTCTTTTCTTTATATAGTCCTATTCCTTTTCAATTCCAACCTTCCACCTATTGATTGTATAAGTGATCTTCTGGATGCTTGTCCCATTAGAGCCCTCTTAGAACCTTTGTGTGTAGTTGTAAGGCTCAACATCACTGTTCAAACATTATTTCCACATAAATGCGGTCAGTTGGTTAGGTGTAGAACATTTAACGTGGTGGTAATAGCCTTCTTCTCAAATATTTGCTGGTTCACTGTGGACTTTTTTATCTGAAGCTTATTTTTAGAAGTATGGTACCCTCTTGCGTGGTATTCTCTAGGCAACCGGGCTCCAATCCCCACAACGTTTCTCGAGGAAGTTTGGATCCTTAGGAGACAACCTTTGTTTGTCATTACTTGTTCTTGTCCTCGTCCCATTGCCCCACACGCTTATCTTACTATTTGACCCTCCTCGGCATGGCCCATGGCCCAATATTCCTACTCAGCTCATTTATTCCCACAATAGCCTCTCAAAACTCCACCTTTTTTCTCTCCTAAGGAAAGTGGGGTTTTGATTTTGGTTTCCAAACCTCACACGCTTAGTAAACATTCCCACGTGTAATGTCTTTTCACCTGCTCTGTACACGCTTCTGATGCTTCAGCATCCATGACGCCCCATTAATTGCTTTACACGACGCTCTGTCCCCCACGTTTTATGATGAGATGGGAATCTTGCGGTAGAAATCTTCCCTAGAAATTCGAGTGGGAATTTTCCTTCTTTCCTATATAAAGTGTGCAGAGATGCCAATTCCTCCATTTTTTGAATCTTTAATCTTTCAAGAAGAGATCCGAGGTGCTTCTTTCCTACTGTAAGAACACTTTAGCTCGTACATTAACTTTTAGGATCCTTTTTTCCTTGACCTCCTATTCTCCACCTCATTCTTCAACAGTCCTCTTTTACCCCTTAAATGGGTAGGTTTGCTAACTTAGTAGATACTCCCGAGAGTATAGAGTTTTAAGACTCGGTACAATATCTCTCCCGGGGTTTCCATACGACACTACCTTCTTGGTGAATGGCATGCTCTTAAATTTGAGGGAGATGTTGTGATCCCTATGGTTGCTTTCATAGAAGGAGGGTTGAGGATCCCTATAAGGAGAGTGACTAAAGACTTCCTAATTTCCAATAGACTCTGCTCGACCTAATGTTCCCCAAACCTATTTAGAATATTACGTAGTGTGGATGCCCTAAATGAAAAGATGGGAGTAAGTCTTACCCATCACGATGTCAACTAAGTGTATAATTGCCAAAACCTTAAGAGTACGAGGTATTACCTCAAAACTAGGGTCCTTGAAGTCAGGCTTATCTCGTGTCTCCCCGAATCTAACAAGGGCATGGACCATGATTTTTTGATTATCTCGGTGAGTGGCATGATGGTCTTCATTGCCCGACACGAGAGGGGCAACCAGGTGAGGTGTTTTAGGTTTAAGTGCCCTGTTTTGATAGTGAACATTTCAATTTTATAGTTTCTTGTTTCTCTTCTTGTAGTTCAGAAACATATTTCTTTTGGTTTAACAAACCCTTTCTCGAACTATATTTTTGTTTCTTGGATTTTTGCAGACAAGAATTTCACAACTCCCAATTTCAATTTCGTTACGAGCCCGACCTTACCAGGATACTCAAGTTTGAGATTTTCTTCATACAAACGGACAGCTGCGTGCCACTCACATCATCCTCGAATACAAGCCGAACTCATCCAGTTTTCAGTCCCCCAAGTACGTCATCAAGGCCAAGGATCCCCGGTGGGGTGTTTTAGGTTTGAGTGCCCTATTTTGACAGTGAACATTTCAATTTCATAGTTTCTTGTTTCTCTTCTTGTAGTTCAGAAACATATTTCTTTTGGTTTAACAAACCCTTTCTCGAACTATATTTTTGTTTCTTGGATTTTTGCAGACAAGAATTTCACAACCCCAATTTCGATTTTGTTAACGAGCCCAACCTTACTAGGATACTCAAGTTTGAGATTTTCTTCATATAGACGGACAGCTGCGTGCCGCTCACGTCATCCTCGAATACAAGCCGATCTCATCTAGTTTTTAGTCCCCCAAGTACATCATCAAGGCCAAGAATCCCCAGTTGCAACGAATCAATATCGCGGTACCTTGGTTCCTCGCTAGTCCTCCGCCTAAAGGTGTCCAACAAGTTGAGTTGCCCACCCAGCTTGTTGCCGGGGAAGAAGCAACCCCTTCACACTCATCTCTCGAAGAAGAAACTGTTAGGACATATGTGGAACTTGTTAGAACATATGCCATATAGAATTGGCTAATTCTTTGATAAAACGCACTTTACTTGTAATTGGGTAGATCTAGGATGTGTTTAATACTTAAAAGAACAAGAGTTCAAGTATAGTATTGAAGCCATGCAAATTTTTCCAAGAATCAAGTGAAGAAGTGTTGTTCATTATAGCTCGACAGATGTATCTATCAAGATTTAATATGTGATTCTCGACAGAAGTTGTATCTATCAAGAATTACGAAATTCAGATTTTCAGATTTGTTTTTCATGCATATCCAAGCTATTTGTGTAAGGTATATTTTCTCACAACCCTAGACATATATAAGGATTATTTTAAGGGTCATCTAAAGTGATGCAATTCGATGCAAAGTGATTATTCACTCAAATTGTGATCGGAGACAATTTGCCCTAGTTCATCTTTCTCTTAAAGAAGCTGCTACGTCTTTGCGCCGAAAGTTTTGTAACTAAGGAGTTTCTTGATCTTCATCATGTGGATGAATTGAAGAACTTTGTAGCCAACATCTTTCTCAAGTTGGCGTGTTAATCACGTACTGGGATCCATGTATCGATCAATTAGTCACGTACTAGGAGCTATGCATTGAAAAGAGAAATTGTCATTACATTACAAGTCCAATTGTGTATTGGGATAAAGATTCAACTGTAGGTTGGTATAAGGTACTGGGATTCCTTTACTTGTAACCGCTTGTTTTGATAATAGTGGATTCTTGGGAGTGGTGACCTTAAATTCACCCGGTAGAGTTTTGCCTCAGTGGTTTTCTTTATTTGTAAACAAATCACCCATGTTATATTTATTTTTCCACTACATTTAGTTATTTGGTGATTTGTTTATGTTACCATGCTTATTGCATGTAATTAAATCTAATTAATTCACTTGACTAATTAATTGGTTAATTTACCAAAGGGGTCAAAACATTATGGGTTTATCAGAAACACTCAGGGTAATCAAGGTTATAGACTCTGAAGAGGATTTCGAGGTATTCGATCAGTTGTTCCCTCCAGAGTCTCCCCGTGTTACTTTCTCCCATTTACCCTCTACTCAAGTAAGTAGCAGTCAAGAGCCATCCAACATTCCAGAAGCCATGGTGCTCCAATGGAAAAGGAACACTAGCCTCATTGAGCTTTTGGAATCACACGCCGGAAGGTCTACTCCCAAGGTAGTGTCCAACCTCGACCTCTTGTTCCTCCCCACTCATACTTCTCCTTCAGAGCAGCTAGAAAAGAAAAGAAAAAGGGAGAAGAAAGGGAAAGAGGTGTTCGTGGAGGGTGAAATTGCCCCAAGGACCTTGAGCCTCAAAAAGGGGCCAAGATTGCTAAAGGGGCGCAAAGAAGGAACATGCTAGAAGGCTCAGGCACAAACATAGTCATTGATCGCCGCGCCAGGATTTCGATATGGAATCCTGCACTCGAGCTGGAAGGGGCCCCACTCTCCTTGGATTCCTCCATCAGGGATTTTCAGAAAAGGAAGACGGGCTATGTGGCTAACGCTTTGGAGTAGCCCTTGTTCCTGAGTCTTGCCCTAATACATGGCCGATCAGGAGGTCTTCTTGACCCTGAGGAGGGACTTAGTAATGGTATGTCCTTTCATTTATTTTGTGCTCCTCTCATATATATATTTTACACTTCTATTATATTTCTCATACCATTGCTGTCTTCCAGGCCATCCAAACAACCAATATTGCTAAGGAATGGGTGGATTGGGCCTATGCCTAGTGCAAAAATGAGGAAGCTCATCGCATATCTGCCATTAAGACTTTGGTTGTGGCTGAGAAAAGGGTCAAAGAGCTTAATACGATGATGGCCGAGGTAGATAGGGAGAGGAAAAGCGTAGAAGCTGCTTTAGTTGGCACTGAAAAACAACGAGAGGACTGACGTGCTTAACTGGATTAGTCCTCTCATTGTAAATGGTAAAAGTGGGCTACGCAAACCAACGAGGAAGTTTGGCCCTGTCAATCCTTCGCGTAAATGGTGATTTTGAAATCTGGTGCAAAGCCCTACTCATTGCGTCATTTCCCAAGCTCTAGTGGGTTGGACTTCTACTCCTTTGCCTATGATAGCATTCTTCCTTGTTGAAAAAAGGATTCACTGGGAGGGGTTTTTAATCGTGGCCTGTAATTGCTATCTTCCCCCAATTCAAGTTCGGAGCTTGAAGGAGATGCCATTCTCTGTTTGCGATGTAATTTCCTGCGCAAACGGTCTATCTCCAACTGGAGATTCCTAGTTTCTTCCCCATGTAACACATGATTCCTATTCTGGAATGAATTCTACTAGTATAAGTTGTATGCACACTAACTTCATGATCAATTCTCCGTTCTAAGTTTAAAAAATGGTCCTGAAGTTAAGATCCCACAGATTCTTCTCGATTTGGTCCTAAACCCACCATGACTGAATGAGATTACAAGTGCTTTCCCGTTCCCTACATATGTTGCCAGTTGTAAGAACTGGATTTCGATCCTCAGCCCACTAGAAATGGATGATGGCCTAATAAGCCCAAAACAATATATTTGTTAGAGAGTGGATCATACAGGTAAGACTTATCAAATCATGTATAGGTCACAATAGATTAGATTCGTGCCAGAAAGATAAAAAAAATACAATTTGATGAGAATAACACTCCTTGGTCAAGTCCGAGGATGAAGTGTTCTTATATTCACTCAGGTTTATCTAAGTACATGATTATTTTTTTTTTCCAGTGATCACATACCCCATTTCTCATAAGGGTCTTTTCTTTATATAGTCCTATTTCTTTTCAATCCCAACCTTCCACTTATTGATTATATAAGTGATTTTCTAGATGCTTGTCCCATCAGAGCCCTTCTAGAACCTTTATGTGTAGTTGTAAGGCTCAACATCACTATTCAGATATTATTTTCACATAAATGCAGCCAGTTGGTTAGGTGTAGATCATTTACTATGGTGGTAGCAGTCTTCTTCTTAGATATTTCTTAGTTAACTGTGGACTCTATCTGAAGCTTATCCTTAGAAGTATGGTACCCTTTTGCGCCGTATTCTCTAGGTGACCAGGCTCCAATCCCCCACAACTTTTCCCGAGGAAGTTTGGATCCTTGGGAGACAACCTTTGTTCATCATTACTTGTTCTTGTCCTCGTCTCATTGCCCCACACGCTTATCTTACTGTTTGACCCTCCTCGAGCTACTTACGTCCTCGGGCATGGCCCACGGACCAATACTCCTACTCGGCTCATTTATCCCCCCCCCCCCCACACACACACACACATATAAAAGTAACTCATTCCTATATGAAAATGATGTTACATGTTGCTACACTATATATCTTTTTAAGTAATACTGCATCACAAACTATTTTACAACATTTTTACAAAATGTTGATATGACTAACCTTTTATTGGTTTTCATCTAAGCCCACAATTAATATCATTTTTTTATTTACCAATAATCATTCACCACTTCAGCAGTTTGTAAAAAATTTTGTAAAATAATTTGTATCTCTAGCATTTAACTATCTTTTTTTCTACATTACGCAGTTGGATCGCAATACATATCCATACTTTCCTTTTTTTTTTCTTTTCTATATTTTGTTCCCTTCATTTTGGTTTTTTTTTTTTTTAATAAATTTTTTAGTGTTCCCTTCATTTTGTTTTAACAAGTTAATTTTAGGCTCAACATAGAGAGAATATAAATTTTTGGTTCATTTATTGTATTGTCAAAGTAACTCTAAAAATAAGCATAATTGAATACTAAACAAGAGTGCAAAATAATAAATTTAAACAATTTAAATTCATTTTCCTATTCCTACCTATCTACATGCCAATTGCAGGCAGCCTAATTGAAGACAACCACTAGTAACTACACTCATTCACCATTTCTATAATTTTTTATTTCAAAAAATAAATTATATAACTTTTTTTTTTTTTGGTGTGTGAATGAAAGAATTTATTTAAACCGGTCCAAAATAATGAGTAACCATCCCTATCTACATCATGACAGGACAACACGCGGGATAGGAGGGATGTAAAATGTTCCCACTTGATTCAAAGCACATGCCCAATACGGACGGTATGGTGAGCTAGAGAATTTGATATATGAGAATGAGACATATGAAAAGAAACTTAAAATAAAAATAGGAGAAAGCGCAAGAGTCTTATAATTCTATGTTAATTGATTCTTCTGATAATGAGAACTCTAGTTCAAATCCTCCTCCCTATTTATTGTAAGAAGGAAAAAAAAAGTGGGATAAGAGATGCAAAGAAGAAGAAGTTGGCAAATTCAAATATCTTAAAGCAAAAAATCAAACTTCTAAACCAAAAAAAAAAAAAAAAAAAAAAATCAAACTTTCAAACTAAAAAAAAAAAAAGTTTTATTGATGCAAGGACAGAACTAGGATTCAAGCTTAGGGAGAGTCAAAGTATAAACCAAAAAAAAGTTTGAGGAATTTTCAAGTTTTATCACCTTAATTAACATTACAATCCAATATTTGCTGACACAATTAAAGATCATGTTGCAATAAACTAATACCAATTTCATCTGTGGTGATTTTTTTGAAATTTTGTTTAAGAATTTTCAAAATTTGGGACATCAACACTAGATATTGGCAACACTACATCATCAATATTAGATTTTGAATGATTTGTTTTTAAAAAAAGTATCAAAAGAAATTATTTTAGTTTATTGTTAAAATAAAAGTCATACTAATTATAGCGGTTTATAGGAATTTATTCTGCATTTAGCTAGATTCAAATATAGTTTCCTGAATTGTAAATTTACGAGAATTTGTTCTTAATGTAAAAGTAATGGAAGATTTAAATATAGTTTTCTGAATTATAAATTTACGAGAATTTGTCCTTAATGTAAAATTAATGGTTTTAATTTTTCATTTCATGTTAATCATTAATTTTGGGTTCCAATTAGCTCAACTAATAAAGTCATTGATAGTTGAATAAGAGATTTAGGGTTCAATCTCCCACCAACAACAAAAACCGATTGGTGTCTTGGTTATTTTATTTTTTTAGAGAGTTTTAACCTATGGCGCCTACTCCTGATGATAGTTTTTTATTATCAAACTAAGACACTAATCGGTTTTTTGTGTTAGTGGGGGATTGAACCCCAAATCTTTTATTCAACTATCATAGACTTTACTAGTTGAGCTAATTGGAACCTACTATTGATGTCTTGGTTTGATGATAAAAAATTATTATCAAGAGTGGATGCCATAAGTTGAAACTTCAAACTCTCTGAAAAATTGTTGATCATTAATTGACAAATCAAACAAATTAGTTTTAATAATTTCCAAGGGGTGGTTCTCTAAACTTCTAGACTCTAATCAAACGGTCACAAATTATTATTAACATGTATGGTCTATTCAATATTCTAGCACATTCTACAGCATGCTTACATGCCCCCACAAGACAATAAAAATAATGTTAATACATGGTTCCAAATCACACGATCACAACCCACAACTCACACTTGACCAAAACACTTGTGTCCAGAGATAAACCAAACAAATAGTGAAACAAAGAAAATATATTCACAATCACTTTCTCAAGAACTCTTGACAAAGAAAATATATTCAGCTAACTTTACTCTACTCTCCTTTGCTCCCCCTCCCTCCTCCCTCAATCCAAAGAGGCCCTAAAGTCATACTACACCAGAAAGTGAGAGTGATGATTGATATTAGCTCAAAATTAGAGAGATAGATAAGAGAAGAGGAAGATCCATGAGTCCATACCTTAGTTGATTTGACTTGTGTGTGAGTGTGAACAGTGGACCAAATTGGAGAGGTGGAGCTATGCCAAGCCAATGGAACAGACAAACCAACCTGTGCAGCTGGCTATGGTTGGTGTGTGGAGGCATTTAAGAATGAGAGCTAAGAGAGTGAGATTGAGGGGGAAAAAATTTAATGGGTAAAATTGGGGATTTGTGATTTCTGTTTTGTTATTTCAAATTTGTGATTATATTGTGTATACTTTTGGGTTTAGACAAGAATTTTGTTTTATCTTAATGTTATTTTTGTTATTCTTGGGCTATTGGGTTTGTTTAGATTGGATTTATGTTCTATTTTGTTTTTAATTTTGTTTTATCTAGAGGTTATTCTTATTATTCTTGGAGCAATTGGGTTTGTTTTGATCAGAAGATTTTTTTTTATTGTTCATGGGGTAATCATGCAAGGGGTTGACTAGCATATACTTTTTAATTTTGGGTCTATTGGGTCAATTTGTAAATATTTTTGGAGGAGGGGGAGGCCAAAAGTAAATATTTTGGGGGTACATTTGAAATTTTTTGAGAATACATATACACTAACCATAATTTTTGAAAAATCTTGGGGTGGGAGATGGGGGGGGGGGGGTGGAGATGGCCCCCCTCAGCCCTCACTTGATGAATTGCATGCTCCCGGTCAAAATCCTTGACAATTTCACAAACTAGGAAATGAGTGATGTGCAAGCATGCATTCCAAAAAAATATATATGGGTAAATTGCAATTTATCATCCGTTGTTTAGGTCTAATAATAGTTTATTCTTTTTTTTTTTTTTTTTGAGAAACCGGAAAGAACTTGTTATTAAACATGCAGAAAAATTCTGTCAGCAGTTACAAGCTCTGTTACATTGCTATGAATGTCTTCTAACCATACTTGTGGTTCATACAAATTCTTCGCTAGCTTAGCGAGTTTNGGATGGACAATCTGTCATGATCCGTGGGGACAAGTGGCTACCTGATTTGTACTCTAGCTGTGTGGTGTCGTCGCAGAAAAACTTCCCTAATATACTCGGGTTTGTGCTCTTATTGATGTGGAAAATAGATGCTGGATGGAGGATCGGATACGTGAGGAATTTTTGCCACATGAAGCTGAAGCAATCCTCAGCCTACCTTTGAGTTTTAATGGCAAAGACGACAGGTTGATATGTGCTGAAACGACGAATGGTTATTACACCACCAAATCCGCTTATCGACTTCTATTAAGAGAAGCAGAGGCAGCGACACCTGGCATTTCAAACTCAGCGGCTCAAAAGCTGTTCTGGCAAGAGCTTAGTCACTGAATGTGCCCAACAAAATCGTCATTTCATGTGGCGAGCGGCCAATGATTCCCTTCCAACAAAGAAGAACCTGCAGAAGCGGAATATTACTCAAGACCCAACCTGTGATCGTTGTAGGATGGAATTGAAGATGGAAATTCGCAATATGGGGCTGCCAAATGGTTAAACAAGTGTGGTGGGAACTGGAAAATTGCAGGGAGTACTTGAACGAAAGATTTGCTAGCTTCCATGACTTGCTGCAAGGAATCCTTGCTCAGAAAACCCAAAGTTGGCTGAACTATTTGCTTTTATCGCGGTGGAGTATATGCATGAACGAAATGCAAGAGGGGGTGGGCTCACCTTCTCTGCCAATGGAGAAAATTTATAGAGATGCCGTGGAGCGTTTGAATGAGTTCCATTCAGTCCAAGAAGAACCTAGAACTCAAACAACGGTGCCCCACCCAACCCACATGGCTGCCACCATTACCATCAGTTTACAAAGTAAATTTTGACGGCGCTACTTTCCTGGACATCGCCGCGGCAGGTTTGTGGTGTGATTGTACGTGACTCAGAGGGCTTGGTCATTGCAGCGCTATCGGAGCGAATCCATTTACCCCCAACCGTGGCAGCCTTGGAAGCATTGGTTGCAGGAGGTCATCTTATTTGCAATTGAGCTTGGGCTTCAAGATGTGGTTTTCGAAGGCGACTCAGAGGTTATCTTTAAACTCTTTCTGCAGAGCAGCCTTGCATGTCAGATTGGGCACATTATTAAGGACTCACGCTCCTTAGCAGCAAGATTGAGATTGGCTTCTTTCACTCACACCAAGCTCCAGGCAAAACGTTGCAGAAAACTCGCTAAGCTAGCGAAGAATTTGTATGAACCACAAGTATGGTTAGAAGACATTCATAGCAATGTAACAGAGCTTGTAACTGCTGACAGAATTTTTCTGCATGTTTAATAACAAGTTCTTTCCGGTTTCTCAAAAAAAAAAAAAAAAAGAATAAACTATTATTAGACCTAAACAACGGATGATAAATTGCAATTTACCATATATATTTTTTTGGAATGCATGCTTGCACATCACTCATTCCTAGTTTGTGAAATTGTCAAGGATTTTGACCGGGAGCATGCAATTCATCAAGTGAGGGCTGAGGGGCCATCTCCCCCCCCCCCCCCCATCTCCCACCCCAAGATTTTTCAAAATTATGGTTAGTGTATATGTATTCTCAAAAAATTTCAAATGTACCCCAAAATATTTACTTTTGGCCTCCCCCTCCTCCAAAAATATTTACAAATTGACCCAATAGACCCAAAATTAAAAAGTATATGCTAGTCAACCCTCTGCATGATTACCCCATGAACAATAAAAAAATCTTCTGATCAAAACAAACCCAATTGCTCCAAGAATAATAAGAATAACCTCTAGATAAAACAAAATTAAAAACAAAATAGAACATAAATCCAATCTAAACAAACCCAATAGCCCAAGAATAACAAAAATAACATTAAGATAAAACAAAATTCTTGTCTAAACCCAAAAGTATACACAATATAATCACAAATTTGAAATAACAAAACAGAAATCACAAATCCCCAATTTTACCCATTAAATTTTTCCCCCTCAGATCTGAGAGCACCACCTTTCTTTTCTTCTACTTTGGTAATCTCATTGAAATCTCCCACACATAGCCATGGTAAATCCAGTTTCAGACAGAGGTGTTTTAGTAGCGCCCAAGAATGTTCCCGGTTGGCAGTTATTGGATTCCCATAGAAACCCGTTAACCGCCAGGCGTCATCCATTCCTGGGTTAACTACTGGATCAATGTAAGTTGGTGTTGAATCCAGTACTTTGAGATTAATCCCCTCCTTCCAGTAAAGTGCCTGTGTTAATCCGCGGCTCAATAAAAACATTCTCCAAGTGAAGCTTCGAACAAAGTTTTTTTAGATTGTGATCTTTAGATTTTGTTTCCATGAGAAAGAGAATGGAGGGAGCGTGTTTGTTCACCAAGTCGGTGAGTTCAAGAACTGCCCGTGATTGCCCCAAACCACGGCAGTTCCAACTGAGGCAATTCATTGGCCTTGGCGGGGCTAATCAACAGCCTCCACCACTTCAAAATAGTCACCCTTGGCATGTTGAATACTCTGATGACGTTTGCTAGGAAAATCTGATGATGACTCATTCTCCATAGGTTCACGTTTTCTACCAGAGAGGTGCTCAAAACCCAGATGTTGACTGTCTGTTGCTACATGTTTTTTCCTTGTCCAAGTTGGTAAAACTCGAAGCGTGGTAGAGGAGAGTGCAACCCTAGTTGAGTCACGTGCTTCACTAGTATTGGATTGCAATGAACCTGAATTAGTGGCACGTGATGGTTCATTATTAGGATTTAATTTGGTCCCCTTCCCGTTGTCATATTTAGCTAGTGCCGTGTCAATCTCCTTTAATTTTGCATTAAAATCCTGATCCTCCGTGTGGCCAACGGCTTGAGAAGTAATTGGGGCAATAATTGAGTTTGAATGAAATTCAAATTCCTCTTGATGAGTGTCAGTAACGGGGTGGGACTTAACTCCTGACTTGAAGGCTGAATTAATACCGTTATTATCATCCTTCATTGATTCCCTTTGCACCTCAGTCACTTTGATAACGGTTGGGCAAGCGTTACGAACCAAATCGGGAATGGACGATTGGCTTGCTTCTTGTCCGACCTCACAATTCTGACCACCATCAATACCTTTCTCCTTGAGGTTCATCGGAACCTGACCTGTCTGGACAGAATTATCAGCATCCATTGGAGAAGTAGGAAACTCAGATTTTTTCCTCGCCGTGTAAAAACCCGGCACTGTCAAGCCCATCTTTCTTGTCTGAACGAAAGCTGGAGCTCGTAAGCCTGGACCAAATTGTCTATCCTCTGGTTTCAAAGTCCCTTCACTGTCAATCCAAATTTCACAATCCTTGTCGTCATGCGTAAGGCGGCCACACCAATAACATAAATTTGGCAGTCGTTCGTACTTGAAGCTTATCCAAATTTGTTTCCCATTCTCTAGAGAAATTAGGCGACCACGGCACAATGGGAGGGTTAAGTCTAAACTTACCTTTAGGCGAAGGAAGTTTCCACCATCAATCTCCTTAAACTCTTTTGGACGAGACACTACTCCAATAACTTCACTAATCTTCAAAGCTGCCTCCATTGTCATATAGCGTGGTGGGATACCATGTAATTGGACCCAAAAACTTACCCTGTCAAATTTCACATCAGCAACTGGAGTTTCTTTTTCATACCTCTGCATCACGATCAAGTGCTTCTCAAAACTCCATGGTTCATTGGAGATAATTCTGTCTACGTCGTTCTTGTTGTCAAACGTAAATAGAATCGTATGATCTCCATAGTTCTGAATCTTGAATCCATTCCGAGACCTCCATAGAGGATTAAAAGTACGTGCAATGACGTCAATATTTAAAGCTCTCTTTGTGAAGAACTTCGCGATAATTGAAAAATCTTCCAAACTGTCCTCAGTAGTAAGCCTACATCCCGGACCCTCCCTATCAGTTAGGGTGAGACGGCTCCATGTCTGAGTTAGATCATCCATAGTCCCTAAGAATGGATTTCCAACCTAAACACTTATCTGTTTCCCAATTCCCAGGAAAAAAAATACCCGCTAGCCGAGGAGTAAACTTGTTACTCCAAGGAACACCAACAGCACCTTCAAAATGAAGGGACAACTCAATTCTACTGTGCAATGAGAAGTTGGAGGCCAACGCTCAGTTGCTACAGAGAAACCTCATAGGAAAACCAAAAAAAAAAAATTTAATGAGAAAGGTAAATCTAATTATTCTTGACTTTTAAGAAAGTGTTCAAAACCTCTTCATGGTTAGGTTAAAATTGATACTTTCTTATGAAACTAATCGAGTGATGCTAGACTAGACTTATCATCTATATATTTAACAGTCTAATTGCATAAAATATTTTTCTTTTCCTCAATTATATATGGTAGCCTTCTTGTGAACTCCATATATTAATTCATCAAAATACAACAATTTAATCTATTAATTCATCAAGTTCTTTGAATAATTTTTTTTAAGAGTCAAGAGTATTTTTAAGTAAACTAACCACATGAAAATAAATAATTTGTGGTAAGCAAAAAAGAAAAAAAGGTACTTCTGAGTAAACTTAAACACATGATGATAGATTATAATTTATCAAAAATAAAACAAACAAAACCCAATTTTCTAAACAAAAAACAAAAATGATTCTGTTTTTGTTTTTTAATGAACGGATGATTTAATGACCGTAATTAATAAGACGTGGACGTGGACATGGAGTACATATTCCAGAATGGGCTAATGGGGAAGTGAGACAAGGCAAGGCATCAATGATCGCGCTTTAAAATGGGCCTCGGCTGGGTTGGGCCCAATAGGTAGTGGAGTGGGATGAGCCGACGTCGTCTTAAGTAAAAATGAGAAGCATGCGTGCAGTTCAAGTCCTCCCGGCAAGAAATTCGTTTAATTAAATTTCAATTTTCTGTTTACGATTTCGATTTCGATTACGATTACGAAAAATAAATATATATTTTTTGTATTATTTTTAGAGTGCAAATTGTGTCCGGCGTAAAGCATGAGATTTATGCTCCAATAAAAGAGCTCCACAACAGCAATTTTCCTAAAACGTTAATACAACTGGCCACACCCGATGACTACTCATTTAAATCAGGCCATTAACACCTCTCTCATCCACGGACGAAACAGCAGTTACAGCACAGCACCACTGCTCCGATTTCCCCCTCATTCTGTAACCGAAAGAAAAAAATATTTTAAAAATTAGGGTTTTTTTTTCAGCTTGCCCTCACAATTCACAGCTCACCACTGGAATTCTCCTTCTTCAATTGCCAAACAGGTATAACATTTTTTATTTTTATTATTTTTAAATATACAAAAAATATTTATATAATTAAATTGTAGGGTTTAATTGAAAAATAAAAATTCAGAAAATTGATAGGTTAAGATTTAAAATGCAATTGCAATCTCAATCTGCTTCGCCGTCGTAGGAAAGGAGATTGTCTCTCTAACTCTAAGGCTTGTTTTTAGTATTTATATAGTTTTATAACGGAACGAAGAGCAAATAGGGCTAGCTTTTGTTCTAAAGATATTTAACAAACTGTTAATTCTTGCATTTGCTTTGTAGTTGCAGCATTGCTTTGCTTGTGTGAAATATTTAACATAACAGAGTCCTACTTTTCTTGTTCTGCTTTCCTTTTTTTTTTTTTTTATTTTAGACTATTTATTTATAAAATAATACAAGTAGTAGATACTACACTTTCAATTAAGAAAGATTTTATAATATAATGGCTGAAAAGGAATACATGTGGTTCACCCTCACTAATCTCTAACCAGTATGTTCAGAATCCATAACCGACCCCAAAAACTAAGGCTTGGTTTTTTGTAATAGGAAACTCTATTGTTAGTGGCGGGCTTAGAAGCGGAGATGAGGGATACCAAGGAGAATGAGGAGAGAGGAAACGAAGATATGGTAGTGGCGGTTGCTTCTGACGATGAAGGGAGGTTGCTGTCCAATCCCTATCCCAATGCACAAGTTGATGAACATGAATCCCACAAGGCTGAGTCTCCTTATCATTCTGTGCCAGAGGAAGGAACCCCGATTCCTGCTCAAAATGGGACTCCTCCATCAACTGAGATCAAGGCTGCATCCCCTGTTGATGATAATAATATTATTGAATCTCAATCCAATAATCCAGGCCAACCAGCTCATGATTTTCCTCCCTCCCAAGTCCCTTTAAGGGATCACCAAGATTTAGTCAAGCCTGAACCCAATACTCATCCCAATTCTGATGTCAAGATTGAAGACGATGACTTGCCTCAGAAGATTAATTCAGGCGGTGATCGCAACAATGACAACAAGACTATTTCCACATGTCATCTTGAAACTGCCGAACCAGCTGTTGTAATTGCCAAAACTGAACATTGTCAATCAGTGCCTGAGGCCAAAATTGCTATCTATTCTGACACCCTACCTACAACTACAACTCATAATGAACCTGCTACACCATGTGCTCAACCTTCTGATATAAAATCTCAAATTTTCAATGGGATAGAATCTGATGTTAAGGTGAATGAACAACATGTTACTACACCTGTAAATAAGGGGAACTCAAACTCAAAGCACTCGTGTCTTTTGGATGATGACCATATGTCTCAAGGTACTGAATCCGGGACAGAAGAAGAGCAATCTGCTTTCATGAAGGAGCTTGAAAATTTCTTTAGAGAGAGAAGCATGGAATTCAAACCTCCTAAGTTTTATGGGGAGACTCTGAATTGCCTTAAGTAAGTTTTCCTGATCGTTTACATCCATATTATTTTCTTCATAATTAGTGTATATGTTGGAACACATATTTTTAGTTTGGACTAATGTCTATCAATTTTTTATTATGATAAGGTTGTGGAGAGCTGTGTGTAGATTGGGTGGCTATGATAAGGTATGCTTTGTTTTCCCCTGAACATATGTATTCAAATGAAGTTACCAATTTCACATGCATTATGCCTTAATTTGAATTACCATTGTTTTTTGTTTGGTGAAGTTAATCTTACCGGAGCAATTGTCAATGCCAAGAGTAGCTTGGATTGATGGGTGTGTTAGTAGTTCTCTTGATATCAAGAAGTAAAGTCATAGCATTGGCAATGAAAGCAATTCAAATATGTTGAGTACATTCTGTTGATTATATTTTCTGGGTGCAATTAGTTACAGGACTTATGTTGGAAAATTCTCTGACCCTACTTGCTATATGCATCTTTAAACATTTAGCATGTTTTACATACTTTTATTCCTGCTTACTTGGACAACATGTGGCAGCCATACTGTCACGTTCGGATTCTTTACAAGTAAAAAATAGTATAATGGTTTACATACTATATCATAATGAAGAGGGCATTTACAGAAATAAGTGAACTGAGATAATGATGCTCTAAAATAGTGCAATCATGATAATAGTTATATATTTGTTGTTTTCTAAGTAATCACCTTTTACGATTTGTAGCTACCATTTCTGGTGTGTCTTTGTTTGGTGCTTCCAAATTTTAATCAATAAGAGAAGAGTTAAAACTTGACGTGATTACCCGCCAGGGTGCAGCCTAGCGGTTGGAGGTTTGGGATGAGCTCTAGGAGTTACCCTAGATTACCTAATACATGGTTCTGGCAAATGGGGCCGTATATCTGTGGTTTACACCCAAGTGGTGGGTCCAAAGTGTCCTACCTTGGTTAGGTTCCACGTCAAAAAAACAAAAAAAAAATTAAAACTTGTGATTTGGAAATTCCCTCAGTTTTAGTGAACTCTACTTGCATCAAATTTTTAGACTACTGATGGATAAGTGGAAATAGTGCATCCACCTTTCTTGAATATTTCTCTTAGTTTCAACCTTTTAATTCTCATAATATATAGCTCTTGTCTCTTTCTTTTTTCGGGCAAGTAATACAATATAAAGTTTTCCCTAATGGTGCACAACACAATTGCTCGGAGTATTCCAAATGGTACCCTTAAAATGAAAGTAAGTAAAAAGTACAAATCAAATTCTGAAGTTCAATGTAGTCTTAAGAAGAAGAATGGAGGAAAATAATGCATGTAGCTGACCCTAATTAATTTGTTGAGGATCCATAGTAGACCCCAAAATTTTGGGATTAAGGCTTTGTTGTTGTTGTTGTTGTTGTTGTTGTAATGTTGTCTAAAAAAGACATGGAAGCTGCAATTGGAGGATGAAACAAGGTCCAAGGATACAATAATTTAAGTTAGGGTTTGTATCTTGATATAATTAGATGCCTATTGAATTATGTGCTATGAATTAATTTTCCACTCTTTTATTGAATTATAAGCCATTATTTCTGTTTTCCGCATTCTTTTGGTTGTTGCTGACAATTGTACATAATTGTCTTCTCTGTATTGTTAGGTGACTTCTTGTAAGTTGTGGCGGCAAGTGGGGGAGTCTTTTAAACCCCCAAAGTAAGAAACACTTTATATGTTCTTATTTATCAATTTTTTTATTATCTCACATATGCGAACTCCATGAATTGCACAATGCTAATTTTAATAGTGTAGATATCTTCTTCTTGTATAAAGTATCCATAAAATAGACTTAATTCTCTAATCTGCGAACTGTGAGGACGTTTGAATCATTTATCTAGTCACGTGTGATGTCGTGCAACAAAGTCCCTAACAACAAGGTTGTAGCAAAGCAAAAAATGAAAATAAAACTAAAAATTTAGTCACTTTATTATGAACAAATGAAAATAAGAGACCACCTTTAGAGGCATGTTATTTGAGTGAAGTATGGAGTTTCTTAGGACTGGTAGATGGCAAACTTGGTGAGGAGGCCTCATGATTATAGTATTTGGAAAAGTATTAGAGCTTGTTAAAGAGGTTTTCTGGGTTTGTGAAGTTTGTGGTAAATATGGTAGGAGCATTCGATTTTGGCATGTTATGTATCTTGAAGGTGACTTGTATTCCATGAATATGATATCTATCTAGTGTGTTGTATTGAATATTTGACAAGGATTTGAAGTGGCATGAAAGAATCATTTCTTAATTTGTTCCTAATAGTTGTGGATAAGGATCATTTCTCAATTGATAGATTTGTGCCAGCGGACTCTCTTAAGATTGGTTTCGGTGTTGGGGTCTCTCAGACTGTTCTTCTCTTACTGATTTTCTGTGGTCTCCTAGCATAGCTTCTTGATTCCTATGTTTCTCTATTTATTTATTTTTTTTTTATGTTGTTCTTTGTTCATTATCATGAACACCCTGTATTTTTTTTCATATTTATTTTTAATAATATTACTTTCTTACCTATCAAAAAAAAAAAAAAAAAAAAAAAAGGAATAAGGATGTTCTGGTTCATTCTTATGTGGAGTACCTAGAGGGTTGTGTTCTTGAAATCTTAGATTTGTTAGAGATTTTCAAGACTAGGAATAGAGTCATTCAATTCTTTGATGGGCCTACTATATTCTAATATCAAAGTGGGTGAGGGGGCTGATGGACTGTTTTGGAGCCAAGAGCCTTATAGCTTTACTGACACCTCCTAGCATTTTGTCTAGGGTTTAAACAGCCCTGCCCCCCAACTTTTGAATTATTAAAAAAAAAAGTTTTGGAAGCCTAATGAAATGTTATATTTGATGTCTAATCTTTTTGAGGTTTTGAGAGGTTATTCAATATGCAATTTCCTTGGAAGTGATGTAGTTAAGTGCCTAAGAAATATATATATATATATTTTTTTTTGGTCTGGATGGGTGTGTTTGGCAAAATTTCAACTTTGGATAATTTTGTCAAAGAAATGTCACCCAAGTAAACTGTGATGTATGTGTAATTCTTGTGAAAAATAGTTGATCATCTTCTACTTCATTACTCAGTTGCTCATAAGCTGTGGTTTGTTTTCTTCACTTTATTTGGAGTTCTTTACATGATGCTGTAAGAAGGTAATTTACCTGTATTTTGGTTGGAAAGTATTGCTTGGGTCTCATGTTAATTAATTATAAAGGAATAGTTGGACTTTCAACGCTGTTGATCTTTCTACTCTTGAGCTTAAAATTCTGAATTTTGTATGACTGGATGTCAGCTTATTGTATGTCGTTATGTCTTCTTCTTATTATTATTTTTAATTTTTTCAGAATTGTTATACCTCATGAGTTTTCATTTGTAATTTTTATGTGTACTGTTTTGTACCTATCAAAAGTAACAGAGAGAGGTATGTTATAGGATTTCCTTTCCCCTTTTTTCTTGGGGTGGGAGTTTGAATGGCCTTATACTCTTTTTAATTATGGTTACTAATCTTTTTCTTTTTTCCTCTCTCTCTCTCTCTCTCTCACTTTTACAGGACATGTACTACAGTTTCGTGGACATTCCGAGGCTTTTATGAGAAGGTAATTTCAGATTTATATATATATATATATATTTTTTGTTGGGTTAAAGCTTCGTTAGATGCATTGTTAGTCTTTCATATAGGTCCGTCTAACTAATATCCCCAAATGAAAAATCTGTGTTATGCATATGGACGTAACATGGGTTATATGTATAACTAGTGAGCTTTATTTGTTTTGAAATCTATGCTATTATTGTTCTTATTGGATTAAAAAACATGGGATTTTCCCCTTAGCATTTAAAATTTGTTTTAACACAATTAACTTGTAAAAAAGGGAATTGTGCTAATTTGATAACTAGTCAAAGTTACCTGCTATGAATTTTACTATTATTTTCATGAAGGCCCCAGCAATGTCTTCCCAACTTTCCCAAAGTTCATGGTTAATTAGAATTTATGCTTGTTTGTGTGGAGAAGTGCTTCTATGGTTCTGTTGTGCGTTGGTTTAATACCTATTAGCTCTTTCTTTCTTTGTGGTTACTCTTAGGCTGCCATGAGTTCTTTACCCCTCCTTTTCAAGTGCACCTGTTCATGGCTTGTGCCAGCTTTTGCTTAAAAAAAAAAATTGTATTATATCATGATCTGTTTTAAATTATTAAATAACTATTTTATTACTGTTTTGTGTTAAACAGGCTCTCCTTGATTATGAAAGGCATAGAGCACCTGGTGGTGAGCTTAATGTACCTATTGCTTCTCACTCAGAGCCTTCAAATATTGAAAATCAGGTAGGTTCCAAAATTTTGTTTTGGACTTTGTGGTTGGATTTAGCGCACAATTAAACAAAGTGGTGGTATTTTATGTTCTACTTATACCACATGGTTTATGCCACTTTCAATTTTAAATTGGTTATGATTGTATGAAAAAAGAATAATATGTATCATTCCAGGTGCATGGAAATCTGTTTACCTGATGTATTGTCACATGTCATGCTCGAGAGTTGAAATGTAATATAGTCGCGTTTAGCTTTAGAAGTGGTAAATTTTTTTTTTTTTACTTATAAAAAAAAAAAAAAAAGCTTTAGAAGTGGTAAATTTTAGTCCAGCTTTAGTCCAGGACATGCCTATAACTTAAATAGCATACTCTTTATTATCTGTGGGCTAAGACTTGGAAAATTTGGCGGCTTCAATGATTTCCCAGGTGGACCACTTTCTACTTACGTTTTGTTTGTTTTGGTGATAATGTTTTCTAGAAAATGAGTCATTTTCCAAATAGCATTTTCTATAAAACTTTCTCATTTTCATATGTTTTGTAGCAACCTTAAATGAGTTAAAAAACAATCTCCTAACTTTTCTTCTTTAGCTGAACGAAAAATTACCTACTATTTGGAAAACCCTGCAAAAATAATTCCTGTTTTTAGCACCCTAAAACTTATCCTAAATTGACTTTTCAATCTCTAAACCTAATAGCTGCATTATTTCTGACCTTTGGCTACTGAAGCTTAAGAAGATATTAACCTAAAATTTCTCTGTAACTGCTGTCCTAGGTAAACTTTGTATAATACCAAGTTAAGCCTACATTATTAATGTACTTTTTCTTTTACTTCTTTAACAACAATAATTTGTTCAACGAGTAATGTCTTTAAAAGTTAAAGCTGTTATTTGATCAATTAAATTATCTCAGATTTTCTTTACTGCCCTTGATCACAATAGGGTTGTAAGCACTGTCCATAACATAGTTACATGTGTTGGTGGTAAAACAGGCTTCAGGATCGGGTAGAGCACGCAGGGATGCTGCAGCACGTGCTATGCAGGGTTGGCACTCACAACGCCTTCTTGGAAATGGTGAAGTTAGTGACCCTATTATTAAGGTCTGGTGATGTTAAAGGTTGTGTATTCATTACATCTCAAATTATTATGCGTATAAGAATTATTGTGATGATAATACTATAAAACTGCATTTTACAGGATAAGAATTCTATTTCTATGCAAAAGCGTGAAAAACAGCTTAAGAGCATTGGTATGGCTCCTCATCTGTGATCTCATCAACAGTGTTACAGAATGTAGACAACTCAGTTTGGATTTTGTGTGTTGCCCTCAGGTTTACTTAAACGTAAGAAACCATCTTATATGGAACATACGGTCAAAACTGCTCGTACGAAAGCATCTAAACCACAGTTAAGATTCTTTTGCAGTAAAACTTCTTATATGTTGACTTATTAATGTGAAAAGTGATGCCATGATCAGAACTGTAACAATGGCGATGGGTTAATTTTTTTACTTGGCTTTTGTGTGTATGTGGCTAGATTGGACACACCAGTGGTTGACATTGGGGCACCGGCTGATTGGGTGAAGATCAACGTGCAGAAAACCGTAAGTTTGAGTCACATTTAAATAATTTATTCAGGGCATATGCATGGGCAGATTCTATAACTAATTAGAGTGACATTTTGTGTGTACAGAAAGATTGTTTCGAGGTTTATGCTTTAGTTCCAGGCCTTCTCAGAGAGGAGGTAAGTATTCTTACTCTGTCAGTCTGTCTGCATATTTCCCCCTTCTCATCTGCTACATATAATCTGTACAAGTGTCCTTTGAATTGTGGAGGTGGGGAATAATTATTTGACAGCTGCTTAACTTTATGAAGTTGGTGTGTGAATTGTGATTGTGTATTATTGGATACCTTTTTCTTTATGATGGCCATGAGGGCATCAGCCTACAATCTCAGGGAGTAGAAGAACGAGTTTTCTGGATTGGCAAAGCATTGATAGGCCCATAAGGCAGTCCGTGGTGTCCTCCATAAGATATTCAAAAAACAATGAATGTATTTAAAAGGAAAAATGAAAACAGAATAAATATATATATTGAAAAAAAGAAGAAGCAGACATGTTAGAATGTATTTACTAAACTTTTAGTAAATACATCATTTTAATGCTTATTAGTGGGATGAAGCATAGAAAAGTTGTGGCGTTGGCTATAAAATTAGCATTAATACATTTTGGTATTTTGTACGGTATACACACACACACACACACACACACTAATGACAAGATGTGCATTCCAACAATAGTATTTATTACCTTCTCTGGCAATTTCAGGTGCGTGTTCAATCAGATCCTGCAGGCCGCCTTGTTATAAGTGGTGAACCTGAGCATACTGATAATCCGTGGGGTGTCACACCCTTCAAAAAGGTATGAATTATGTTTTCTCTTTCACTGATAACTGGAAATAAAAATAATAACCAAAAAAAAAAAAATCTACTTGGTTTGGATTTTGTAAGTGGTTTAATTCTTCAAAATTGATGAAACTTTCTATTTAATGTCAAATAGGGTTTGGTTACTCAAAGGATAAGATAAGATTAACAACTTTTAATCTAAAAAATTAATAAAATCACAATCATACAGGATATTTGATTAAAAAAAGTCATCCAAAACAAATTGTCAATTAAATTGTTGGCATGGTGTTTTATGCTGCATGAGCTCTCGGCTGGTTGTTTGTATTTTATTTGGGATTTCAATTGCCTTCATAATATTATATTTGCATAGAAAACCTTGTGTTTTATTATTATTATTTTTAATTAGTTATCATTCACACTGGGATTCACTTTTCTTTTACCAGGTTGTCAGCTTACCCTCTAGAATTGACCCACATCAGACATCAGCTGTGGTTACCCTGCACGGACAGTTGTTTGTTCGTGTCCCGTTTGAAGAGTCAGAATAGTTCGTGTCCCGTTTGAAGTCCAATGCCTGAACTTCTGTATTTCATTTTTAATTTATTAGTACAGTTTGACAATGATGATTTAATTCAATTCAATTCAATTTATTTTATTTCTCTTGCGTTTTGTTAAGGGAGAGCGTTATGTTTTAGGTCCCCGATCTATGGCGTTGTCTAGTCTAGTCACTGCTTTTAGAGCCTGAAGGCCAATGCATATGCTCTTATTATCTATCGCTCCCTTGGGTTTTGATTTAAAAAATAGTTGTTTTGTGACTTGAGATTCACCTTTTAAGCTCTAATTATACATCTATGAATTCAAGTAGATGCATAGATGGATGAGGGAAGTTTTCCATTCAGGTACCAAGAAGTTTTTTGCTCTAATCAACCCTCTCAACAGGAGTCTCTCAAAACCAAGATGGGATGGATGAGACTGGCAGCTGATTATCAAAGACTGATGGGAAGAGAAACAAAAATAAATAAATAAATAAAATAAAAGAAGAAGCGGTCATGCTTATGAAGCTAAGATGAACGAGGGAACCAAAATGTTTGTAGGGTGTAATAGCATTAGAGCATAACATTGCAAAATTCAGGAAGCATTGGGGGAGGCAAGGCTTACAAGCGAAGAATTTAGGCTTTGTTCACATTATCGTACTCACTGGTATCAAGGAAAAGATGTGCAACTAGGAGAGAGCAAGCCATGCTGTTGCTGACTGACAAACCTCCATTTTATTTTTCTCCAACAACAAGGAATGACTTTCAATTTCATTGTCTTTCCCAAACCAATTTTAAAATGTTGTTGATGATAATGATAATTCCTCTCTAACCACTAATAAGATGCCAATTTTAAATCCATTTCATTTCAAGCTCATCTATTTATGAGTAAAAAATATAGATTCAAAATCATTCTAAATTCCGTTAAATTTTAGTAATTTAATCTTAAATTTGTTGTACATATATTAATTAATGAATCCAAACTCATTTCAAGCTCATCTATTTTTATTTATTTTTCTTAGTTAAAAACTCAACCCTTAAAACCACTCTATATTTATATATTGATGACTAATATCATTCTATAAATGTTTGTTGATTATGTAAACTAATTACTATTGCCATTTGTAATATTTAAATCATTTAATAATATCAAATTTTCAGGAAAAAATTGACACAGTAGTAGTAGTACTACTACTCTCTCGCTTTCCAAAACCCTTTTCCAAAAAAAAAAAAAAAAAAAAAAAACTCTCTCCCCAATTCCAATTCCAATTCCCGAACCTCGAGGACGAAGAGGAATTGGAATTCTAATTCAAAGACTCCGACGCCGCTTGAGATTACTCCACCTCCTTATCCCGCTAGTTCACAATCGGTGAGTCTGATTTTCATTTCTATTCCATTTTTATTCTGTGTTAATATATATATGTGATTAAGGTAGTGGTTTATTGCTAATGTTGTGTCAAAAGCAAACTGATTATCATGATCTGTGTCTAGGAAATGTAGTAGTAACAGTAACAATTTAGATTTTCATTTTATTGGAGAAACTCATTTCTTTGTCTCAATGAATGTAAATGCATGCCTTTCTGTGTGTTTTTAAATTGGTTTTTACCAAATGGATAGCTGTACAGAAATAAATAAAATATCAATTTTCCTGTGATGTACTAATTTTCATAATCTTGACTAATAATAAGTCCCATTATTATTTTGTAAGTTGCAGTGATGCAATTAAACTGATATTTCATGATAACCATTTGATTTGATTCGATTCGCACTTTGCGGATTGATTGATATTTACTCAAAACTGCAGCTGCAGGATACTCCGAATCTATTTTCATTACATTAAATGATGCGTCTCAATAAATATTTTAAATTATTAAATAAAAATTTGACATTATTGATGTTGTTTGAGGTTTATTATGCGAAGTTAAACATTAAATTACTGTGACTTCTGGTCTTATCGCATTGTCTTTGGGGTGACACAAGAACTGTGATTTCCTTAACATGCTTCGTGATTACTCTTTATGTATAAATTGAGTTTAGGATTCTATTATTGAAAACTAGAATAAGTACACCTCACATAAATAACAGTTGGTCCATAATTAAGGTTGTGGGGGTGTGCATCCCCTGCCCATCTCACCCTAATATCCATATTTTTTCATGTTTTGTCTTTTTATATAAGCTTCCTAATAACTGGGCTGCCATGTCTAGCAGGCTTAACACACACTAACATCCCCCATCATGTGTAATCCCATCCAACAACCTTGATATGGGTGTAGGACTTTGTGCCTTAAGCATGTGGAATATATGAAATTAATTGAACAAGGATTTCCTAGGATTCAAACACAAGACCAAAGATACATGAAAGCTCTGGTAAAGTGTTTTGGAATTGAAAAATGAGAAAAGATGGAATTGAGGATTGCTTTTCCAACCACCAACTACTTCAAAGACCCCTCTTGAAACATTTTTTCAAATAAAGAGGGTCTACCACAGAGTTTCTGGCTCCTTGATATAAATCATATACAGAGTCTACCACAGTTTCAAGTGTGTGTATGTATTTGTATTTATATTAAGCATGTGGATCACACTTACCCTTCTTTTAGTACTCCTGGCCATAGATTGCAAGCCAGCTCCATTGACCAAAACAGGAAAAGAGCATGTCTAACAAATTTGAGCTTTTCCTCTTTTGTCCTGTGACTTAGTAGTCACATACAGAATCAAGTAGATTAATTTATCAATTTTCACAGAAATTTTAAACTAATCAAATTAATCATAACAATTAAAGTAAGTAGTAATCAGTTTCAAAGGAGCTTAGAATGCTTTATATGTGAATAAGTGTGTAATACTGATCCATTTCCATTTCAAAAGGCATTCTCCAAGCTTCAACTGTCTGGCCAACTCCAGATATAAGAGGGTTCTCAACTTATTGGCCGGCTGGAGGAATTGGTTGGGGAAGAATTCTTCAAATGTTTGGAATTTGGTAACACATTGTGTGATGTGGATTATTTGGAGGGAGAAAAATAATCGCATTTTTGAAGATTCGATGCTTTTCGGGGATTAGCTCTTAGCTTTATTTGTGACAACTTTGTTTGATTGGTCATGTGCGTGCAGATTTACTCCTACAGAATCCATTCCGCTGTTTTTACCTTTTAGATTCACTTTCTTTTTGTACATAAGTTGTTTAGTTTCTCTTTGTTGCTTGTACATATTCCCTCGTCCACTTCATTTCTTTGATGGAAAATAAAAAAAATGTACATGATCCACTGTTAGTGGATTTTTAGTTTTACCTTGTAATGTATGGTTTTAACAAACAAATAGAGAGAGAAAAGCCTATATGGTAGCTGAAAATGTTGCAGTCTTGCAGATGACATCAAGTAGAGGCTGTCTTATCGTACCGTCCACTTGATTTCATTTTTTTTTTCCGTGAAAAACTCTTTGGTGTGGCAGTTATCTGGATTCTCTACGTTTTATTAATTGAGATCATTGTTTGAAAGAAAGTACTTCATTTTAGATGAATGATAGTGATAACAAGAGCTTCAAGAAATATTTTGAGAGAATGGATTGCTCTTTTGATTTTCTCAAACTTATAATTACTGCTCTTTGGTCTGTTAATAAGGTGAGATGCAGGCTGGTATTTTCCACTAGTGATCAGTTCTTAATTATGTTATATACTTATATTGTATTTCCTGAACTAGGATTGCAGAATTGCTGAAAGGAAGAAAGAGAAGGGAAAGGGTGCTTGATAGTCATCAACAAATGGGATACCATACCAAATAAAAATCAGCAGACCACGACATACTATGAACAAGATGTTAGGGAGAAAATTCACGTTTTTGATTGGGCACGTATTGTTTATTCAACTGCAATAGCTGGTCATAATTTTAAGAAGTGTGTTCAACTGAACCATAACTTTTGTTTCATAATTCACTGTCCAGTTGCATTCTTTACCAAACTATATCCTCCCCTGCACTTTGTAATCGCATTAATGCTAAGTGCAGGATCATTGTTGCTACTAGTACAGTTGAAAAGGAGAGGTTAAGAAGGCTTAGCACTTCCATATTAAGTCAAGTTGTACAGGAATTACTAGCTTTTAAATGACCTCCAAGGACCCGAAGTTGCAAGAGAGGACGTGTTTATTACTGCACTCGGGTAGTGCAATATATATTTTTTTGGCGGTAAGTCTGTGTACCATGGTTTTTTTTTATGCATTTTGTCAGTGATGCCATTATCATAGTTTTTGAGAAAAGATTCACTATTTAGAACAATTTCATTATGTTTTTTCTTTTCTTTTTTTGATAAGTAATGAAATTTTTTATTAAAATATATAAAAAAAAAAGATAGTCACCCAAGTTTACATGTCCCTAACAACTTCATTATGTTAGGGACCATTCTACAACTCCTCTTTCAACATGTCCGTAAAAAGAGTAGTCTGATGAGGATCTTGAGATGGATTTGAGAGCCCTCAACTCGGTTTGAAGGCTTGTTTGTGACACAAATTGCACCTGAAAACCCTTAAACCACAATCCTCTATCATCTCTTAGAAGACCCCCTCCTCCCACAACACACGGGTGCCATTCATATTAATTAAGCTTAACCCAAGTTAGAGTTGGAGTATGTCATTTAAAAGAAATGACAAAAATTTAGATACAATTCTTTAAGTGTGCATTAAAATTTTCAATTAAAATTAATCGCGTGCATGGTTGTCAAAATCGCGATCTGGATCGTAGGATCGCACGATTTTACGATCTTACCTCACCAGAACGAATCTTACCTTACCAAAACGTTTAGAATCGTACTAGGATTGTAAAAATGGTAGGATCATACGTTAGATCATGTATGATCGTAAGATCATATGAGATCCTACCGATTCTATCAAAAACAAAAAAAATTTGGTTTTTATTTTTTTATTTTTTTTATGGGCTAAATTTTTTGTTTTGATGAAACTTTAAGGGTTTTTATTTTTTTATGTTATGATGGTATGGCTTTTTATTTTATTTTAAAATTATATTAACCTAAGCAAATGTTTTCTAGTTTCTAGTTCACTTTTAATTAAAATGAATGAATATTTCATCATTTCTAAACGAAGAACCTGATGTTGGCTTTGCTGTCTTTTAAGTTATAATGTTGTTAAATTTGTTTGATCAATATACTAATTTGTGTTCTAATATTAATAAAATATTATTTTATATATTATTTTATCAGTTATGCTTATGTTTGTATATTGATTGATTGAATTTTTTAAGCATGCTCTTTAATTGTTGCTGAGTGGTATAACTTGAATAGTTGAGTGTGAATTTGTATCTTGATGTCTTTTGCAGCTCTAGTATACAGATATAAAATGTCTACATAGATGATGAAATGGATAATGATGATTATGAATTTATCACGGTGGTTATAATAACCTTAGAATGAGAATAATTAAATGTTCATTTCATATTAATATTCATTTTGCTTTGGAATTCATATTGTAGTTAACTAGTTTCCATTTGCTAACTTATTTTGGATTTCAAACTTGGAAAATATTTTTCATATGTTTTGATAACTATTTTGGTATTTGGTTGCTAATTAAACATTTATTGAACTTTTTAGATACATTGGGTCAAAACTTAAATATATTTGTTTCGTTAGTATAGACTTAGTGATGTATGACATGCAAATTACATCATATAATAGAAATTTTAGTTTTTTTTTGGATGAATTTATAATTAATGTGATTATTCAACATACAAAGTCATTATCAATATGTTTTTTGCTTTAAATCTGAAAATATGTAGGATCTTATGATTTACGATCCGATCTTATAATCTACGATTCCACCTACCTTCTACGATCTTATATAGGATTCCGATTTTAATAACATTGAACACGCGATTATATTGATCAATAAAATACAAATAATTTTACCTTTTTCAACGACAATTGAAAATTCAATACAATTATGGGTTGGAATTAAACAAAGAACTTAATGTATTGCACTTCTACACCTAAGTTACTGTGTATAAATTTGACCTATATGAAAAACTTTTGTGCCTTGTGTGTTCCCAGCAAGGAAAAGTATTCATCTCTATTGCCAACAATTATAATTTAGCAACTTTATTATCATGAAGCGTTGTAAAACAGGCAAATCATCTGGCTTCCACGTGTTAAAATGCCATGATATCGCATAAGGTTGAAACAGGTAAAAAGCCTGGCCCTTCTGGGTTACCTACTTCCCATTTGCCAACAAATCTTGGATTGGGCAGTTGATGACCAACGTCGCTGACCTAAGAGATAAGATGCCCTTGTCGTTGGGTTGAATAATTGAATATTGAAAACTTTCATTTCTAATAATAACTATGTAATCCATTACCATTAGTTAAGAAGATCATTATCTAGCAAATGTATGAACCCATTAGTTACGCACACATTTTTGAATTCTGATCACGTTTACGCTGTGTACACATTACTTGTTGAAATATCATAGTGAAAAAAAAGCAAGCAAAATTTGTTCTTCTCTAATGGAGTACAGAAAAGAAAAAGCATCCACATCACATTCATTTGAAAAGTTAGCCACTTTACCCCAGGAAAAGACATTTCACAAGTCAAAACTATTAAAGATTAATAGAAATTCGCACCTTAATTAAACATGCTTTACCGACTAGTGCCACTACTTCAACATAATACAAAGGAACCACTCCTTGGTTGGGGCCCCAAAATAAATTAATTTGTCTTTGGATGCCAATTTGGTCTGATTATGGGGCTGCTTTAGTCACCTAATTTGTAGAGATTTTCTTTTTCCCGTGTCCCCTATGTGGCCCTACATTCCAGTTATTCCAAAAACTATATAGTATAATTTGCAATCATTCCACCCCAAGACCGTCCAAAAGTCCAAAAGAAACACTCCAAAAAGTCCAAAAGGCACAAGTTTCCAAGTTCCTTCCCTCCAAACCTCTTCCTTTCTTTGTTTTAAACATCCAAAAAGTCATCCTTCAACGTTATATATTTATTTATGTTATTAGCCCAGAACAGAGGTTGCCTCTAGAAAGTGGTTTTTGCTTGTGCAAAACTTAAAAAGTCTATACAAATGGGTTATACCTATATGAGTTACAAGGAGGTTGGCAACGGCAGGAGAATGAGATGTAATGGAAGCAGAGGTTTCAGGCTAAACTCCAAAAGATTTTCAGTTCAGAGATTACGCGCAAGGTTCATTTATTTGTTCAGGCTCTTAGATAGATGGAGATGTTCTTATGGGCAAGCTCTAAAATCGCTAAAGAAAGGTTTTGGCAGAAACAGAAGAAGTGGTAGCAGCATCAAGAGGAGTACCAACAGCTCCACCAGCACCAGATGTTTGGTTACCAAGGTACCCAACATGGTTCAAGCTGATCACTGTAGGTTGAGATCATTTGGGAGGTCTAATTCTTTCTATGCCGAAGCTATTGCAGATTGCTTGGAGTTTATCAAACGCTCCTCTCTTTCTGTGGATCAAAACCGAGTCATCCAAAGATAGGACTTTATTTTCATTTTTTTGTACTTTGTGCCATAGCCCATTACATATTTTTATATTCGTTTGCCTTCATTAGTTGTGCTTTGAGACTTTTTTTTTTTTTTTTCCTCTCCCTCTGTCTGTGTATATTTCTAAGTTATCATTTCATTTCATTGGCTAATCTGTACAAAAGAGATTAAGAAATATGAGCAGTACTGGACTACTCGTCCCTCTTTTATCTTTTTTTTTTTTTTTGGGGCCTTTTTGTAGTATTATTTTATTTGTTGCTACTTTGGCAGTCTTGAGAAAGTTCTTGGTAGGTACGAATGAAACTAAATTTTGTACCACCGTATGACATTCTAGGGTGAGAGAAATGTAACAGCTATTCGATCCTCACCAAAAGGTGCTTTACTAACTATTCCTTAAGTTCCCATAAAAAAAAAAAACTATTCCTTAAGTTATGTAATAACTCAAAAATAAATTTTTTTCCAAAAACAATCTATGCCTACCGCTCTCTAAAAAGTAAAAACTTTTAATATATATTTAAAAATAACATTTATAATTATTGACTGTGATAATTTAAGTAAAAGACTGTTAACAAGTATAGGTTTAGTTATATTATACTATTGAGTAAAAATTAATAAGGAAAAAAAAAACATATTACAAATTCCCCGATATAATTATTTGAATTTCAAATATGTATTAACTTATGAAACTTTGTTTTTTAATTATAAAAAAAAAAAAAAACTATTTTATATATCATCATTTTATTTAAGCGGGTAAGTGTATCATTTATTAGAATTCAATATTTATGGGGAGATGATGTCAATTTTTTTTTCTTTTATTGAAACTGTAGGGTCAGTTTTTGCGGCCCAAGCCCAAGGAGGTATGGATTCGGAACCCACTGAGCCCAAAACAATAAATTTTGTAGAGAGTGGGCGAAAGGGCTAGGCAAATAATGAAAATAACAGTATTAAACAACAACACCAATGCGAGAAGTTGAATTAATGTGCTCTCGGACTAATATGAGTATTCTGTCCGAAGAGATGTTTTTCATTGATAATCAAAGGTTACTATTTCTGGAGCTACAACCATCTAATATCTTCTTTCTCTCTCCTGTTTTTCCTCCCCCTTCTATCAGGGGTACCCTTCCCTTATATAGCATTACCTTCTTACATCTCCTACGTCCACTTGTTCATCATCCAGGCTCCCACTTGAGTACATGTCAGCCACGTAGACTTGCTGAGTAACCTGCATGACAACACTTTCAATGTGAAGAAAAGAAACAAAGCCAACCAGGTATAAGACTTAAACTCGTAAGTTGTGCACTTACCATGGCTAAGTCCCTCTTAAGGGACATGAAGAGCTCTGCGCATTGAAGCGCCTGTAAGACTCCATGTCATGGGGGAGGAGGAGTGGTTGCTGCAGGGCTTCGGCGACGTAGCCTGCCCTCCCTCCGTCATAATTCCTGAGGGAGGTATCCCACAGGATTGGGCGCCATCCAGCTCCAGTTTGGGAGACCAGATTCGCGGTCCTCCCCCTCGGTGGACATCGGCCACGAAAGCCTCTTCTCGGCTTTCGGTAGACGGGGCTCTATATGCTCGGTTGTCCACCACCTTCTGCTGCTTAGCCCCTTTGTCTGGCGGCGCTTGTTTTTCTCCGACCTCAGAGTGGGGTCTCTTCTTCTTCAAGTCTGGATTGGGCTTCAGACTTGGGTCAGGAACCTGCGTAGACACTGGAGGCAGCGTCACTACTGTTGACGTTCCAGCACCTTTCTCTCGGGCTTTTTCCCCCTGCCCTTCATCAAACTCCTCAGGTCCATATTGTCGTCCGAGGAGGCTTCAGAGAGTGTAGCTAACAGATTAAGGCGAATGCCTGAGTGCCTGTCGGTATCCTCCTCGGCGTCTGAAACCTCTATCACTCGAACGTCTCCTGAACCCTCGCCCTCAAACTGGAATCTATCTATCTGCTCCTCTAGCGAGGAGGTGGAAGAGCCAACCCCTTCGCCTTCAGCCGCCTGTACGAGAGGGACTTGCTGGAGTGGTTGGACGAGAGGGGTATAGCTTGAGGGCGTGGATGTGGTACGGGTTCTAGATCATACGGCGCCAAAAAACCCTTCCAACCAACGTCAATACGAGCAAGGCGATGGTCCCCTGAACAATTGCGTTGCCGACCGGTTGGTAACCCTTTGGATATCCTGTGTAGCCCAGAATCAGGGGAGCTGATCGGAGCTGTCCGTCTTCGCTCACAAAAATCTCAGATCTCAACAGGAAATTGAGGGCGGCAACGTTCGTAAGGCTTAGCCGAGGAGATACGTGGTTTTTATCTGTTTCAAGGACAGTAAAGCTATGTTAGGGACTCAAAAACAGTAGCACAAAAAGAACCAAAAACGATTAGAAGACTAGGACTCTAGGCCTATGGTTAGTGTGCCTAAATCTAACATGGCCCACCTGGCTTTCCACGCTTGGTTGGGCAGTGATGGCCGTCATGCCATGCACCCGAGACGATCACATAGTCGTCTTTCATCCCTTTGTTGGATTTGGGGAGGCAAGAAATGAGCCTGACCACGTCCGACCGGGATTTTAAGTAGTACCCCGCGTCTTGCTGGCTGTGGCATTCGTACAGATATACTACATCGAGCCAGGTGAGGCCCAATCCTAGGTGGAGGTTAAGGTGTTCAATGGCCCCTAGAATCCTAAACATGTTGGGCGCGCACTGCCAGGGAGTGATCCTATGGTTCCGGAGATAGCTAGTGGTAATGGGGCCCATGGGGATGGTCATCCCCCTTCTTTGAAGGCGATAAGAGGAATAACCACTTCTCCCGTCTCCTGGTCCGTTAGAATCTTTTCTGGAGGGCAATACCTCACACCCACGTTGGGAGGGATGTGGTACGTGGCCCTAAATGCTTCTAATCGCTCAGGGGTATCCACCATGTACTCGAGTTTTCCCATGGTGCTTAGTTGAAACTGTTGGCCGAAGAGAAAATTAAGAGGTGTGGTAAACGATGACTCACCGGGACTAAATCGGAGAGAAGATTTCAGGCTTGTAGGAGGGTTCTTGATGGCTCTGAGGAAGCCTGAAAGCAGCGATTGGGAGTTTTGGACGGAGCGGTGCGTCTGTTCTCTCTGGAGCATCTGAAGATTCACGAAGTGAAGAAGAAATAATGTCCTCTGAAGCTTTATACGGGGTCAAACGAAGGGTCAGGAGCACTCCCGCTCAAATTTCGAAGAAAGACCGCAGCCGTTGGATCATTCAGTCACCGTTGGATATGAAGGACAAAGCGCCACCTGGTGCAATTAATGCAGCGCCTGGGGAATAAGGAAACCGCAGCGGCATTAATGAAGCGACAGCTCCTACGCTTATGCACGTGCCAGTTCAAATTTGCCTGTTTACAAGCTTTTGTTCCAGGGCAGGTCAAAATCCTACTTTTTCTCTTCGGATGCGTACGAAAAACTACAATTTTGAGGGGCTAATGTGGGGGGAGAAAAACCCAGCCCAACTTATTGGGCCCAAGGCCCTGAATGAGGAACACTCTTCATCCGAGGAGATGGGGCTTTCAGTCGGATGCCCACGCCAATGGGGGATGCCTGGAGATGAACACGTATTCCATCCGAGGAGATGCTCATATGTCCGAGTAGTCATGAGCCCTCGGATCCGAAGAGGTTTGATCAAGCACGAGTATGGGAGGTTCAAGTGATCTATTTGACAAGTGTCAAGAGGGAGAGGAACTTCGGACACACATAAAGATAACGGCAACGGAGAAATATCAAGGAGGCATACTTCAACCACCACATTTAATGCACTGTACCTACCTTTCTGGCCGCATTTATGTGGACAGGACACCTGAACAGTGCTTTCTCAGCTACCGCCACTCACATAAGGCTAAAGGTGGGATGATGGGACATGTACTCAAGTGGGAGCCTGGATGATGAACAAGTGGACGTAGGAGATGTAAGAAGGTAATGCTATATAAGGGAAGGGTACCCCTGATAGAAGGGGGAGGAAAAACAGGAGAGAGAAAGGAGATATTAGATGGTTGTAGCTCCAGAAATAGTAACCTTTGATTATCAATGAAAAACATCTCTTCGGACAGAATACTCATATTAGTCCGAGAGCACATTAATTCAACTTCTCGCATTGGTGTTGTTGTTTAATACTGTTATTTTCATTATTTGCCTAGCCCTTTCGCCCACTCTCTACAAAATTTATTGTTTTGGGCTCAGTGGGTTCCGAATCCATACCTCCTTGGGCTTGGGCCGCAAAAACTGACCCTACAATTGGCGCCGTCTGTGGGAAGAGCTTGTGCAAGAGTGAAAACAACAGTTGATGATGGCAGGACAAGGTGAACAGCAAGCAGAATCCAGGGCATCCCAACACGTGGACCATTTCGCCAACCTGGAGGGGAGACAAAATCGTGAGGGTAGCGTACACACAGTGCGCCTTAGCCAGGGCCAATCGCAGAGCGGAAGTCACATGTCCCATGCAAAGAAGAACCGCGACTTGCAACTGGAAATAGAAAAACTAAAGAGAGAGTGCGCCATGCAAAGAGGAGACGGGCTTCCTCATATTCTGAGGATGATCTTGATGATGAGCGAGATGTCTCTTATAGCACAAATCCAAAACACCAGCCAGCGAGTCCTACACTTGTGAGGAGGAATCCCATCGTAAGAGACAACGTAGAAGTCCATCACACGAGGACATGGAGAACGATGCCATGAACAGGGCTTTGAACCAGATATCTGAGTCGCCCTTCACGCGCAGGATAGAGGGGGCTAGACTCCCTCGGCGTTTTAACCAGCCAACGTTCGCCATCTATAATGGTAAGACTGACCCCGTGGAGCATGTGAGTCATTTTAACCAAAGGATGGCTGTCTACGCCAGAGACGAAGCCCTGATGTGCAAGGTTTTCCCTTCCAGTCTAGGGCCTGTGGCCATGAGGTGGTTTGACGGTTTGAAGGCAGGCTCCATCAACTCCTTCAAAGAACTCACTCAGGCATTCGGTTCCCGTTTTGTTACATGCCGAAGAGCGGTCAGACCTGTTTCTTCCCTGCTATCCTTATTCATGCGGGAAGGTGAATCCTTGAAGGCATATTCAGATAGGTACTGGGAAATGTTCAATGAGGTGGAAGGTAACAACGATGCAATGGCCCTCAGCACATTCAAGCTCGGCCTCCCTACTGATCACGGTTTGAGGGCGTCTCTATCTGGCAAACCGGTCGCAAACGTGCGTCAGCTAATGGACCGCATAGAGAAGTATAAGAGGGTTGAAGAAGATCAGCAGCAGGACAAGGGAAAAGACAAGGTTATCTCTCAGGAGAGGAGGGATTCGCGGTCGGACCGCTACAATTACAATAAACCGCGAAGGGATTTTGCCGGGCAATCGGGATCGATGAATCCTCAATTGGTCAACGCCGTGTTCAAAGAGCCAGTACACCAGGTCCTGGAAAAGATCAAGAATGAATCGTTCTTCAGGTGGCCGAATAAGATGATAGGAAACCCCGAGAAACGCAACTATAATCTCTACTGCCAGTACCATCAAGACCATGGGCACACCACAGAGGATTGTAGGAGCCTGTGGGATTACCTGGACCAACTGGTCCGCGATGGTAAATTGAAACACCTCCTGCACCCCTCCAGTGGCCGAGGGCAAACGGGATCAGGGCCACGCAGAGATGACCTCACAAAACCGCCGCTAGGGACTATAAACGTCGTCCTCGCCGCGCCAGGAAGAACAGGATCCTGGCCATTGAAAGTTATGTCAGTAGGTCGACCACCCGCAGGGGAGTCAAGCCGAGGACCCAAGAGAACTAAGTCTGGCGCCCCGTTAGTCATAGGATTCTCGGACGAAGACATGATTGGCACCACCAACCCCATGATGATGCACTAGTTATCACCCTCAGGATAGGAGGGTACGATGTAAAGAGGGTGATGGTGGACCAGGGAAGTGCGGTGGAGGTAATGTACCCAGACCTCTACAGGGGATTAGGCCTAAAGCCCCAGGACCTGACGCCGTATGATTCCCCCCTCGTGAGCTTTGAAGGAAGGCCTGTCGTTCCGAAGGGCCGGATACGGTTACCAGTGCAGTCTGGCGACGAGGTGGTGGAATTAGATTTCATAGTTGTGGATGCGTATTCGCCTTACACGGCACTAGTGGGCAGACCTTGGATTCACGCACTGGGGGCTGTCCCCTCTACTTTGCACCAAAAGGTCAAATATCCGTCAGGAGGGCAGATACGCGAGATCCGAGGGGACCAGTCTGTTGCTCGTCAGTGCTTGGTAGCTGCCATTCAGCATAAGGCCCCAGCCGAGTCCTCGGACGCAGCTGAGAGGGATTCATAGCAACTACAGTCTCGGGGTTTGCCCTTTGAAGAACCAGATGAAGGCACTCGATGTGAGGATCTAACAAAAGTGGTCATCGGAGATGATCCCGATAGGTTCTTCCAAGTCGGATCTCTGCTGCCTCTCCGAGAGAAGGAAGAGCTGATAGAGTTCCTTAAGCGGAATCTCGATGTATTTGCCTGGAATCCCTACGAAGCCCCAGGGGTAGACCCGGAGTTTATATGCCACCACTTGAAGGTGAATCCACTGATCGTCCCCAAGAAACAGCCCATTCGGCGCCCATCCAAGGAGCATGCTGATGCAGTAAGAGACGAAGTAGCGAAACTCAAGGTGGCCGGGGCTATCAAAGAAGTTTTTTATCCCGAATGGCTGGCAAATACCGTGGTGGTGAAGAAGAAGAGTGGGAAGTGGCGAGTATGCGTAGACTTCACGGATTTGAATAGGGCATGCCCTAAAGATCCGTTCCCAATGCCAAAAATAGATCAGCTGGTCGATGCCACTGTCGGCCACCCTCGGATGAGCTTCCTAGACGCCTTCCAAGGCTACCACCAGATACCATTGGCCCCAGACGACCAGAAGAAACCGCATTTGTCACCCCTATTGGCAACTACCACTATAAAGTAATGCCGTTTGGCTTGAAGAACGCGGGAGCTACCTATCAGAGAATGATGACGAGGATGTTCGAGCCACAGCTGGGCAAGAATATTGAAGTTTACATAGATGACATGGTGGTAAAGAGATTCTGTCCGAAGAGATGTTTTTCATTGATAATCAAAGGTTACTATTTCTGGAGCTACAACCATCTAATATCTCCTTTCTCTCTCCTGTTTTTCCTCCCCCTTCTATCAGGGGTACCCTTCCCTTATATAGCATTACCTTCTTACATCTCCTACGTCCACTTGTTCATCATCCAGGCTCCCACTTGAGTACATGTCCCATCATCCCACCTTTAGCCTTATGTGAGTGGCGGTAGCTGAGAAAGCACTGTTCAGGTGTCCTGTCCACATAAATGCGGCCAGAAAGGTAGGTACAGTGCATTAAATGTGGTGGTTGAAGTATGCCTCCTTGATATTTCTCCGTTGCCGTTATCTTTATGTGTGTCCGAGGTTCCTCTCCCTCTTGACACTTGTCAAATAGATCACTTGAACCTCCCATACTCGTGCTTGATCAAACCTCTTCGGATCCGAGGGCTCATGACTACTCGGACATATGAGCATCTCCTCGGATGGAATACGTGTTCATCTCCAGGCATCCCCCACTGGCGTGGGCATCCGACTGAAAGCCCCATCTCCTCGGATGAAGAGTGTTCCTCATTCAGGGCCTTGGGCCCAATAAGTTGGGCTGGGTTTTTCTCCCCCCACAGAAACAATAGAGGTTTTAAACAATTTTGAACAAAGGAAAACGATATTTGAGAATGCACTGGTTTAGAACCCCAAATATAACTAATACCAATTTTAAGCTAATTATACAATTAAGCATGATTAATTAATTAATTACCCAATTGATTCATGCATAGATAAACACAATTGATTAACAAATCCCAACAATCACAAACACCCAAACATTGCGAAGTGTATACAGTGAAAAAAAGCCTAAACAGGCAAAAAAACCCTCCAGGTTCTATAGCATCAACCAATTCACTAACAAGAATAGTTGCAATACATTACACTTACAAACCCTCCAAGCTAAGTAGGAGTAGATGTATTTGAGCTCCCTGTTCCTGCTAGCAACTGATTGCATCAATCCTTTTCTTTACTAGCTAATGGTTCTGTAAGTTGACCAACTGCAAGAGCAAGTCTCCTTGACTACTTCAAGGCCTCTCAAAATTTGTGTGATTGCTCTAATGATTCCTAATACCAAACTTCAACAAAGAGATATCCGTGTGTGTATAATTGGTTTTTCTCCTAAGGAAAATGGATAGCTCTCTTACAATTCAATATGAGCATTGGTTGTATAATTTCATGAGTTTAGACTTTAGAGAGATATATGAAAGTCGTACTTGGATGGGTATAGTTGGAAAGGTGTATAGTTAAGTTCTCTCAAGTTCGAAATCTTAATTGACTGAGATGATAGGTAAGAGCGAGACTCTTTGATTCTCTGCCAACCACAATTTGAAAGTATGATTTAACTTGACATGTCCTCTAATAATACCCACAAATGTACAATTACACTGAAATTTAATTGCATGAAAACATAAAGAAATTTTGCATGAAATATGCCAAACCAAAATCCTACCAATATTAATTATAAAATTATTTAATTTATATATATATATATATAACTAAATCCTCTAGAACTTCCATAATTTTCCATATCACCACTATTTTCTTTTTCTTTTTCTTTTAAATTCTTTTTATTATAGGTTTTATCTTAAATATTTATTATTTCTTTTCAATGTGTAATTATCTTATCAAGTGTTACAATAGTTTAGTTTAAGTAAAACTCTATTAGATATATATTTCAAGAGCTTGAAAATTCTACTTCAATTAAAATTCTATAACAAAAATTTCAACAAATATAAGTCCCTGCCAAGGTCGAAACCCTCCATACTAACTCAAATTTTCACGAAGAAAACACACATAGCAAATTGAAGATTTTGCAAAGAGGGTACGAGACTTCATGAGACCACTTCGTAACGTTGTATCCATGGACTTGATCAGAGTAAATCCAGAGATAAGGACATGTTGCCATCTTTCATGCTCTAACTCTCTATGATTACTACTTTATAATATTGTTATTGTTGTGACTTGTGAGTTTATTAGTATGAAAGTCTACATGTGAAAATTTTAATTGTAAAAATTTGTTTTTACGATTAAAAAATTAGATTTAATCGTAATTTTGATTTAATAATTAACAATTTCATCAATCAAATTTTCTCTAACGTTGGTGTAATTTGTACTACTATGTATGTTATATATAGAACCCACATATGATCTTGGATAAACCACTCTATAAAAAAAGTGTCATCAATAACAAGAAGAAGAGCTTATTCCTAACTATCAAAACCACAAATTTCTTGTCATCAATAATCAATTTTATATTAATGTTGTGATATAGTCCATAGATATTTAAAAAAAAAAAAGTATAGTCCATATGGGAATGGTTTAGATGTTTCCTACTTGATTTTGGAATCTCAGATTGATTAGTAGAATAATATGGAGTGAGGAGGTGCATTATTCGTATTAAAAGTGGTAATTCACATTGATAATAAACTAAACAAGGGCGTGTAATAACCTCTATACATCCTACTTGATTGATACCTATACAATACCTATGAGAGTTAGAAGACAAAGTTTTGTCTTTTTTTATTTATTTAAAATATGCATCCTACTTGATTGATTCCTATACAATATCTATGGGAAACTATTTTAAATTATAAAATAATTTTTCTATTAACTTTTAATTAATAGTTTTTTCATACAGGACTTTTTATTTATTTTTTTAAATATATGTGATTTTAAATTTAACTATTTTGTGCATTGCACAGCTTAGCGAATAGTTTATATATAGTAAGCGAGACTCTCAATGAGTATAGATATTGTAGGGATGATAGGCCTAGTAGTATATATTGGGCTGGGGGCCCGGTCCGAGGACAAGTAAACGTTGTTATAGAGGTCGGCATTAATAAATAAAAGAAGGGATTTGGACATGATGGTCCAAGAAGGTAGTCTGAGGAGGGATGCTTCCTCGGCTAAGCAAAGCAGAGGTTAGAAAGTGCGATCTGCCATCCAAAGCAACGTTCTAGGAGTTTCTATCGATAAGGATGCACGTCATGGAAACATGGGAGCTATGAAATATCTAAGAGAAAGCTGCTACCATCGCATTAAATGCTCTGCAGTTAACTCTCTAACCGCATTAATGAGGAAGTGATACATGAACTGTAATTTTCAACCTTACAGCTACTCCCAAAGACTTTAAGAATGTGCTGATGTGACAAGTATTAACACTTGCAATCTAATCTACACGTGGATGGTAGAGATGAAAGAAGGAAGATAGTATAATACAGAGAGAAGACCCTAAGAGAGGAGGATCGGAAATGAAGAGAAAAATATTGTAGCAACAAGAACTGCACTTGTAATCAAAGTTAAGAGATATATACAAGAACTGATCTCCTCGAATTGTATCGAGGACGATTTTCTTTGGATAAAAATAGTCTGTCTTTATTTTATTGTCATTTGGATCTATTATAATTGTTACCCAATTCATTATAGTCTAGATTTTTAACCCACTCTCTACAATTTCATTGTATTGGGCTCTTTGCACCTAGATCCTTTTTTACCTTTTGGGCTTAGGAACCAAATCACATCCTTACAGATATAATGACATATGGCTATTCTTAATTTTGATTGGAATATAACTCTATTCTATCAAATATTGTTATATAAAATTGTGAATTACACATTCATGGTTCTATTTATGTATTATTATTAAATAAATGCATATGAATAATTATTTTATTACTATTTCTCATATTCCTTATAATACCAAATCATATTCTTAGGTAATCGTTATTATAGTACAGATATAATTACATATGGCTATTTTAAGAATTTTGATTGGAATATAACTCTATTCTGTCAAATATTGTTATATAAAATTGTGAATTACACATTCATGGTTCTATTTATGTATTATTACTAAATAAATGTATATGAATAATTATTTTATTACTATTTCTTATATTCCTTACAATACCAAATCATATACTTAGGTAATCGTTATTATAGTGTTGCAAATGTGCTCTAAGATAGTAAGATGGTTGATTTTCTCAATTAATTTTGTTGTTGTTGTTGTTTAGGCTTGGATCCAGTGGCTGGCTACATCAAGAATGATCCAAAGTTCACGCTTAGGCCCACCAAGTGATTCAGGCCAAATTTCAGCTTCCACTTGCAAGTAACATTCGACCCCAAATGAATATAAGTTCACGCTGAGGCCCAATAAGTGCTCTTAGCTCGTCTGACTATACGAGTGAGAGGAGCAAGAAACCAATATTTTATTAACTTTTTTTATTTACAAAAAAAGGAAAAAAAAAAATCACAATTAATTTATTAACGAAACAAAAGAAGAGTCAGAGACTTCATGTACATATCAGACGTGATTTTTTTTTTTTTTTTTGGTTTAGGGTTTGAAATACATATGTGATTTGGATATGAGTATGTATACGCCTGACTATTTGAAGTTCCTCCAACCTTATTGGAATAATTACGTGTCCTGCTGCTATTGCACTTACGTACGTATACTCACCTGTTTAGCAAGTAATAATTAAATTAACTCAACTAAGATCATTCCGCTTCTACAGGGCCAAGAGTGTATTGAGGCTACGTTAGCTTATTTATCTGAGCACTGAGATTTGATACTAGTGATGCTGGAGTTGCTTGATATATCCCCTCGGCATTTCATGACAACAACAACAAAAAGAAAATAAAGAAAAAAGAAAAAGAGAAAAGACTTTGATCATTTTGGTAGCGTTCTTATTAAGAGTAATCTTGGAGTATTTTTTATATTTTGTTTTTAATCATTGTAGTGGGGTACATAAACATTACATATAAAGGTTAAAGGGGGAGAGAGTAGAGACCTTTTATTTTTGTTGTTGTTAGAGATTTATGATTAACTTCATTTAATTATTTGATATTTATTATGTACTTGGGCATCCGTGATATACTTTATGTATAAAATTGATTGAGTAACAACCCGAATTTAATATATTTTAATGAATTATTAAAATTAGTAGTGAGCCATCTAAAATTGGTAATTCAACATGCATGCTAGTCAAGATCAGACGGTGATATCCATTTTTAGTAATTTGGAATTGGTGCAATTTGTAGATCATATATAGAGAGAAGACAGAAGAATATATAGAAGGAGAGATGCATGCAATATAGTATATTTCAATGTAGTGTTTCCGCCATATGGTACATTTTTCATCAAGATCAATAAATTACTACTCTATACTCATTTTATTTTTTAGATGTTTTGTGATGAATAGAGTAACTTAGTTTATTCATTACAGGATAGCACAAAAGTCAAAATGTAGAATTTGTTCGCACGTACATATACTCATATAGGATGTAAATTATTTAATGTTCAGCGAGCAACTGCATGTATTCCTGGCCTAGGTGTGACCATGTTCATCACTTTTATCGCCTTGCAAATAATACATATTTTTGCTGGAGATTATCCTTTGGTTCTTCAAAGTAGGTTTGTGAATTGTGAGTGTATGGATTAGTCATTGATGAAGTGCAAATCGTCAGTCTTTGTGAGTGCGTTCAGATGGAGCTGAGTCCTCGTCGATGTACCTACAAATATGGAAAGATAGCTCCCTCAAGGCATCGGTGTGATGCCTACCACAACGTTTCCAATACCAAAGTCAGTATAAAGAAGCTTTTAGAGAATAACACAAGATATCAGGTTGAGTAAAATTTAGTGTGTCTATGTACCTTGTGAGGGGTTTATATATGTTTCCACTCCCCCTAGCTGTTGTGGCTATTATTGTAGTTTTAATGCTTATCTTGGTAACGCTTTATGCTTAGTAATATAGGTTTTGAAGGGCCTTTAATGATCTGTACAGCTGGTCCTGTAACTGTCCGAGGTTTTATTGGCTACATTGAATGGATTCCTTAACTATGTCAGTGACGTGGATTTATTGACAGAGATATTTGATTAGCTTGTCTAAGACAAAGGGCTCGTCGGTCTTATTAGCTACCCCCCCAGGCTCTGTGCTTGTCCCTGTGGTCATGGCCACTAAGAGGTGAAAAGTTTTTTTTATTCTTTTAACATGGCTCTTGGGATTTCCCTCTACATTTACTATGTAGTGGTGGCGCTGGGTGTGTTGTGGCCACGTGGCGTGGCCTGAGAGGTGAATTTAATGCTCCACTCCACGTGACTCTCAGTTTTCCCGCTGTTTTTCAGTTCTTTGTGTCTAGCTTTTTAAACTTCTCTTCTTTTCATTTTCCCCTTCACTCTCTCCAACTCCCAATCATTGCTCTGCGCTTCTTCCTCCCCAACTTTCCTTTGTGATTTTCTCTGAGCTGGTGCATTTAGTGGCTAAGTTCTCCACATTTTCTTTTTGAGGTATGCCTATCTTCCCTCCTCTGTTTTTCTTTCATGGCATAGACATAGATTATGAAAAATTTCTAATTTCTCTTTCCTTCTTTTTTTATGTGTTTCAGTTTTTTGGGTTTTTAGGATTCAACTTTTTCTCTCCGTTTTTTGGTTTTCCATGGTTAGTAGTTCTGAGGTTAGGATAGCATATCCTTCAATTTCCTTCCTTTTTGCGCGTTTGAGGGGATCTTTAGGTGTTTTCCCGTACCTTGAGAATTTTGTCTTTAAGGGTAGTAGTTTGAGTGTTGCATTGGTTGACTTGCTACCTTTGCTTTATCAGTCGATTGATTGGTTTGAAAGTTTGGTGAGGAGTGAGGGATAATGTTTGAGGTGAGGTCAAGTGAGTTAGAGACCGAGTTATCGTCCAGTGACAAACTCGTGGAGGGGGATACTGCCGTCTTTGTCCCTCGAGAGATTAGGGCTTTCCATGCCCTTGAGGAGGTGTGTGGTTTGGACGACGATACACTTTCTAGGTTTAGGGGTAGATTTCAATTCCAGATAAGGTTAGGGTTAGGGTTCATCTACCTCGTGAGGAGGAATGGGCTTGCCACTTCTTCCCTGGGGAGGTATGCTTCTACGAGACTGCCTTCCTGTATGGGCTTAGATTCCCAGTCTACCTTTTTATTATGGAGCTGTTAGGCCACTTTGGTATTACTCCCGAGCAACTTATACCCAATTCATGGAGGATAGTGATCAACTGTATAGGGATATGGCTGGTTACTACAGACGGAGAAATGATCAGAGTGGACGAGGTTGTCTACCTGTACCGTTTAAAGGCATCTAAGAAGCATGGGTATTACGAGCTAGTGCCATGGGAGAGGAGGACTAGGATCGTCCAGGATCTGCCTTCGTCCTTCAGATACTGGAAGTCTTGGTTCTTTTTTGTGTCCGGGGACGATTGGGAGACTCCCTCTAACGAAGTTTGGGGTGATCTCCCAAGGCTGCTCATCACTAACTCCTTTACCCATTGTCTTATGTAGTTAAGAGACAGTCCAAGCTTAAAACAAGGTACAAGGGACGCGTTGAGAAGGCAGTTGAGTATGCGAGGATGATTGAGAGTTTTGACGATCTAGTGGATCCACGAACTCTTGCCTTCTATTGCCTTGGTCCAGAACCGTTTGCCTTCGTCTTGTGAAATATAGAGATTGAGGAGAAAAGGAGTAAGTGTTAGGCTTGTCCATGTTGATTTTGTTGCCTTCTCTCTCTTTCCTTTTTTTTTATTTTTACAAGTGTTTTCCTCTTATAGGAATGACGACCAAATTCAACCAGGAATGTACACTCAGATAAGGGCTAAGAAGAATGAGCCCCTATCCAATCTTGGGACGAGAGGTGTACAAGTGATGGAGAAAGGGACTCCCGTCACTATAGCGACTTTGTCTACTCTTAGCGTCGAGTTTGTAAGGATTGCTTCCCCGGCCACCTCAGTTGAGGAGATTCCTCCCCAACAGAATAAAAGGCAACAAACTGGAGATAAGCAAAAAGAAAAAGCTGACTTCGGATCTTCCAATGTCTAGGACAATGCCAGGGTTGCACTAGCTCGGGCGCAAGATACCTTTACTGTCGAGGATATGAAAGTGTTCTTGGGGGTGTCTGCCAACGAGGTTATGGGTTGTCACCTCCACAAGCTCGTCCAGGTATTGTATTTATGTGATTTTACATTTTTCTTTTTCTTTCCTTTTGTGTTGTCCTTAACGTTGGATTCACTTTTCAGGTGCTGGGGGAAAGTCTTCACACCACTTCCGAGTACCTTACTTAGGAATCAAAAATTACTTCAGCTATGTCCAGGGTGGAGGCTTTGGAGGCAGAAAATTCCAAGTTGAAGAAGGATTTAATTACTGCTATGGACGAGGCCAACTCTGTCAAGAAAAAGGTCAAGTCTCTTAGAGATGACTTCAGGGCGGAGAGGCAGCTCACATTGGAGAAGGATGAACAACTCCTGGCTACTAGGGAAAAGTTGAAGACCATTGTTGCCAAGGCCATCGAGGCTTTCTAGCAAACTAATGAGTACAACACTGTGCTTTTCAGCTGGTACTTCATGGGCTTCGAGCTTCTCCGCCGATACCGAGTCAAACATCCTTTTGGAGTAGACCTCGAGAATCTCGACATGGAAGCGGTCGACCAAGAGATGGCGGTGGACAAGGTTTCCCAATCAATTGCTCTTGTTGATGCTACTCTCGGGGATACTCCTATGCCTCCTCTAAATGGTGACGATGCTGCTGCTGCCTGACCTTACATTATGTTCATTTATTTTTCTTTTCTTTTCATATATATATATATATATATGTATATATTTTTTTTTTGTTGCCCAGTGTGTTTTGGGCTTTTAGATTCTACTTTCAGAACAATATTTCTAACTTAAGAACAATATTTTTAGCCTAGTGTTTATGGGCTTTTAATTTTAATGTGAAAACAATGGTAACTGCCCGTCATTTTTGGGCTTTTAATTATATTTGTGATCACATACTTACTTGCTTGTACTCCTATTTCTGTGTAAATCCTATTTTTCTCATTCTTGTAGTTACTCTTTCAATGTTGGTCCTTGTACTTAGCCAAATTTTATGTTTGTGACCTTTAAGGGATTTTGTTGTTCTTTGAACTCATCAGTAACTTAAATCCGTCTAGGCAGAATTTTGTTACTTGGCAGTTTTTATTTTTTATGACTTACACCCTCTTAAGGGATTTTGTCATCTTTTGGCTTCATCAGTAACTTACATCCGTCTAGGCGGAATCTTGTTACTTCACCAATTTTTTGGCTTACACCCTTTTAAGGGGTTTGTTAATAACTTACATCCATCAAGGTAGAATCTTGTTATTTAGCAATTTTTTTGGCTTTTAAGCTGCTAGGTTGGCTAGTATTGAGTCATTGGCTGAATAGTTCTTTTATTGCTTTCAAAAATGAATACAATTGTCTGTTACATCTATTGGTGGTACATCTTCAAGTGTTCAATATTCCATGGTTGTGGGAGTCTTTGCCCGTCCAAGGTCTCCAGGTGATAACTGCCTTGTCTAGAATAATGGACAACCGGGTAGGGTCCTTCCCAGGATGGGTCGAGTTTTCCTTAGGCAGGGTCTTTGGTTGCCAGGGTGACTTTGCATAGGACGAGGTCCCCCTATGTCAAGTTGTCTGAGCTTCATCCTCTGGTTGTAATAGTCGGCCATCTTCTACTGGTACTTTGTCATTTTGTTAGAGGCTCCGTCTCTGATTTCGTCCAGGCAATCTAGGTTGACTCTTAGCTGATCGTCGTTGCTTTCCTCGTGGAACATCTCTCGTCTGATACTGCTCATTCCCACTTCGACCAGGATTACTGCCTCAGTGCCGTAAGTGAGTCTAAAGGGGGTTTCTCTTGTTGGAGTTCTGGCCAGGCCCTTTTAGCATCATCCAACCTAGTTTTGATAATCTTGAGTAGTGTTCAATTAGTCACCTCCGTCTGTCCGTTTGCCTGTGGATGTCCCGGGGATGAGAACTGGTTCTTGATCCTTAGACTTAAACAAAAATCTCTGAAGCCTTGACTGTTGAACTGCCGCCCATTATCTAATATGATCGTCCGTGGAATTCTGAACCTGCAAATTATGTTCTTCCATACGAAGCTCAAGATCCTTACTTTGGTAATAGTTGCTAACGCCTCTACTTCCACCCATTTTGTGAAGTAATCAATAGCAACTAGTAGGAATTTTACCTGTCCTTTACCTTAGGGTAATGGGCCGACGATGTCGATTCCCCATTGTGCAAATGGCCAAAGGGAGGCTATCGTCGTTAGTCTCTCAGTTGGAAGGCGTTGGACATTCCCAAACCTCTGGCACTTGTCACACTTCTTGATGAGCTCCCTTGCGTCTACCTGCATAGTAGGCTAGAAGTAACCTGTTCTGATAGCTTTACTTACCAAGGATCTAGGGCCTACATGGTCTCTGCAAATCCCTTCGTGAATCTCTTCCAGAATATACTTGACTTCCTCTTCATCTATGCACTTCAAGTAGGGCATGGAAAAGCCTCTCTTGTACAAGCTGTCATTCAGGATCATGAATCTGGTTGTTTTCTTCCTTAACTTTCTAGCCTTCTCGACGTCTTATAAGAGGTGGCCGTCTTGGAGGAATGATATGATCGGGGTCATCCAACTACCTGTGCTCTAGATTGCAAATGTAGAGATTTCTTCTATGCTAGGGCGTTTCTAGACTTCCATTTCTGAGCCCATAGCCGTTGATCCTTCTTCTGCCGATGATAGCTTCGCAATTTCGTTTGCTATCATGTTTTAGCTCTTGGGGATCTGCATGAACTCCACTCTATCAAACTCTTATGTCAGATGCTTCGTTAGCCTAAGGTATTTTTGCATTCTTTCCTTCTTTGCTTCATACTCCCTTATTTGCCCTCTTACTAGCTTAGAATTGCTCTGGAGGAGCAAGTTTTTAGCTCCTAGTGCTTTTTCGACTCTTTGTCTCGTCAATATTCCTTCGTACTTGGCTTTATTATTGGTGGCCGAGAATTTTAACTGAACTCCATATTTAAGCATTTCTCCATCTGGGGTGATGATGACGACCCTTACTCCTCCCCTCCTTTGGGCTGACAAACCATCGGTTTGTATCGTCCATCATTCTGTCTCGTCGGTGGGGCTGTCCTTGTTTGGAAAAGTGAATTCGACGATGAAGTTCGCCAAAGCCTGCGCTTTAATGGCTATCTTGGGGTGGTGCTCGATGTCGAACTGGCTAAGCTCGATTGCCCACTAGACCATCCTTCCTTCTGCCTCGGGATTGTTCATGGATTTTTTGATAGGTTGGTCTGTCATTACCAAGATGGGGTTCACATGAAAATAAGGTCGCAGCTTACGCGAAACTACTATCAGTGCGAATGCAATCTTCTCAATCCTTGGGTACTTAGCTTCTGCCCATTGGAAAGCTTAACTGGCGTGGTAAACTGGAAGCTGTGTCTTGTCCTCTTCACGAATTAAGGCTACATTCACAGCTGTGGCTGATATTGCTAGATACAGATACAGGTTTTCCCCTTCCTTGGACGGGCTTAGGAGAGATGGATTGCTCAGATAGTGCTTGAGTTCTTGAAATGCTGTCTCACATTCGTCGGTCCAGGCAAAGGCTTGCTTCAACGTCTTGAAAAAGGGTAAGCATTTGTCCGTCGCTTTAGAGACGAACCTGTTAAGTGCTACTACCCTTCCTGTGAGCTTTTGGACTTCTTTAACGGTCTTTGGTGACTTCATGTCGAGTATGACTCGCACCTTCTCCGGGTTTACCTTTATCCCCCTTTGGGACACCATAAACATTAAGAACTTCCTCGAGACTACTCCAAAGGCACACTTGCTGGGGTTTAATTTCATCTGGTACTGTCTGAGTGTAGTAAATGTTTCCTTGAGGTCGTTTAGATGAGCAAGCTCTTCTTTACTTTTGACGAGCATGTCATCCACATATACCTCCATATTTCTCCCGATCTGCTTGTTGAACATTTTGTTTACTAACCTCTGGTAGGTGGCTCCTGCATTTTTCAGTCCGAAGGGCATTACCTTATAGCAATAGAGTACTTGGCTTGTGATAAAAGTAGTCTTCTCTTGGTCTTCTTCTGCCATCTTGATCTGATTGTAACCCGAGAATGCGTCCATGAACGTCAGTAGCTTATGCCTTGTTGTAGAATCCACTAGCTGGTCTATCCTTGGCAGAGGAAAATTTTCTTTTAGGCATGATTTGTTCAGGTCTGCGAAGTCCATGCATATTCTCCATTTTCCATTTGCTTTCTTCACTAGGGCGACATTGGCGAGCCAAATTGGATAGTAAAATTCTCAAATAAAGCCTACTGACAACAGCTTGCTAACTTCGTTCATGATTGCTTGATTTCATTCTGGAGTGAAAACCCTTTGTCTTTGCTGGACTGGCTTCTTCTCAGGGTCCACGTTTAGACTATGTTTGATGACCTTCATGGATATACCTGGCATGTTCTCATGACTCCATGCGAAGACGTCTAAGTTTTCTTTAAGAAACTGGACAAGTCTCATCCTCATCTCGGGACTTAATGTCGTCCCTATTCTGGTCGTCCTTGTTATTTCTCCTTCAACCAGCTTCATTATTTCCAAGGCTTCCACTTTATCTTCTTCCTCCTCCTTGATTATCCATGTATGGTTTTCTTTGGCAGCTAACATAGCCTGGTAGTATTCCTTGGCCAGTATTAGGTCTCCTTTTACCTCACCTACTTCGTTCTCTGTTGGAAACTTTACCTTCAAGCAGTAGGTAAATGTGGCTGCTTTCCAACAGTTGAGCATGGGTCTCCCGATGATCACATTGTAAGATAAAGGATAGTCTACCACCTAGAAGTCTAATTGATGGGTTAGCTTCCTCGGGTGAGTCCCCACTGTAACCATCAGTGTCACTATGCCTTTGGGATACACCCTGTCTCCACTGAAGCTGATGAGGGGGGAATCAAATGGGCGAAGCCTTCTTGGATCTAGCTTCAACTGCCAAAGAGCGGAGAGGTAGATGATGTTCGTGGAGCTGCCATTGTCCACAAGGATTCTCTTGGTATTAAACCCTTCTATCGTAAGCATTATAACCAAAGGATCATCATGAGGCTACTTCACTTCTCTAGCATCCTCTTCCGAGAAAAACATATCACGGTTTGTCTGTCTTTGCTTAAATGGGGGCATTCTGTGGACACTGTTTATTTGCCTCTGGTATGTTTTCTTGAGGGATTTGAACGACCTACCTGTGGATGGGCTACCTGTAATTGTCTTTATCTCCCCGATCACACTTGGTGAGCGTTGGGACGTGTGATCCTCGTCCCTGGGTGAAGATTCACGCTAGTTCTTGTTGTCGCTTCTGAACTTACTAGATTCCCCCTTTTTCACATACTTCTGCAGTTTTTCTTTTTGTATAAGCTCCTTTATTTGCTCCTTTAGGTCCCTGCAATCCTCTGTGTGGTGGCCGTGATCCTTATGGAACCGGCAGCACTTCTTTTTATCACGTACGTTGGGCGACGAATGTAATGGCCTTGGCCATTTGAGGTAGTGCTTATCCTTAATCTGCACCAAAATTTTGTCAACAAGCATAACAAAAGGAGTGAATTTTACCGTTCGAGGAGTTTTTTCATCTTTCCTTTTACTCTTATCACTAGTCTGACGATCTGAGCACTCCCTCTTTCGTCCTCTATGATCGTGCTCCTTCTTTCCCTTGTCTGTTAGTCTTTCCACGTCTTTAATGGCGGCTAAAGCATCTTCAGCATTCATGTACTTCTGTGTCTTCAGTAGCATCTCTGCCATCATCTTAAGAGGATTCTTCGTGAGTGAAACCATGAACTCTCTGGACTTCAATCCCACTTTAAAGGTCGTCAACTGCACCTTGTTGTTAGCTTCGTCCACCTCTAGAGTCTCCTGAGTAAAGCGCTTTATGTACGATCTCAGGGTTTCTTTCTCCCCTTATCTAATGGTGAGTAAGTGGTTTGCTAGCCTCTTCGGGCGTTGTCCCCCGACGAAGTGGCGCAAAAAGGCATTGCTCAATTGCTTGAAGCTGTCGATGGACAATATTCGTAACTTTGTGAACCACTCCCTTACAACTCATTTGAGAATGGTGAGGAAGGAACAATACAGTATTTCGTCAGGAGGCTATTGAAGGCCTAATGTCGTCTTGATGGTGTTGAGGTGGTCCTGAGGGTCCTTAAGTCCGTCAAACGGCTCAAGTTGAGGCAAGCGAAATTTTGACGGCACAGGGCATTCCAAGACTGCCATGGTGAAGGGCGAATCTGTTGCCCTGACCATTCTATCCAGGCTTTAGTCTGTTTTTTCTCTAATGGCGTTCCTCAGCGTGTCCATCTCCTATCTCATCTCCCGGAGAAGATCTGAGTTTTGTTCATCTAAAGAATTCAGCCCTTGACGGTCACTCCTTCTATGGGTATCTCCTTCATCCTCTTGATTAGCCCTAGACCGGTTCTCCTCCTATTGAAGCTGTAGCCTCATTTCTTGATTCTATCTGTTGAGCTCTTCGACGGTAATTGCAAGAGCCTGGACTTGCAGAGCTAATGCTGCAGAATCCTGGTTGGACTCCACCTGAATGTAGAAGTTAATTGGAAACTACGCTTTCGAACCTAAGTATGAAAATATCGTTCCCAGAGACGGCGCCAAACTAATGAAGTGCAAATCGCTAGTCTTTATGAGTGCGTCCAGATGGAGCTAAGTCCTCATCGATGTACTTACAAATATGGAAAGATGGCTCCCTTAAGGTAGTCATCGGTGTGGTGCCTGCCACAACATTTTCGATGCCAAAGTCAGTATAAAAAAGCATTTAAAGAATAATACAGGATATCAGAATGAGTAAAATTCGGTGTGTCTATGTACCTTGTGAGGGGTTTATATATGTTTCCACTCCCCTAGTCGTTGTGGCTATTATTGTGGTTTTAATACCTATCTTCGTAACGCTTTATGCTCAATAATATAGGCTTTGATGGGCCTTCAACGATCTGTATAGCTAGTCTTGTAACTGTCTGAGGTTTTATTGGCTGCATTGAATGGCTTCCTTACCTCCATCAGTGACGTGGATTTATTGACAGAGATATTTGATTAGCTCATCTGAGACAAAGGGCTCGTCAGTTTCATCAGTCATAACGTGGCTTGAATTGAATGGAGCTTGATAGGCCACAAACTGAATAACCCCTTGTGATTTAAACCAATTAATTATTTAGCCAAGTTGTTAATTAATCAATTAATCATGCAAACGTGTAGAAGTACAAACAAATCACCAATAAACTAAATAAGCAGCGAAAAATAAATAACACGGTGATTTGTTTATGAATGGAAAAAACCCTTACAACAAAAACCCCACCGGGTGATTTTCAAGTCTCTACTCCCAAAATTTCACTATTGTCAAATCAAGCGGTTACAAGTAAAGGAATCTTAAGTACCTTACCAACTTACAGTTGAACCCTTACCCCAATACCCAATTGGACTTGATCTGTAGTGACAGTTCCCACCTTTGATGTACGGCTCCCAAGTACGTGACTAACCAATGCGCGGATCCCAGTACGTGACTTCAAACACCAACTTAGAAGGAGAGGTTGGCTACAAAGTTCTTCAGTTCATCCTACATGATGAAGATCATGAAGATGGTTGGTTACAAAACCCTTTGGTGCAAAATACACAGCAACTTCTTCAAAGAAGATGAACTAGGTCAAGAATTTTGTCTTTGATCACAATTTGCTTGAATAGAGATTGCTTAATACTTTTGTAACTTGTGTACAATTTGACGGCTCTTAAAACAATTCTTTTATATGTTTAGGGTTTGAAGAAAAGAAGACCCAAAAGCATATTCACGAATCCCAAGAAATCAGATCAGAAAATCAGATTTTATAATTCTCGATAGATAGCAGGTGTCGAGGAGCTATCGAGCAGGTGTCGAGTTTTAATGATTTTGCACTTCAGCTTGTTTTTCTTGAACAGACTTGATGACTTCAACACTTGATATTGAAACCTTGTTTTTTGAAGTATTAAAAACACCTAGAACTACCCAATTACAAGTAGAGTGCGTTTTGTCAAATGATTAGCTAATTTACATAAATAAGTGACATATGTTATTAACAAGTGAAAACACATATGTCCTAACAGAGCTAGTAGCTCCACAGTCCACACCATAGAATTATTTTATAGGTCATGCTAACAAGTACCCTTAGGGCATTGGTTAACAATCCATTTTAAGAAAGTTTTGACACCACTTATATAAGAAATGAAAAAAACTGTCAAAGTATTAATTGCTTCTTTTTTTTTTTTTCTTTATAAAAACTTTTTTTAAATAGATTATTAACTAATGCTTTAAGAACATTCATTAGCATTTCTCTTATTTTATACCCCTTTCATAAGTGGGTTTGCACAATTGGTCGACTTTTTTTGTTTTTCCTCGTGTGTATATATATGTTCTTTAATTTGTTGGTCTTTTTCTATTAGGCCATAGAACAAAAGGCAACGTAAATTGCATGCTATTTAAAATTAAGAAAGAGAAAAGGCCCGGTGGCTGTATATAAGAGTTTTTGTATTACTGATTCAGTCCATATCTAATTAATGTTGCTTGTAGACGTAGGTCTGAGATCAACTCAAATAACTCTTGGGTTGGTTATTATTATATTTTTCTGAGGTTAAATTACACTAATTATATTGTTTCATATTAATTCCGAAATTATAATATGACTGAACTAATTCTCATAATAAGAATTTTGTTTTTAATGTAAAGCGGGTTGGGGATTTGAATATCAAATATGTATATATATATATATATATATATATATAATAAGACCAGAAGTGTGTGTGTAAAAGATTTTGTTTGTATTGCAAATTGCGAGAGACTTATTAGTTATTAGAGGGCTGGTAAATAAAGGAAGGTGTGATCAGGTGAGTTTGGAATGGGAATGGGAGTGGGACACAGGGAAAGTATGGAAATTGGAAAGACACGCGGGTTAGCATAGCATGTGAGGGTGTCTGCAGGGTAGCAGTCCTCGTCACTCTCTCACACTCACAATCAGATATCAGATTATCAGAGAGAGAGAGAGAGAGGGACAGGTGTGATAACAGAGCACGTGAGCCCGTCCTCCTCATCAGCATAAATAATATCACCGAGACTGAGAGAGAGAGAGAGAGAGAGAGAGAGTCCAGCAAGAAGTATCACCAAATCCCAAACCAAACAAGCCCTTATTACTTCCATAGTCAATCCTAATAAATCCATCCATGATAAAAAAGCAAGCCTTTTGTTTTTAAGAGAAAGAGGAAAAGTGGGGGTGGAGAAACGGTTATAGCGTGATCATGAGGAGGAGGAGGAGGAGGAGCAAATGGCAGTAGTGCCAGCTGGAAGCGGACAGCAGACGTGAACCAACAACACGTGTACCCTTCAAATTTTATGTGGACACCTGGACCCATTGTGTCCCCACTCTTTTTTATTTTTATTTTTTGTTTGTCACTTCACACTTCACCCTCTCTCACCTGCCCCCTCCTCCACCTGCTGCGACTCACTTGAGATTCTTTCTTTCTTTCTTTCTTTGCCAATTCTCTGCATTTACTCAGTACCTCTACCCTCCACTCCACTATCGTATCCCCATCAATTATTTTTAAAAATAAACAAAAATTTGATAACATGTTAATGATAAGGTAACTCAAACTCCAACTCCAACGGGTTCAACAGTCCAAAGAGCCCATAGCCTCACTCCACATTTCACTTCACATTTCCCCGGCCCTAACTGAGTTTCAGAAAATGACGCCCCTCCTCCTCCACTTTTCTTTTTTTTTAACTACAACCCTCTTTCTCCTTGCCTTTAATTAAATACTACTTTTCTTATTTCTTTCTTACTACTTTTCTTATTATTATTATTATTATTATTATTAATTGCCACTCCCACTCTTTTTTTTTTTTTTTTTTCCTCCAACTCCAATGACGTCTTTTGCACCATTGGCACTGGCATTCCATCATCATTCATTATCTGATTATTAATAATTAAAGACCCTGATCAATTATCAAATGATAACCCACTCTCCTCTACTCTTAATTACTTTCTACACACTGATCACTGATGTGATGAGTAGACAGCTCACACAATAATTTTTGTGTCTATAATATGAATACTAGTATAGTATTTGCATCTCAATTGAATTGTTCGGGTGTGGACCATCTGATTTCATCCATTCCAAATCAGCATCAATCAATTTGAGACTCTCCAAAGTCACCTTTGCTGGACTTTGATTTCATAACAAAATATGCATAAAAATTAAATTGCCTAGCTAGATTAGAATAACAAAAATCATTTTATTTTGCTTTTGGGGAAGATTAATCCACGTTAAGTAGTAGTAGTATTAATAATACTAATATGATCATATTACTAATAATAGTAGCAGGTGACAAAACGATAAGCTCGGTAAACTAGTCATACACACACTAGAAAGAGATGAGATGAGATGGAGACTAGTAGATCTTGCAGCACCTGTTGATAACCGATCAGTCATTATCGATTTCACGCTATTTTCATCATTTCTAGTATTTTCATTTCCCATCCAATTATCTCTTCTTTTTTCGTCACGTTATTACTACATTTTTTATTATAAAAATTAAATTTATACTTGTCATATACTCCATACGAATTAAAAATCCGCCCATAGAAAACAAGAAGAAGATTCAGAGAGAGAGAGAATAGTAGCTGGATTTGTGAGACGACGCAAAGAAAGAAAGAAAGCCTCCTCCTCAACTGAATCTGATCCAATTTGACGAAACCAACCCCGCCCAGCCCACTTGAGGTTCAGCTCCTGCTCCTCAATTGTTTCTTCCTTCTCTTTTGTCTTTCTTTCTTTCCTTCTTCCATAAATAATTTACTCTCACCTCACCTCACCTCTCACATTCATTATTATTAACATTACACAACTTTGTCCTTTTTATTATATATATTCTATTTATTACAACAATACATACATACAGACTTGGTTCGTTAGCGTTCTGACTAGCTCAGTTTTCATTCATTGTTCTAGAAACTTGTAGAACCACGTAATACACTTTCTTCTTCTTCTTCTTCTAGTTCTTTCTCTCTTAGGTGATCTCGTTTTTTACTTTCTAAAAAATACAAATGAAAAGGAATATTTCAGATTTGGGTTCTCACCTGATTGTTTTTTTGATTTAAAAGTCTTTTTTTATTATAAAAAAAAAAAAAAGAAAAAAAAGAAGAAGAAGAAGAAGAAGAAAGAACCTGAGGAATTGGATTTGAAAGAAGAATCAGAAGAAAATGGAAACGACGTCGTCTTCGTCTGTGAAATCAGTGGATGAAGTGGTTGAAGAGATTATGAGAATTCACAGATCTTTACCGACCCGACCCGGAATCGACGAGGTGGAGGCGGCGAAGGCGTTGATCATAAATGTGGAGAGAGAAGACCAAGCGAGAGTGGAAGCCATTGCAAGACAAAGCAAGAGCCCTCACGTCCCAGAAGAGCTATTCATGATCTTGCAAGAGATGCAGAAGAACTTGGTGTATTTTCAAAGCAGAGAACAGAAGCGAGAGGCCTTGAAATTGCTCGATCTTGAAAACGCCCACTCTCTGTTCGATGAATTTATTCAGAGAGCTTCCAAATGCGTCGTCCCCAACAATGACTCCAACACCATTCAAACCATTCCCACTTCTTCAATGCTTTCCACTTCCTCTGCGGTGCCGACTACTTTATCATCCTCATCCTCATCCTCATCGTCAAGGCCGGCTTTGTACTACTCTGAGAGAGAACCAATCAAGACCACCTCTAAATTGTTCACCAGAGATGACAGTTATGTCATGAAGACCAAATCATCATTCAAAACTGACGGAATTGGAATTGGGTTTGGACCCAGTACTACTTCATCCACACCCCAGATATTCGATTCGTCTTTAAAACCTCCTCCCATTTCTGGTAAGTCTGTTTCACTTCATTTCATTCCTTCCTTCATTCTTTGCATTTTATCTTTCTTAAACAATTGTTTGACATGTAAATAATGGGTATCTTCAAATTTGGTTTAGTTTTGTTATTATTAATAAGAGTGTTTTCGATTGAAAGCAAGAGTGTTTTTTTTTTTTTTTTTAATTGTTAAATTCAAAATGCTTCATTTCAATAGAATTACATACAACAACAGTAACACCTGAGTCCCGAAGTTTTTTGGGGTTGCCTCATTCAACTACTTCTATGTGAAATTTTAATAGAATAATTAATTATCTCTTTACAAAACATATTGGTGGATTTGTTTTTAGGTCAAGATGGAGATAAACTGAGTTTGATAAAGTTGGCTAGTTTAATTGAAGTCTCTGCGAAGAAAGGCACTCGTGATCTCAATCTTCAGAACAAGCTGATGGATCAAATTGAGTGGCTGCCCGACACCGTTGGGAAGTTGTCAAGTTTGATCTCCCTGGATTTATCGGAGAATCGGATTGTGGCCTTACCAGCCACCATTGGAGGCCTTTCATCCTTGACAAAGTTGGATTTGCATGCTAACAGGATCTCCGAACTCCCTGAATCTATAGGAGATCTCCTCAACCTGATCTATCTAGACCTGAGGGCAAACCAGTTGTTATCTCTCCCTGCTACCTTTGGCAGATTAATACGTCTTCAGGAGCTTGATTTGAGCTCAAACCAGCTCTATTCACTTCCTGAGTTAATAGGATCGCTCGTTAGCCTAAGGAAGTTGAATGTGGAAACGAATAATATTGAAGAGATTCCACATTCCATTGGTCGGTGTACTTCACTCAGAGAGCTCCGTGCAGATTATAACCGGCTTAAAGCTCTTCCAGAAGCTGTAGGAAAAATTAATACCTTGGAGGTTTTGTCAGTCCGTTACAACAATATCAAACAATTGCCTACAACAATGTCATCTCTATCAGACCTCAGGGAGCTTGATGTCAGTTTCAATGAGCTCGAGTCTGTGCCCGAGAGCCTATGTTTTGCTACCAAACTCGTCAAAATGAACATAGGAAACAATTTTGCAGATATGACATCTCTACCAAGGTCTATTGGGAACCTTGAGATGCTTGAAGAGTTGGATATTAGCAACAACCAGATTCGGTTTCTTCCTGACTCATTTAGGATGCTCACACGACTACGTGTACTCCGTGTGGAAGAAAATCCTCTAGAAGTTCCACCAAGACAAATAGCTGAAAAGGGTGCACAGGTAAGGCTTTTTCTATTGTTTTATGTTATTTAACTGTACCTTAGGCTAATTTATGGTTTCATGGTTTATCCTAGGCTGTTGTTCAATACATGATTGACCTCCATGAGAAAAGGGAAAAGGGGGATGTTAAATCGCAATCAGTTAAGCAGAAAAAGAGTTGGACTCAGATGTGCTTCTTTTCAAGGTCTAACAAAAGGAAGCGCGGTGGTGCAAATGAAGTGAAAGCCTGATTGATTATAGCATTGCAGACCATAAATGTGATGCAGTTTTTATGTAAGTTGTTGTATTTAGCTTCATCACCACACCAATTTGTATTTTGTATATGGACCATATAAATAGAGTTAGTTTAGGTTAAGACCATGGGTTAGGCTCTTTTACCCTATCATGCTAGTGTTATACTTATGCCAACTTAGTTATAAAGAGAAGTGAAGGGTAGGCCAAAATTAGCAAAGGTAATCAAAATAAATGTCAAACTACTAGGGCTGATGTTTTAAATAGCAGGTGACATTCCTTGATGCTGAATGCGTTTCATTATTATTTATATTACAGGGTTGATCAATGCAGCAGACATGTCACTGGAATGACCCGCATGTGGTATTGGTGGGTGTTTCAAATTGGCTTTGACTTTTACCCTCTCAAACACTCGAATTATAGATTTTTTTGTAATATGTTCTTATCCACTGTATTCTTTTTTGTATTTCTGTTACCTTTGAGCCAAATGAGGTGTACAATTCAGCCGGCAAATGGGGGAAAGATAATGTTGAACTCTGTATTTCTCCCCCCCACCCTTGTTCATGAAATTTGAGTGTAAACATTTCTACCACTTCAGACAGACTTTTTTCCGATTCAGAGAGAAATGCAAAGGGCTCTGTTTTTGTCTATTTTATTTAATGCAACCATTAAATTGTATTTTACTGCGATTTTGGTGGAAGAAGTTATACGCTTCTGACTTTTGGTTAGGATGCACAAAATACTTGGCCTAGTTTTCGCCAAAACCATGCTCAAAATGCAAAGAAAACTCCTATGTGATTTGAAGCGGATCTGGCTCTCTGTCCATCTGCAAGTCAACGTTTCAAATATTTCTGCTGTTGTTTTAACGTTTCAAAAGTTCTGCTGTTGTTTTGTTTGCTTTTGGTTTGTCTTTTTCCCAAAGCCTAAACTTAAATGGTTCATTTATATAGAAGAATTTAGATTCTGATTTCCAGTATAATTTTTTTTTTTTAATCTGAAATAAAAACCATACTCTAACTCAATCTAAATATAAGTGTATGGGTGAGAAACTCATTCATGAAGACTTGAAACCTGTCTCTTTTCCCTCTCTACTCACCCTACAAAAACTTATAGTTGTGAAGAGACCGCATACTTAGGGTGTGTCATGGTAGAAAAAAATTATTTTAATATTACATCGTAATGTCAGATAGTTAAGGAGAGCTCAAGTTATAAAATTATGCAGTAGTGATGCGTTTTTTTTAGAGAATGAGAAATTTTATTCACAAAGGTTAAAATGATTATACATCATCTGCTAAAACAGTTTATGCAGATGATATAATAATTTTTCTTTTTGCCCGATTAATTTATATCTTAGGTCATGGGGAAATTTTTTATTTTTTATTTTGTCTGATTATACTAATTTGTCAGTTAACCTTATCTGGAGTTCTGGACTTGTAGTGATATCTAGAGGATTGTGGAAGCTAATGACAGGATTTTTTTTATGCAAGAAAGAAAAGAAAAAGTTAATTACCGGTTAGTTTATCGCCATCACATTCACATCTCTATCCTCCTCCACTTGTTTACAGCTCAGCCAAAGGGAAAGGGGGGGTTGAAAACACAGTTTCTAGGAAGGGTCATTCAAAATTTGTAGAGCATATAAATTGAAAGAGTATTTTACATAATGAATATTAATTATTACTTTTTTGCGACCCTGGCACCTGTGAAAAGCTACCAACCTCTTTACAAGTGAACCATCAATATTTGTATTTGATGATCATCTCAAAATCAATACTTTCTTGCTATTGTATTAGATTCGGATCTTTGCCATTTGTCAACTTTATCTGCATCAACTGGTGTTGCTATTTTTATTTTAACAATTTGGAATCTTTCATTTCAGGGCCACACTTCACCACACCACAAGATGATTATATAATAATTAAATAATTGCATTATTTGATGTAATCTTTCGAGCAACTTTTATTAATTATTATTCTCTAAAAAAGAATGTGTGACTGTTGAAATTAAGCTAGAGACCCTCATTACGATTATACCAGTGTTCATTATTATTATTTTAATTAATGCTTCCTTACTCCTTAGTATGTTTAATCTTTAGCATCTTAAAATTAAAGAATGTCACAGACAAAAGTTAGTGGGCTAAAACCAATTAAATAATAATTAATTAGGTAATATATGGTATTGAGTTAGCCTTTCGTGATTGGAAAAGTTTGAGGATAAAAAAGGGAATCAATCTTTTCCACAACATAGTATAGCAGGGTTGGATGCATTTGTTCGGTAACTGTCATATAACTGATAATGTACTTTTTGTAATATATAGAGATTAAAGCATGAATTGAGGACCACTAATTAATCACTTTGGCTAAAATACACCAACACCCTTTATCTTTTAGGGGCTTTGCCTTTTGCACTAATACTCCTCAATAAATTTTAGCCAGTAAATATTTGAAAAAGCCTTTTGCAGGCTTTATCAATGAGGCTATGGTATTGCTTTCATTATTTACAGGAAAGTCATTTTCCTCACATATACAAGGGCATGGAATTGGAAAGAAAATTTAAGTTGGAAATGCCAGCACATTCTAACCAAACAGGAATTCCTATATGTTGAGATGTTTTGACTTTCAATTACTGACTGGATATTCCACTAGGCTACATTGAATTTATTTCTTAAGTATGCATGCACATACACAGCTCTTCTATTCTATACCTTCTGTTTTCATTAACTATTCCTATATTTTAATCAATATTTTCATCAAGGATAGAGTAATACACCTACCTTACCCCATACCACATATATGACTGAGAGAAATGGGGGATAAGTAACAGCATAGTAAAATGCCTTTGTTCTTGTAGCTTCTGTTCCAATTTGTCAGTAATTCTTCTCTGTATAGTGGCAGGTACAGACCACATTTCTGATTTCACCTTCAATTCATTCACCATACTTATGATACATAGATCTGCATATATGACATAGCTGAAAAACGGGTGGCATTTTAGCCTACATCAACAGACCTATGAACAAGCCATGCAATAATTTTACAGTGCCGAAAATGTCATGGTATCTAAATTGCCAAGGCAGAAGCTGTAACTCATAACAGCCATTCTCCTAAGGCCCTTCTAACTTGAATTCACAATAGCTTCTACATAGTTGATTGGTCTACAAAACTTGCTGCCCCTGCTAAAGAAAAAATGACAGCAAAACAAAAGCTGCCATCACAAAAATCCTATGGTGTCAACCTGTGATCAATCTTCAACTTGAGTAAGAATATATGATCTTCGTCATAGTGTCTTGGATTCAAAAAATTATTTAATTACTAGAAACAGTTCGGGTCATCACTTCTTCCAATTCTGTGAGCTTAGGCTGCTCCCTCTACTTGGATGTCCGTTGCAACTTCTCCACTAGTAGGCCTGTAAAATTTCAATGCAAAACCATTCCATCAAACAGCATAAAGTGAGAAGATTTTGTTAAAAAAAATGAAAACCATGTTCTCTTAATGTTTATTTCACACCCTATGACACAATGAATTAAATGGAAAAAGGAGTCATATGTTTGAACAACTAGACCCTTAGGGCTCCAGTTCAACCCTGGGTTGCACTTGCACCAAGCCAGAACTACATTGAACTCATGAACTTGTAGCTGAACTCATGCCAAGCAATAACAGTACCATGATAATTGAAGCATATTGTGGCGAGATCCTATTTGCAATTCATTATCTCCAACTGGAATACTGGCACCAGCCCCAAAAGCTATATTGCATATGCACATCAGTGGATAGAGGAACAGATTTCACACATGACAGATCTCAGAATAACATGACACAGATAACGAAAACATGATTAAATACAGATCACAGTTAAAAGCAATAGTCATATAGTTTCAGTGAACTTTTTATTTTAAAAAGTAATCAATTTTATTAAAGAAAAGGAACTACTTATGCACCCTAGGTGAAAACATGAGAAAGCCCTAAGGAATTACAACAAAAAAGAATTACAATATAAAATGAAGAGAATCAATAAATAAAATATACATCAAAATTATCTATGATCCAAGACACCAGACCACTCAAAGAGTTTTCACAAGGGATGATTTAAGATAGACGACTAAGGTTTCCCCATCTTCAAACGTATGCCGATTCCTCTCCCTCCATATAGCCCACAATAGGCACAATGGAGCTAGATTCCAAATCACAAAAGAATGTTTACCAAGCCAATTCCTCCATCCACTTATAGGAACAAACATATGGCATTACCCTAAAGATGATTTTACACATTACGATTAGAAATAATCCCTTCTCTATTTATCCATGTGTCCTTACTCATAATTCAATTTCATAATGAGTACTGTTTTACCCACTCTAGTACCCTGAATACACACACGTGCACACACACACACACACACAAAGAGCCAAAAAAAAAGAGAGGATGAAGCTCCATAGGTTATAAGCAACGACACAATGTTGCAACAAGTGATCCACAATCTTCCCATTACGCTTACACATGTAACAGCATTCTACCATAGGGATACTCAAGAGATTATCACAGATTAATATCTCCCCCCATTGCTGCTGTCCAAACAAAAAAAGCAACACCATTTTTGGGACCTTTACACACTATATACATTTCCAAGGGAATGTTAGATTACTGGAGCCTCTCAAAACCTCAGAATAAGAAGGAACATCAAATTTTCAATTGCCATTCAACATCCAACTCGCGACCAAGGATTGGGATGTTGGAATGTAAAATTTCATAGAAAGAAATCATCCCCTCTAATTCCCTATCATTGAAATCATGAATAAATATGATATTTCAAGAGCAAGTCCTATTTTACTGACTTTCTAAACCAAAATGAACTAAGGCCTCCTTATCTATGGAAATTGTATACAACTCCATGTATGGCTCTTTTAGAGAGTTTTCTCCACACCACTTATCATGCCAAAATCTCACACAATTGGCATCCCCAGCATCGTATTTTACAAACTCCAAAATTCTATCCAACCCACTCTCATACTCCATTAACTACAACTAAGTGCACCTCTTACTCCTTTTGCTGACCATCAACACCAGTCCTCCCCATATTTCAGCAAAACCACTCCTCCACAAATGAGTATTTTCCTCTCCAAATCACTATAACCATCTTAAATGTGTTTAACTTGCAAACCCCCAATCTCCCATTACGCATAGTGTGCACAATGTACTCCAATTCACAAGGTGAAATTTGAACTCATCACTCTCACCACTCCACAAAAAATTCCTTTGCAGTCTCTCCAATCAATTGGCCACAGAAGTAGGGATTGGGAACAGAGACAATTAATAAGTAGTTAAGCTGGAAATGGTACTCTTTAAAAGGTGCAACTTCCCCCTTTTGACAAATAAAAGCGTTTCCATCCAAATAATCAATGCTTTATCTTTTCCAATATTGTGTTCTACACAGTTTAGCCTTCAAAGATGAGCTCAATGGCACCGCTAAGTAATTTATTGGTAAAGCACCAACCATTCAACCAAGTATCTCAGCCATTTCCCATATGCCACCGATTGGAACAATTTCATTCTTGCTCAAATTCACTTTCAAATCAGTAATAGCTTCAAAGCAAATAAGAAACATTCTAATAAAAAGAAGTTGCACCACATCAGCATCATGTAACAAAATGGGACACCATCAGGTGATAATATGTCCCATTCCCTACTTAAAGTCAATAATGAAACCTCCTTACTCTATTCTCCTTAGCATTCAATTCGGAACCTCTATAACCAGCATAGATAGCAAGGGTGAGAGATGATCAACTTATCTTAAGCCCCTCAATCTGTTGAAAAACCCGTTGGTGTGTCATTAACTATTACTGAAAACTAAATTATAGAAACTCAAAAATGAATCTGACGTATTGCCAAAGCTCATTCTATCCAACAAAAAGATTAGAGTATCCCAATTAACATGATCATAAGCATTTCAGTAACGAATTTACAAATCACTCCTGTGACTTGGCTCTTAATGTGACTATCCAAGCATTCATTAGCAATCTCCAATTAACATCCCAAACTTGCTTCTCCATCCAATCCTATTCTATTCAGTTACATTTTTCAAAGCAGGGCACTTTAATCTTGATAACTAGGAGTATCACGGTATTTGAAAGAACTCAAACTAGCTCAATTAACTTTTTCTACCATTCTAACATTGTTCAACATTTTTCAGTAAAATGCAACCATTCAAAATCCCCTTTATTACAGCCATCTCACCCTGTGTCAATACGCTATTGAACACAACTACACTTCTTATAAGAAATATATCGAAGACTTGACTGCATCCAGCACGCCTTACTTTTAGACTGCATCTATGCTTTTCTCTCCTAACCAAAGACATCACCTATCTATGCTGTCCTGTTTGGCATATCACAGTTTCTTTAACAGGCACCTTAATTAAAAAACACTAGAAATCTTGTACTTTGAATTTCTGTCATTGTGACAAGCACCTAAAATACAAAACACTAGCTCACACCATGATCATGAGTGTTGGGAAAAAAAGTGCCAACACTTGACCCAAATGCCACAATCATCTATCAGACATAAATTCATACCTCAAAGGCACTCGTGACTCAAGTCATGACTAGCAGACCTATAGAACTATCAGACACTAAGGCCTAAAATATACATGAACTCATGCAAGAATCAACATATGACATTAGCAACATAAATCATTCCAAGAAAATAAAAAAGCAGATAATCATATTGGGTTCTTTTTTTTTTTTTTTGGGAGGGGAAAGGGGACAAAATGCACTTACAATCCACTTAGAACTTTGATGGTGTCATAGAATAACCATTGCAAAGTGATAGCAGGTCCAACCAGCATTATCCTGATGGGAAGACTTCTTGTAAACAAATTGACAAGCCCAATTTTCTTCACTACCTGCTCATGTGAAATTGCAAATTAAACATCTACTTCCCTACTACGTCAACAAAGTATCACAACTACAAGGATAAGCAGGTGATGATACCAGTATAAGGCTGTCAGCTTTTTTGTTATAAAGAGAAGAAACAATGTTGTCAGCAGGATTAGAAATTAAGCTGCCAACAGATCCAGCAGCATAGCCAGCCAAACAAGTCACTCCAAGCTGCTGACCTTTTGAGCAGTCCTCCTTTCTTTTTTGAACAACTTTACGATACAGAAAATCAACTGAATGCTCAAATGTTGAGAACATAACCATGGAAACTGCCCAAGGAAAAATTCAGAAGTTTACACATTTAAGAGGAACATGAACAAATTATAAATATAAATTCACACTTTCAAAAACTTTACTAGAGTACTGAATATGATGCTTTTAATACACACACACACACACACACACACACACACTTTTAGTAATAGACTAATAGTAAACACAATCTTATTTTATCTTATCTTGTTTGTTTGATTTTATTTATTTATTTTGGTTGCTATAAAAAAGGACAAGGAAAAGAAAAGAAATGCTATTAAAATAAACCAAAAAAAAAAAATCAATTAAAAATGCAAAAAAGAACACCAACTTGCTCCACCTCTAGATAAAATTCATTCCTATCATATGAAATGAAATATTATTTTCACCATAATTGACGAATTTGAGAATTAGTCACCTAATATGTTTACTGCTTAAATAGAAAAAGAACAAAAAACTGTAAATTGTTGATGAATCAATTTAAATGGCCAAAAAAAAAAAAAACCTTCTTCTGGTCAAAATTGATGGGACCAAATCTCTTATTTCTTGAAATTACACACACCCAAAACATCTTCCTGAAAACAAAACCAAAAACACCGCAATTTCCCCACAAAAACCAAAATATGAGTGACTTTAATACCTGGTTTTTATTTCTTAATATCATTCAAATTTATGAAAGCTCATACAAACTCAAAAGTAAAAGGAAATAAAGATTTGCAAATTATCCTCAAAACCTATGTCTAGCAGGTTCATGGTTTAATTCAGCATATGATTCATTTAAATTAGTAATGCAGACGTTTAGCAAAATAAGAAAACAAAACTTTAGGAAATCATGAAATTACATGGAAGGTTTCGACCCCAAAGTGGTATAAGTCCCCTATAAAATCTGCAGGAAAAAAAAAAAAAAAAAAAAAAAATTAACGTAGGAACATCTATCATCGTTATCAATAAGAAAGGCTTAGTCCCAAAACTTTGTGGTCTAAGAGAAAAGAAAAAACGAAAATATAATTTTCAAAATACTTACCCATGGATGCCTTCAGATGCATACAACTTTGGAAAGCCATCAGCCAAACCCTTGGCAAAATGAGGCTGTGCTTGAACCCGGACTTTAATTGCTTCAAATGGGCAGAGAGCTATATTGGCAAACACTTCAGCAGATGCACTGCTAAGGAAGAAAATGAAACTTCTATTGTGGTCAAGGAAGATATCGGAGTAAAGCCTCTTGAAGTATTCATATAGACCAAATCTACAGCCTCCTTGAACACCATATCCAAAGAACTTGCCAGCCCAACCTCTCCAAAAGGCAGAAGGGCCTTGTTCCCTCAACAAAGTAGTGAAGCATGAGGAAATGCTGTTATACCTGACTGGGTGCACCTACAGATTTGGCTTAATCCATTAATTAAGCCTCCTAGGAATGTACCAAATGATGTGATAATTTCTAGAGAGAATGAAATCAACATAGTTCATAGGACAAGGGGCCATTCTGGTTTTGCTTTGGGAGGGTTCGAATAGTGCTTTAAGGGGGTTAAAGTTGTATTATTTGAAATTGCCAAACATTTGGTAATTTCACTAAAGAAATTTAGAGTTTTAGTTTAAAAAACTCTACAATTCACTTTGTAAATCCAGGGCTTACAAACACTATCAAATGTAATTTCCCAAACACTCAAGACGCTAAAGAGCTTTTTCATTTACTAAAACAGCTCTACAGTTAAAGCTTTGCTTTCTACAGCAATGCCAGACGGACACGAGGGCATCTCCATTTTTAGAGAGATAGAAAATGAAATCAAGCCAAAGGCGTACACAATACATATATCATAGGGTCCGATCACAGGATCTCTTCTATAATTGGATTGTTTTTGTGGAACATTATATGAAAATAATAGAGGAGTTTAAGCATAAAACATTCCATGAAAAAGAGAGAGATGAGAGACCTGCATATTGACTTTCAAGACATCGAGAGGAGTAATGGCGAGATGGGTAGTGCCGGCACTGAGCATTCCTCCAACAGTACAAATCCCATAATACCCATACGGATACGGTGCTTTTAATTTCTCACTCACACTTATTATACTTGTACTTCTTCCTTCAACTTCAACATCAGCCCCTCGCATCCCACCTTCTTTTCTCTTTTCAAAAAAAAAAAAAGGCCTAATCTTTTCTTTTTCTTCTCTACAACAACTTCTTCTTCTTCTTCAACTTGATCACTACTATTTAGTGCCTCTCTCCCTCTCTCTCTACCCACACTTACAGTTCAGTACTAGTATTTCTCTGCATTCAGAGTCAGAGAAAAGGGTCCTCTCTGTCTTCGGACAGTATACAGTATACACATAAGAAAAGCATATGCTGTTGTGTTGCTGTGATCCCCCATTTCCAATAACTCCGGAAGTAAAAGGGTTTTTGATGTCTTTGAGGTTTTTAAAAACGGCATCGTTATGTCACCCAGTCACATCAAATTGGGATGGTCATCGTGGTATTTATAATTACATTATTATTATTATAAATTTTAAAAAAAAAAAACTCTTATTTTAGTATATATTAAAATGCAATAAATTTTCCAAATGAAGTAAAAAAAAAAAAAAGTTGAGAAATTGGGATGGTCGTGGTATTTATAATTACAACATTATTATTATAAACTGTACCTTTAGCTTGTTTGGATTGAAGAGAAAAAAAAAAAAAAAAGTAGAATTGGCCGAAAATTATGTATGATGAAATCATTTCAATGTTTAATATTAAGTGAAATGGCTTTTATTTCAATCAATGATCTTAATTTGGAAGACATAATTAGGATTAGAATAAAAACAAAAAGGTCCTCCCTCAAAGCAACCTTGGATTAAAATTTTATTTTCCTTTCTACTTTTTTTTTCCATACAAGGACCTCTTTCAAAGAAATTGGAAAGCAACTACTTTTAATTTTTTTTTTTTTTTTTTACTGAACATATAATTTTATCCATGAATCCTAGGATTTCCCCAAAAAAAAATTGAGTCTTTTGCAAATTGCAACTAAGTTATGATTTTTTTTCCTTAAAAAAAAAGTCTTTTTTTTCCCTGATAACAAATGGGGAGGAGGATTTGAATTCACATTCTCCCCATAAAAAGAATCAAATAATACAACTAAACTATAAAGAATCAAATAAAAAGGCTATTGACGCAATTAAGTTATTACTTAAACTCTCCCACTATTGCCTAGTAACTCTCCTTCGTTGAATCCTATGTTATCTTTTTTCATTTCTAATCTATTTGGAGTAACAATAATTTTTCTTTTATACGATCAATAACTTCGACAATGATTATCTCTAGACAAATGTATGATGTAGTATTTATTATGTGAATTTTAGTTAGATCAACTAGTAAAGTTTATTATGCTAGTAAAGCCAATTGTCATCAAATAATAGATTTAGAGTTTGAACATTGCCTACACCAAAAACTAATTGAAATTTTACCCTAATGATAAAAATAATCATCATGAAGTAGACGTTATAAGTTAAAATTCTGTCATGTTACACAAAACATGTGGTATCCAATCTTTCCCCTCAAATCGTTTGATGAACTATCTTTTCATTGTGTTAATTAATGATATTTAGTTTTATCTTGAAATAATTAAAGGAATGTTAAAAATTTTAGTACATAAACTGTTTGTTTTTAGACCCCTTAAAACACAACCAAATTAACCTAGTTAATTAGATTCACATTCTCCCCATAAAAAGAATCAAATAATACAACTAAACTATAAAGAATCAAATAAAAAGGCTATTGACGCAATTAAGTTATTACTTAAACTCTCCCACTATTGCCTAGTAACTCTCCTTCGTTGAATCCTAAGTTATCTTTTTTCATTTCTAATCTATTTGGAGTAACAATAATTTTTCTTTTATACGATCAATAACTTCGACAATGATTATCTCTAGACAAATGTATGATGTAGTATTTATTATGTGAATTTTAGTTAGATCAACTAGTAAAATTTATTATGCTAGTAAAGCCAATTGTCATCAAATAATAGATTTAGAGTTTGAACATTGCCTACACCAAAAACTAATTGAAATTTTACCCTAATGATAAAAATAATCATCATGAAGTAGACGTTATAAGTTAAAATTCTGTCATGTTACACAAAACATGTGGTATCCAATCTTTCCCCTCAAATCGTTTGATGAACTATCTTTTCATTGTGTTAATTAATGATATTTAGTTTTATCTTGAAATAATTAAAGGAATGTTAAAAATTTTAGTACATAAACTGTTTGTTTTTAGACCCCTTAAAACACAACCAAATTAACCTAGTTAATTAGCCAAGTGATTACTTAGTCAAATTATCAGATCTAGGTTAACACAAATATATCATATCAATGTAAAGTGTGGAAAATAAAGAACACAAAGATATGATGACCTAAGAAAACCAAACGGGTAAAAAACCTGGGGAGGATTTAACATATCTATCCTTAAGGTAAACTGAATTCATTATGAAAGAATTGAAATTTACACAATAGCGACTTAGACCACTAACATCCTATTGCTACCTTGAATAGGAAATTTATTACCATAACCACGTGACAGCCACGTGACAGCTCCGAGTCCACGAACTACTTCTTTCTTAGATTCCCAACAAGTACAAGCACTCCCACTTGTGTATCTTTAAGCTCTTGAATTTGCAACTGAATGATCACAAAGTTCTTGATATAATCTTAAATCTTGGAAACCCTAAGTACGTGTGAAAGTAAATACCTCTAGATCTTACAGAAGATTCACATGCACAACATAAAGAGCAACCTTAAAACGTGGCTAGGGTTTTCCCTTTTATATTTAAGACAAACATAAAACCTTACATGTCAAACGGACTTGGGCTAAGTTGGAAATTCCACAAAAAATTCAATTTGCATGACTTTCGATCAGTCGAGTCTCATTCTCGATCAATTAAGCCAGGCAGATTTACACAGTAAATTCTGCTGCAACTCGATTCCAACTTTACATAAAAACATATACTTTGAGCAAGTTTAAACAAGATTAAAACGTTTTGATCATGGTTTGCCAACATTACAAAATGAAATTCTAATAGATTAGTTCCTAATTCCTCAGAACCTAACATAAACTATATAACCTGACATGTCAAGTTTTAAAAACAATAAAAAGAGGTTTAAAATAACAATATAAAATAAAATTTTAAAAACTACTTATAAGTTTAAAAACTATTTAAAATTTTATTTTATTAATGACATAATAATTATTATGTCATTAATATAATATCAATCATATTTATTGTTAAGTCGTATTATAGACTTTTATAGTAAAAATAATACTAGTAATTTAATATTTATATTTAGTTTGCACTTGTGATAAGATACACATGTTGATTATGTTGGACTCATATCAAGTAAATACCATTGCTTAACAATAATAATTATACCAAGAGCCTTGTAAAAATTGGCACCTCATAAAATTTCCAACACCCAATGTTCAAAATCTCCCTCTCCCATTGTAATTATCAAATTTATCAACAATATATATAATTATAGAAGAAACTTAACCATATGAAACATATATATGATCTAAATAAAAATAATAAAATCCAATCCACAATAAATTGCTAATATCCACAATTTTATTCATGAAATCCTAAACTAAATGTGGATCATAAAAGTCTTAAAAATAGAAGTCAAGAGAGTCATCTTATTACTTAAATATAAGAAAATGAAACAGGAAGTATTATGATATAGTAACAGGAAGTATTATGATATAGTAAGAAGCTTCTTATGTCTTCAATACCGACAATGATAAGAATGGAATGAAGCGTAAAATTGATCGCTAGTAGAGGCAAAGCTGGGCGCAGGGAGATTAGCAGCAGCAACAGCAGTAGTAGCAGTAGCAAATGCGGTTGAGGACATGAGTGCTTCTTTAGAGGTTTTATTTGAGGGCTTCAAGGTGGATTGTTGGGCTTGGGCACCAGAGTTCTGAAGGCGGAGAAAATATTTTTGGGCATGACTTGCAACTTGTGTTGGGTTCTTTGTCACCACACATTGCCGTGAAATGCTTCTCCAATCTCCCTTACCAAACTTCTCTAAACCTCTAAGGAACAACCTGTTTATAGAGATTTAGGAGGGTCAAAAAGTTACCAAAAAGTTTTTCCTTCCTGTGAAAACATAATGTATCTATGTTTTACTTTTGTATTTCGATTTATACTCCACTAATCACAATTTTTAATGTATTCATTTGACTTACTTTTATACAAGTGTTTGGTTTGACGTGATATACCCTTAATGTGATGCACATTACCTTAATGTCACATTAAGGTGTTTGTCATAAGTAATGTAAGACTACCTTCATCTAAGAAGATGATGAGATATATTTTGTAGGAAAAAACTAAGAAAAAGTGACTTATGTGCTGTTTCTTAGGTTTTTCTCTTAAAATTTAGTAAGGTGGCTATTTAACTAAGAAATATACTTCTATCCCTTAAAAAAAATCTACATGGCAGAATCTTAAAAAGGAAACCTAAGGAATAGCTCATAAGTACTATACCTAAGTTTTCCTCTATTTTGTAATCTTAGATTACGGTAATGTTATAACAAATTAAATGAACCAAACACCTTAATGTGACATTAAGGTAATGTACATCACATCAATGACACATTATGGTTATATTATAACGAACCAAATGCCCCCTAAAATAACCAATGTTTAAATTGGAAAAAATAAAATAAAAAATCAAACACGTTACATACTTGCATTCTATAATTTGTGAAGTATAAAGTGAAACACAAAAAGTAGAATAAGAAACAAAAGACACATATCGTAGTGAGACTAAAAATATAAGCCAAGTTCACTCGTCTTCTTTTTACCAAAAATATAAGCCATATAATGAGAGAGTAACAATGGTACCACTTACCTTCAAACTTTCCCTTTTTTTATTTTTTTTATTTTATTATTATTATTATTATTATTTTTTGTCTAGATTTTGATAACGAAAAATGAAAGGACTGGTTTTGACCCCAAAACAAGTAACGTATTAACAAATTAATTTCCAGTTGATTCAATTATGTGATCACAATTGCAATATCAATTACCACAAATTAACAAGCATCATATCATAAACAATAAAGTAATAAAAGCAGGACAAGAGATATGGTGGCGAAGTGGAAAAATGATGGAAAATGTTTCTCAAGGAAAAACCAGTATAAGGGCAGCCTACTATATCAAAAGAAGTTTTAAAATTTAATATTAAACCTTTATATATACCAAGATTCTACTCGCTAAATGAACATACTGAAGCAACCTACTATAGCTCTAGAACCTTTAAACTTTTTAATATATGAATGCCTTCACAAACTACCCATTTGTATTCTAAAACCTTTGATTGACTCCAAAAGCCTCTGGAAATTACTTTTTTTTTTGTTTTTTTTTTTTAAGCTGTTTCATGGACACTTGATCTTAAACTAATGAAGACTCAATACAAACTCAATCAAGATTATAAGTTATGAAATTTGTCAATATTAAACCTTAAAAAAAAAAAAAACACACACACACACACACATTTTATTACTCTTCTAAAAGCTTCTAATATTTAGAAAATGTTGAGAGGCTTTTAACAAATATTGTAGTCTGTAGACATGCATTAAAATACAATTATTGTAGACTTTAGATACCATCATATTGTCACCACAAGTTTCATGCATTGTGATGTGCATCTCGCATAGGTAGCATGATGAATTTCACATTCAAAGTAAAATAGACAAGAAAGTGTTCATCTGTATATGGTTCAACTGAGCACCCCCAACACCCAAAATATATATATATATATATATATATCATTCGAGTAAAATAGGTAGATGGTCAATCCACAAGACTTATTGATTTTTTTTTTTTTTTAAATTTTGGTGAACGGGAAGTTATATTAAAAAGATTAGGGTAAATTGCAAATTACACTTCTAAACTTTAGGGGTGTAATTTGCAATTTACCTCTTGAAGTTTACTCCCTGAAGTTTGGGAGTATTTGGATTTTACAACCTAACGTTTCAAAATTTGTATTTTATCCCCTAAAGTTTAGGAGTGTTTAGATTTTACACCCCAAAATTTCAGAATTTTGGGGTGTAAAATCCAAACACCCTTAAATTTTAGGAAGTAAAACCCAAACAACCCGAAAAGTTAGGAGGTAAAATCTAAATTTTGAAACGTTAGGATGTAAAATCCAAACATTCTCAAATTTTAGGAAATAAAATTTAAATTCTAAAACTTTAAGGTGTAAAATCCAAACACCCCTAAATCTTAAGGGTGTAATTTGCAATTTACCCAAAAGATTAAGTACAAAATAATGTAGGGTAAGCTACACCTCATGTACATGCCAAGAGCAGACATACAGTATCATCAAATAGTACACCTTAAATAATTTCATATGATTAATAGCCTTATACGTAATGATATTCCTCCCCCCTTCTAAGCCAAGGTCTATTGTTTAATCGATTATGAATTGGGTTATAATTAGCTCAATTGGTAATTTCTTTTGTCATTTAATGAGAGATTTGAGGTTTAAATTCTATTTATATCAAAAATCAATTTGTATTTTAGTCTGATAATAAAAGCAATATCATAGAGTGGACATTATGAATTTAAATTCTACTGTATCTATATATTAAAAAAAATCTATTATGGGGATAGATGAGATATATATGTGGATCCAATCACTAAAAAAAAATATCATAGATGTCTCTGTTAGAAATGCTATAAAGTGTCAACCATTTGAACTATAAGTTATTGGCAAAATGCCGCGTGTCTTAATAAAGAGGAAATTAAAATAAAAGCTTACAATAGCATAACATAAATATAGTAAATAAAAGTTTTTAACGCATACTCATGTTCTTCTGAAGTCCACGGAACCCCCTTTCTTCGTTTCTTTCCGGATTTCCTTTCAACTGCAGGAGCTGATTTTTTTTCATTTGTCTCGCTAGTCTTAATAAAGTTGGGTACTGAAATGAGACCTGAATCAATCATTTCAATATCGTTGCTCAAATCCTCCAAGTGCTTCTTGATTTGTGGTACAGTTTTTTGAGGGAGCCTAATTGCAATTTTCTCAAAAAGTTGTGGACAATCAAGATCAAACTCCGCTAGGGCGTTTTCAAAGATCTTGTTCTCCTCAAAACTCCACTCAGTGGTGTATTCTAGTTGAGGTGGTCGAGAGAGACATGACAATGAAGGGTTGCAAAGAGAAGAGTTAGAAAAATAGGATGGTTCCATTGTTCACCAAAAATAACTGAGAAAAGATGGTAATTTTTCTTTTCCTCAATGAACAGGCTATGAAAGAAAAATTCAAGACCTCAATTGTCTCTCTTGCTCTATGGTCTAGTGCATGTCACTCAGTCCTCGATCGTGTATATATATATATATATATATACATATAATGTCAACCGTGCGAACCTGAATGTAACCAAATTAGGGAAATATTTTAGTATTATTTTATGACTATTATGGAAATATTTTGAAAGACGCCTATACAATGAGTTGGCAATTGTTATAAAATTTTATTTTTTGATGAATACTATGGAAAGATTTTGAAACAAACATATGCAATGAGGTGGCAATTGTTTCCTAAGAATTTACTTGGGAAAGTAGATGTACCGACCACCTCATTTAATCAATAAAACATCTTTCTTGCCAAAAACTGACACTTCTACTCGTACAAAAACTTCTATAATATTGTACAACAGTTGAAGTAGTATGTTATGATTGAAGTACAATGAAAGTAGTAATGTCAATTGAGAATTATTTAGAAAGTTATGCTATACCAAATCACCAATTACAACTTACCACCTTAATCTGTGAAAAAAAGTTGTTACTCTAGTATTTCTAAAAATACTGTGATGGAATAATTTGCCTATAATCAAGGGTTTCACCGGAAAATAATACCGTTCTATAGCTTGTTGAGAAATTGAAATAGCAGGATTTGAAGTGACAATACAAGGTTTTAAAAGATTTTTCGTGTATAAATATTGTTGATGATTTGTCAGGATTTTAGATTGCCCATTCCATGAATTCGATTTTAATGAAATTCAAGTTTTTGATATAATTAATTCTGTCATTGTAGAAATTTAGTTAAAGTCTCTCCTGAAGTAGCTTGAATAAGTGAAGAAGTTCGCTTGAGCGAAACTAAAGTTGGGTCTAGCAAGAAGGGCAACTCGCTCAAGCGAACAATAAAAGGCTCAAGACTTCATTACTCCGTAGCTTGAGTGAGGTTGCAAGAATCAATATTCATGTTTTCTATTTTAACCTTCTTTTGAGCTGTTTAAAAAAATATATATACTATTTGTGCCCCTACGTGACTTTTGCACGATTTAGCCACTCTACTTGTGATCCCAAAATGAAAATGGGTACACGAGAGATTGATTGAAACCACAGAAAAACTATTTTCCAGTGAGGTTCACTTTTAAGTCAAATCTTAAGGAGGTAACTTGGAGTGTCAAAGTAATGGTTCGTGCGAACAAGGAAGTTTGCCGAGGAAGATTCTACAAGCTCTGGGGCTACTCAAGCAGGAAGTCAAGCGAGACGTTTGCAAAGATTATAATAAAGGGTCTAGTCCTGCAAAGGTCTTGTAAGTAGATCATTCTAACTATTTTTTTCTTAATTAGTGAATGTTTCATGAGATCGTTTGTGCCATTGTAATGGTTTTTCCATTGAACAGGCTTTTCTTTAGATTTTCACTTTGTAACCAAATCTTGCGTCTCGTGATATTACTTTATATTTACTACTTTACGATCTGTTATTTATGTAACTATGGTGAAACATGTCTTTGTGAATTAACAAATAAATTGCATAATTGAACAATTAATCTGATAATTTTGATAAATAAATCACGTATGGATGAATCTAAATAGAACTTTAGTTAACTTGAAAGAATTTTTGTGAAGCCAAATTAAATACGATCGAGATGAAGGGTAGCAAAAGATTTATTTGATGCTATATAATTAGTTTCTTAATAGTTATCACTTCCTATAACCTATATAATAGATTAATAAGAATATATCTTATATAGTTGGATGCATGAACATGTGAGCCCATGACGTAAGTCAGATGCATGAGATAATTATCATACGACAGCAAACATTAATGACTGGTAAAAACGGTTCAACAACACCCCCAAGATAAGGAGATTGCAAAAAAAAAAAAAAAAATAGAGTGTATCTATTAATATTTAAAAAAAAAATGATAAGAAATGAGGAGGAAAATATGGTGTGTCTGTTTAAATAAATAAAAAAATGATAAGAGATAAGGAGATTTTAAATTGCTGAAAACATGGGTTTAGTGGGAGGATTTAAATCGTAAGCTTTTATTTTACAAATATGTCACCTTTAATTTTAAAGCTAGTAAGTGAGCAGGGAGGGGATATGTGTGTGTGTGTGTGTGCACGCGTGTAGAGGTTTCCATATAATCAATTAGATGGATAAGTGCTTGATATGTATAATAAGAGAGCTTGAACATTTATAGTTGGCAGCCTACAAAGGAGTAGCTATTTAATTCGTTTGGTTGTGTTTTCTTTACAACTAATATTCTTTAAAAAAAATTTAAAAGAAGAATCTTTAAAACAAGGAATATTAGTCAGTTCTTTAGGTGGGAAAAAAAAATTAAGGAATGATTTTAAATGAATAGATTTTTATTTTTTATATAATGGGTATCCTTATAATCAATTAGATGGATAAGTGTTCTTCTCAAAATATATATATATATACACACACACACTTTAGGCGCTCATGAATTGTACGAGAGCTTGAAAACATATATAGTTGGTAGCCTACAAAAAAGTAGCTATTTTGTTTGGCTGTGTTTTTCTTATAACAAACATTCTTTAAATAAGAAATAACATTTCCTTATTAAATCAGTTGTAACTTGTAATAACTATTCCTTAATTGATATAATAATATTTAAAAAATAAATAAATAAATCCTAAAAACTCTACAAGCCTTCGCTCTCTTTCAGATCCACAGATACCCTTCCTCTCAAATATTTTATGTTATTGATATGTAAATATATTTTTTCTTTTAATTTGGTTTCAATGACCTTTTCTTTTATAATCTGGTTTCGTAAGGCCTACTCAATATAGATTGAGATACAAAATTCCTATTTATTTATTTTTTTTTTTTTTTGTATTTCTTTTACAATTGATAAGATCTAATCCACCTAATCAACACATTCATAACAGTTTTCTTTTGGTGAAACAATTTAGGGGGTTTCAATTAAGTTGGATTTCTATTGGTTAAATATTTTGGGAACCTTCTTGAAACTGGGAGAAAGAATGCAAAACCCATTTATATTTTTTTTCTTTTAAAAAAAATATATCACCCTACAACTTACATTTTATACATTTTTTTTCTTAATAGGAGGCCTTTGGACCCTTTTATACATTTTAGGGTATATGTGGCCAAGTTTATCAAAAGTATACCAATATTCCATAACCTTATGGATTTTAGAGAGAGAAAGAGAGAGAGAGAGAGAGAGAGAGAAAATTTCAATGGTTTTTTTCCTTTTGTGGTTGGATTAATTTTTTAAGGAAACATTTTTTATATACATTATGAACTTGTTTTATATAACATTATGATATTCAAGTAGGTAAATTTATACTTTAATGTTTATACATGATGTTATCAATTTTTTTTTAAATATTTTTTAAATATTTCTTGAGATTTTTTTTTTAATAGGATTTTATGGAGGTATTAGTTTTGAAAAGGTACAATAATATTTTATGGAGGTATTAGTTTTGCAAGAAAGGGGTGGGCGAATATCTAAGGAAAGCTCTAACGCTATGTGTATGAAGGAATTCTGGAAGTACATTTGGTGCTTGCGGGTCCCAAACAAAATCTAAACAAAATCTAGAATTTCATGTGGCGGGCTTGTAAGAACAGCTTGCCCACGAAAGCTAATCTGTTTTGTCGTCAAGTAGCACAAGACAACAAGTGTGAGGTGTGTGGAAATGCAAAGGAAACAACAGGACACTTACTATGGCACTGTCATCGTGCAAAGGAGGTGTGGAATGAGGTGGGTCTTGTTAAAGATAATATCATGAATAGCTGCCCTAAGTTTTTGGATTTGCTGTGGTATGGTCGAAACGTAAAAAAGTGTTCGGAGGAGGATATCGGGTTGATGTTCACGACGGCGTGGGGTATTTGGACAAACCGAAATGAGGTCCGACATGGGAAGAGTAGAAAGCCAGCCTCTATACTTGCAAGAAATAATTCAAATAGGAAAATTCTAGAAATATTATTAATTTTACTTGAAAACTTTACAAATTGATGTGAAAATTAATATGATATGTGGACATCAATAATCTATTAAATGCATTTTTGAATTTTTTTTTGTGATTAATGATACATCTTTATAAGCCTCATGTTGTAAAATTAATAATATTCCTAATATCATTCATTCAAATACTTGTTTATTATCTATTCAAAAAAAAAAAATACTTGTTTATTATCTTCTTGAAGTGTCACTAATTGCATTCATTTCTACATCATTTGAAAGTTTTTTTTTAGAAAAATTTATTATAGCTTTAGCATTTTCCCCAACAAAAAAAAAAAAAAAATCATATTACAAAATAAAAGGAATAAATTTTTGTTATAAAAAAATTATAATATTAAATGCTAGTTAGATATTATTTAAGTGATAACAAAAAATCTCCATTTAAATATATCGTCTTAGGCCTCTAAATTTGTTGGGCCGCCCCTAAACGTGATCACCATTATAATATATACAAAACATGCTCTACGTACTGTTTCTACTCCTTTCAAAATAGTGAGATAAATTATTCTAAAAAAAAGTAATGTAAATAAGTCAAGTCAAGTCTAATATTAAAGGTTTGTGATTAGTTCATTTAATTTTATTTCGAAAGAAATTGAGTTTGAGTTTATCGCCAAACTAGATTACATATTTAAACTTTTAGTTTATTTTCTTGTCTAATAAGCTTAAACTTATTCACAAACAACTTGTTTGACTTATTATTTTCTATCACAACTAAATTTTATTAATAGTTTAAAAAATTATGCTTAAATTAATAACTAATTGATAATTACAATTATATTATTTAAGTTCATTAAAAAAATGATATTCATTTATGAACTTATAAAGATTAGATTGATTAACCTTGTGTCGTTAATTTTTATTATGAAATATATTATTTATATGGTTAATAAATTACAAATACTAAATTGATATATATCTTTAAAACATGGTCAATCTCAATCTCAAGTTTATATAGATATATTTTTATACATTAATATTTTCATTCAAATTGAAATTATAGCTAGTCATGAACTGTTGATAAACAACTTTGATTTCCACGGAAATTGAAAATGCCAATCTTAATTTTGGGGCATATAAAAATTGAATAGAAATAGAAGAAAGGAAAAAAAGAAAAGAAAGTAAGGGCAGATTAGCAAAGCATGATGGGTGCTGGCGTGCTGCGTGATGGCATATCCTAGGAATAGTAATGAGTGGATATGATCATATTCATTATTCATATCATATGACATGGTCTTCCTTTGGAACCGGAACCGGTAAAATACAATACCATCACTTTTGTAACTGTTCTATGCTGTCAATTCCATTCGACATGTAGATTCACAGTCACACACACCTAACTCCTCAAATTTTACCTAAAACATTCCATATATATTTCACATTCTCCTTATCTTTCAAATGCTTCTTTTTATTTTAAGTTATTTTTCAGGTGAAAATATAATGTTCCATACTGGCTGAGAATTTTTTTTTTTAATAAAAGAGGCACATTATTAATATAATAATTCCAACATTGTCTGCCACGTGTTAGTTCTGATCAGAATTTACCCGCTTCTTATATACCAGTTCAAATGTGATTCTGGATTTATCTCAGCCTCAGCCCTTACTGCTTACTGCATATATATATATATATATATGCTCAACTTCTTGTATGTACATTGATTTCATAGTATTGCTTTTTTGTATTATTTATTTTCTTGCATGTTTGTTTGATCTGAATTCTCTTCCAGGTGACGAGGGAGGGTTGTACTTGTTCATTGCTTTTAATAAATAAATAACTATGAGTGAAGTTGTGCTTGTAGCCATTGCTGCTGCAATCGGGAATTTTTTGCAAGGATGGGATAATTCAGCACTTGCAGGTAAATATCTTTCTCAAATCAAATATGCATGTCTGCTTAAATATATACATATATATATATATATATGTATATATATTTTTTCAGAATCTTTTGCTAATAAATCCAATTCTCAATATTTACATTGTAGCATTGGGTTAAGGTACTTTAAATCCTAGAAGTCACTCACGCTCGATTTTATGTTTGTTTTCTAAACTGAGAAAAATTTAGATACAAATCATTAGGTGTTGTATTTTTAGGTTCCTTAATTAAATTAAACAATGTGATTGCATTCACTAACACAATACAGTGTATCTTTCCTTAAGCATGATTAAATTCAACCATGTGTTGTATTGGTAAAAGCAACCACATGGTTGAATTTAATTAGAGAACCTAAAGTACAGTATTTAAGGAAACATCTTAAGTTTTGTTCTTCTATACTTTTCATGAACGATATGGAATTATAAATCTTATGTAAACACCACCAATATATGAAAAATCATCCTGAAGATCAATACCAATTAACTTCTATATATTTGGCTTCCAAAATATTTATATTGTTTGTTATACATTGAAGTCTTAGGACTGAATGAACCAACTAAGGATGAGTGTAGAAGGGCTGTATTTGGTTGAACCAAATTAATGTAGCTAAATATCTGCAGGGTCTGTCCTTTTCATCAAAAAGGAATTTGAATTGGAAACCAGACCGACTATTGAAGGTCTAATTTTGGCCATGTCACTCATCGGAGGCACAGTCATTACTACAATTTCCGGACCTGTATCAGACAGGATTGGGCGACGTCCTGTGTTGATAATCTCATCAGTTCTGTATTTTGTCAGTGGTCTGATAATGTTGTTGGCTCCCAATGTCTATGTTCTTCTTTTGGCAAGGATAATAGATGGCTTTGGAATTGGTCTAGCTATTACTATTGTTCCAGTTTACATATCTGAGACAGCCCCACCTGAAATAAGAGGACAATTGAATACCCTTCCTCAGTTCACTGGTTCTAGTGGAATGTTCTTGTCCTACTGCATGGTGTTTGGAATGTCACTTATGGATTTGCCAAGCTGGAGATTTATGCTTGGTATTCTTTCAATTATATCCGTTTTTTATTTTGGGTTAACAGTACTTTACCTACCTGAATCCCCACGGTGGCTTGTCAGTAAAGGCCGGATGACTGAGGCTAAACGAGTTTTGCAAAGACTACGCGGCAAAGAAGATGTTACAGGTGCACAAATTGGAGCAGCTTATTAGTTAATGAGCTATGCTCTTTTTCTTTTATGTTGTTGGCTTTTTGGTTTATACTTCCTTAGCCAAAGATTTTCATTTGTTATTGAGATATTAATGCTAATTATGGTCTACTTTGATATGCAGGTGAGTTGGCTTTGCTAGTTGAGGGCCTTGGTGTTGGGGCTGATGCTTCCATAGAAGAGTACATAATTAGTCGAGTTAATGAGCCAAATGATAACAAGGAAATGACTGCAGGGAAAGATCAAGTAAGGTTTTATAGTCCTAAGGAGGGTGTCTCGTGGGTTGCCAAACCTGTGAATGGACAAAGTGCTCATGGCATTGTATCCCACCATGGAAGCTTGGCCAATCAAAGCAGTGTTCTTATGGATCCACTTGTCACTCTCTTTGATAGTGTCCACGAGAAGCTCCCTGAGACGGGAAGCATGCGTAGCATGCTATTTTCAAACTTGGGCAGCATGTTCTATGAGGGAGATCATCAGAGTAAAAATGAGCAATGGGATGTGGAGAGCCAAAGGGATGGTGATGGCTACACATCAGATGCTGCTGGGGAAAATTCTGATGACAATTTGCATAGCCCGTTGCTGTCACGTCAAACAACTGGTATGGATAAAGGCATTTCACATTCTGTATCACATGGCAGCCAGTTAGACATGAGCGGAAATAGCAGACTCATGGAAGGATATTCTGGTGAAGCAGTCGGTCATGCAGATATTGGTGGTGGTTGGCAACTTGTGTGGAAATGGTCTGAGAAAGTAGGTGAAGATGGGAAAAAGGAAGGAGGATATCAGAGAATCTATTTGCATCAGGAGGCTGCCCTTGGTTCAAGGCCTGGATCCCTTGTTTCAGTTCCTGGTGGTGCAATGCCTGAAGAAGGTGAAATTTATCAGGCTGCTGCTTTGGTTAGTCAGCCAGCTCTTTGTTCCCAGGCCTTAATGAGTCGGCATTCAATTGAACCAGCAATGGTTCACCCACCGCCAAGTGTTACTAAAGGACCAAGTTGGAATGATCTTCTAGAACCAGGAGTCAAGCGTGCATTGTTGGTTGGGATGGGACTCCAATTTCTTCAGCAGGTATAAGTTTATTGTGTTGCAGTAGTACTTCCATTATGCCACTTCTATTTCTCAATTCAAATCTATATGTGGCATCAAGATGGACTAAGGACTTGGTCCAGTACCAAATTATCCATCTAAAGTAACTAACATTATTTCATTTCTTGTCATGAATGACCTTTAGCTAGTTCTCTTTTCTTTTTCTTTTTTGGAAGAATTAACATTTTATTCAACAAAGGAAATTTAAACAGTACAAGATACTAAAGCAGATACAACAGAAAATGAAAAACAAAAGCAACTAATCAAACAGCTAGTTGTCATCCTGAAATTTGTGTTCTGTTTCCAGTTTCAATTTGAAGGTATAGAGGACAGGCAAGGAATGTGGGACTTTGATTATTCTGTGGTACCGTGCCATTGATAATCATATTGTGAGGTTTCCTCAACCTCCACGGGATGGAAAGCAGTTAGGAAAATCTTATTTGGGAAATCCTGATTGAAGCCATAAAATTTAGTATCTTAAGACACTTAATACAGTAGAGAAAGCTTTCATTTTTTTGCTCATTTTAGGCAATAAAGTAGTTCAATGCTGAATTATCTCTCTTCATTCAAGGACAATCCTAGCCAACTAACACTTCCGGTTCAGCGATATATTGTTCTATTACCTCATAATTACAATCTTATTCTTCCTTTAAATTTGTTCTTTGTAATAATGGTTTTTGAACTCTTTAAAACTTACTTGTTCAACTTTTTGACACGAGACCAAAAATTATCAGTAATCATGTTCATAATGACTTAGACAAAGGATGAGGATCCCAGGTAACATAGTGATATAGTTTGATGCAACTCTTCATTGGTAATCTAAGTAATGAGTGTTGTAGTAGTGCCTTTTCCCACAGAGTCGTAGATTTTAAGCAAACTGCTTTTAATCAAAAGGAACTATGTACTTAATTCTTCATTTGTTGTAATTACTTCTTCTTCTTTGTTTCCTCTATTTAACTAATTTTAACTTCTTTTTTATTTATTTTTGTTGTCTTTGCAGATGTCTGGCATAAATAGTCTTCTCAACTATGGTCCTCAGATTCTTGAGCAAGCAGGTGTTGCAGTTCTTTTATCGAATATGAGCATTGGATCAACCTCTGCATCCCTCCTACTAAGCGCTTTCACATCTTTCTTTATGCTTCCTTGCATAGCTGTTTCAATGTGGCTAATGGATATCGCTGGCAGAAGGTAATATAATCCTTAATGCTTTGAGTTGATCTGTAACACAATTATCTTTTTTTGTTTATCTTGGAAATCACTATTCTCTGAGTTTTCTTTTAAAAGACAGTTCTTTTGGTAGTTTCTGCAAGTCAGTAATTTCTGGGAAAAAATATATAGTTGTGAAACATACTAATTAGAAATATGATTAAATTAGCAGCTGTCCCAAAAGTTTAAATTATAAAAAAATTATGAATTTAATCATGTAATCATAACTCTTAACAACAGGCCAAAACAACATGCTCGGAAATTCTCACAAATAAAAAAACTAACCCAAAACTCCAATACGCTTTGTCTCTAACTCCCTCACTAAACAAAGTTTTGTCTTCTAACTCTCACACACAAAACAACCGCTAATGTAGTGACAGACACACCTTCTTACTTTTCTTTTCAACGGAACACTACTGCCTCTGACAGGATTGGTGCGCATCTTTATTTTTCTTCTAGCCAATATAGGATTCCAAAACCAATAAAGAATTTTTTGTACTTCTCCCATCATGCACTGGAACTAACAAATATTGTACATGTTTGCAGGTCGCTGCTGCTGTCCACAATACCTATCCTAATAGCGGCACTCATTGCACTAGTGCTTAGCAGCATTGTCAGCATGGGATCTGTGGTTAACGCAACAATCTCCACTACTGGTGTAGTGGTCTTCACCTCCATCTTTGTCATGGCTTTTGGGATCATTCCCAACATTCTTTGCTCAGAGATCTTCCCTACTCGTGTTCGTGGCCTCTGCATTACTATCTGTGCCCTCACTTATTGGATTGGAAACATCATTATCACTTACACCACTCCTCTTTTGCTCACCTCCATTGGCCTCTCTGGTGTCTTTAGTATCTATGTGATTGGGTGCACCATTTCATATATATTTGTTTACTTTAAGGTTCCTGAAACCAAGGGCATGCCTCTAGAAGTCATATGTGAGCTCTTTGCTATGGGTGCAACTGCAAAGCAGCAGACTGTTGAAGCTGTTGATAACTGACTTCATTGTCTAGGAATTTCAGACTTAGCTTAAATTTAATTCTCCTGGAATATGAGCTGCCAAATTTTATTATGGTTGATTTATTAAAATAGGCCTTTGGAGTTCAAAACACAACTCCAAATGGGGTTCTTATATCTTTGTATTAGGATGTAGGAGAATGAATTGATTGGAATTTTTTTTTTCCCTTTTTTTCTAACGTGGTGTCTAGGCTTCATTGAGTACCTGAACTATTCCTCCATTTGTCTATGGTCTTCTCTTCAACGCATATCAGGTAATTACAGAATGAATCCCTTGAATTGACTTTGAGATGCTGGCCATGAGAATTGAACCCATTTCATGGATTACATGAAGCCTGGAAAGTACTAGACCAACCCTTTTGAGGTTGGATGCACTTTCAATTAAACTGTGAATAGTGTGTACTTACAACTTACAATAGTCTTCTTTTTTCTCTTTCATTTTCCCCTGAAGAACCTTTTTTTTTCTTTTTTTTCTTTTTTTGCTTAGTTAAAATTCTCTGTTTTATCATTCTTTATTTTCTCTGATGCATTTGGACTCTCCATTAATCAAAGATCTTGGCTCATCAACCTTTCAATTCCTTAAAAGAAAGGGTTACCGCCAGATGTTTGATGTACTTCGTAGTGACAATTGACAAATGAATCTAAATATAAGATTTTTTTGTAAAAATTGAATCTATATAAGATTACCCTTTTCTGATGCTCAAATTTCTTTTTATCATTTTTTTTTTTTTTGGTCCTCGATGATGTATCTCCCATCATGCACTGGAACTAACAAATATTGTACATGTTTGCAGGTCGCTGCTGCTGTCCACAATACCTATCCTAATAGCGGCACTCATTGCACTAGTGCTTAGCAGCATTGTCAGCATGGGATCTGTGGTTAACGCAACAATCTCCACTACTGGTGTAGTGGTCTTCACCTCCATCTTTGTCATGGCTTTTGGGATCATTCCCAACATTCTTTGCTCAGAGATCTTCCCTACTCGTGTTCGTGGCCTCTGCATTACTATCTGTGCCCTCACTTATTGGATTGGAAACATCATTATCACTTACACCACTCCTCTTTTGCTCACCTCCATTGGCCTCTCTGGTGTCTTTAGTATCTATGTGATTGGGTGCACCATTTCATATATATTTGTTTACTTTAAGGTTCCTGAAACCAAGGGCATGCCTCTAGAAGTCATATGTGAGCTCTTTGCTATGGGTGCAACTGCAAAGCAGCAGACTGTTGAGGCTGTTGATAACTGACTTGATTGTCTAGGAATTTCAGACTTAGCTTAAATTTAATTCTCCTGGAATATGAGCTGCCAAATTTTATTATGGTTGATTTATTAAAATAGGTCTTTGGAGTTCAAAACACAACTCCAAATGGGGTTCTTATATCTTTGTATTAGGATGTAGGAGAATGAATTGATTGGAATTTTTTTTTTCCCTTTTTTTCTAACGTGGTGTCTAGGCTTCATTGAGTACCTGAACTATTCCTCCATTTGTCTATGGTCTTCTCTTCAACGCATATCAGGTAATTACAGAATGAATCCCTTGAATTGACTTTGAGATGCTGGCCATGAGAATTGAACCCATTTCATGGATTACATGAAGCCTGGAAAGTACTAGACCAACCCTTTTGAGGTTGGATGCACTTTCAATTAAACTGTGAATAGTGTGTACTTACAACTTACAATAGTCTTCTTTTTTCTCTTTCATTTTCCCCTGAAGAACCTTTTTCTTTTTTTTTTTCTTTTTTTGCTTAGTTAAAATTCTCTGTTTTATCATTCTTTATTTTCTCTGATGCATTTGGACTCTCCATTAATCAAAGATCTTGGCTCATCAACCTTTCAATTCCTTAAAAGAATGGGTTACCGCCAGATGTTTGATGTACTTCGTAGTGACAATTGACAAATGAATCTAATAAACCTGCCGTCCATCAAACTCGCCATATGCTCCTGCTTCTATGAGTTTCAGCCTCTCTGTCCCAAGCTCCCAAAGAATTTGAACTTGCAAAGAAAGGGATAATATTAATCACTAAAAAAGTTAATCTAATCTACCTACTCAGCCAAACCAATCCAAAAATAATAAAAAATCTACCTTTAAAATTATATCTGTGAAACAAAACTGCCATGTTACTTAAAAAAAAAAAAAATTAACCCATAATTCAAAGACCAAACGAAACATGAAATCAACATTTTATAGCAGGGCTTACAATCCATTGACTCTAATTATTACGTATAATACTAGTATATACAATGATATTACATGACCCTAGCTAGTAGCAAGGTTGCTGTAGGACAACTCTTAAACGAAACAAGCGTAAGATTGTTTCGAAGCAAAAAAATTTATACATGTTACGTCGAAAATTATCATATTAAAAGGTTTCAAGTTTTCAACATCTCAGCCAAAAAAAGACAAATTATTTTGAGACTCATTGAGGCTATTAATTTAATGTTCTTAAAGACAATGTATGGACTTAACAAGAGCATTCTGACCAAAGGTTGCCTAAAACTGCCCCTCCCCACCCGCCTAGAGACTCAAAATTTTTTACATTCTTTTTCATAACTTGTTAAGGCATAAAATTTTGATCGGAGAAACCTAACTTTCACATATGCTTGCAAGTGATATTATTTTAATTATATATTAATTAAAACATGTCAAACAAACCGTTGTTAAAAAAATTGTGAAAAGTTGTTTTAAAAGCTAGAAAAGGTTGGAGTTCTAGTTAGTTTAACTAGTACAAAGAAATAGGTCTGAATCTTGCTTACATAAAAAGAATAATTGATGTCTTAATTCAATGATTAAAAACAATCATATATAATGGATCATATGTCATAGGTTTCAAATCCAATCATTTATATACACACACACATATATATATATGAACAGGAATGAGACCGGAAATAATTAAGATTGGCTTCTAATTTTTAGATTTGACCTCAGATTGATGGTCGACTAGTATGTCATAAATAATAAATCAATAATTTTACAATGATAGAAAAAAAAATACTAATAATCATTTTATAGATCATTTCATATTAACTTAAAACTAGCATGTAGTCCGTGCTTACGCACGGAAATATTAACAATTGTGATGATAAGATGTTTATCTTGGTAGATTCAGTTTCCACATTAAACATTATGAATGGAGGTAACTTAACACCAACATTTAAAAATCCAATTGGACACATAGTACAAAATTAAACTACAATTAGAAATTAATTTGATTCGATTTGAATTCTAAAATTGAACTTCAACTTAATATAATATATATGATTACATTTTTGTCCACTTTTAACAAATTAACAAAATCTTAAATCCTAACACACTAAAAACTATTAAAAAATAAGAAATGATCATTGAGCTTGGAATCTTCTTGGAAGCGCCAATAAAGCGCACTTTTTGTTAGTAACTAGTCACAAACTCACATGATGCGTATAAATAAATAATTACTTTTGTAACTGTAATATAATGTTGTAGAGACCATTTTTGCCGAAGAATCAATAGCTTGCTTGTAATCCTTGGCTTAGAGTCCCACATCGATTAGAAACCCCCCTCCCCCACTTTCTCACTAACTAGTGGATGTCCCGCGCGATGCGCGTGTTCACTATTAATTATTTTATAATACTCATATGTGTTATAATGTTTGAAAAATTAATTTTGATTATGTATTATATATCACTAAAATAATGAATGAAAAAAAAAAATTGTAACACAATATATCCATAAGAAACCATAATTAATTAGACTCTAAAAATGCCACTATATGCCCTTTTTTGTTTGATCAGGTGTATATGTATATTTAGTTCTTACATTTGACGTTTCACTTTACTTGCTTTTCTTATATAGTTTTCATCTGCCTATCTCCTTATTCCATCTGTTGATCATCCATTTGTCTTTCTTTTGGCCGTCCGTCCCATCAGAGGCCTTATCAGTACTCAAGTGGTTCACTCTGATCAACGTTGCCCTGCCAAGGGATTATATCCCCATTAATGCGGCCAGAGGGGTTAGGTGAATGCATTAAGTGCGAATGTGACAGCTGGCTCTGGACTTGTCCCCTCCCAAAAGTTATCCTTAGAATGCCGAGGACGAACAGGTTCTCGGCGTGGGTTACAAAAGAGGTTTTGTCTAACTTAGCCTTGGCTGGTCAGTCCTCCTCGGCGTTGGCCTTGGGCCTACTATGCGATGGGCTGTGGTTATCAAGTCCACGGGCCTCACATATATGATTACATTTTTGTCCACTTTTAACAAATTAACAAAATCTTAAATCCTAACACACTAAAAACTATTAAAAAATAAGAACTGATCATTGAGCTTGGAATCTTCTTGGAAGCACCAATGAAGCGCACTTTTTGTTAGTAACTAGTCACAAACTCACATGATGCGTATAAATAAATAATTACTTTTGTAACTGTAATATAATGTTGTAGAGACCATTTTTGCCGAAGGATCAATAGCTTGCTTGTAATCCTTAGCTTAGAGTCTCACATCAATTAGAAACCCCCCTCCCCCACTTTCTCACTAACTAGTGGATGTCCCGCGCGATGCGCGTGTTCGCTATTAATTATTTTATAATACTCATATGCATTATAATGTTTGAAAAATTAATTTTGATTATGTATTATATATCACTAAAATAATGAATGAAAAAAAAAATTGTAACACAATATATCCATAAGAAACCATAATTAATTAGACTCTAAAAATGCCACTATATGCCCTTTTTTGTTTGATCAGGTGTATATGTATATTTAGTTCTTACATTTGACGTTTCTAATATAAAATTTTTTATTATTTCCTTTTCGTTTTTTTAGAAGTATTTAAAAAAAAAAAAAAAAAAAAAAAACACATGAATTTGAAGTCTAAATATCTAAGATTTAAGGTTTATTAATTTCTAATTCTCAAAACTAAATATACATGCCAAGAGATTAAAAAAAAACAATAATTGAGCAGAGAAATATAACTTATACTATTTCATATCTCACATTTAACTAAGTACCTTAATCACTTACAAAGATTAAACACTTTCCAAAAAATAAATAAAGACAAAAAACACATACCTTTTAGAAAACACAATGTTGTTAAGCATTGTATCAAGCTTGATAGTGTTATTAAGAAGCATAGATCATATGCACCTGAAACCAAAGCCAATTCACACACACACACACACACACACACATATATATATTACACTAATTTCTCACTCTTTGTCTCTCTATCTCTCCAGTCCTACTTTTCTTTTGCCTTTTGATATTTGTGAAATTGGAATATATAAAAGAACATGAAAACTAACATTGAATGGAGAAAACCTTTCATTAATTAATGAAATTAAAAGTGGAAGAGTTCAAGAAGTTAGAAAAGGAGTAGAGCCAAACCTTTTAATTTTCTGCATTTATGACTTAAACTAATCATTGAAAAGATGAGAAAGTTAAAAGGCTAAACGAAAAAGTAATCATACAAAGCGTCACATGCAAAGGTTAAACTAATCATTGATAAAAAGAAGAGGTAAAAGGCTAAACGAAAAAGTACTTATACAAAGCGCCACATGGCAGAACCACATGCACTTCCGCATGAGTCTCTGCTCTTATTATATATATATTGATGGTACACTCCTCACTTCAGCTCAGGCTTATAAGTGAGAAAGTGGAGGGTTTCTAATCGATGTGGACTCTGAGCCAAGGATTACAAGCAAGCTATTAGTCTTTCGGCAAAAATGGTCTCTACAAATGTCTATAATTTGTTGAAAATAATTTATTCTTCCTAAAAATTAAACACTAATTGGATCTTAAATTGATTCTTTTTATAGGTTGCCTTTTTAAATTTAGCTTAAATTTTTTTCCTTCTTAATTTTAGGTTAAAAAATATGAAATTTTATTATATTTGAAATAAAATTCGATGGAATATGATTTTTTTACAGGTGTGTATAAACTAAAAATATTGTTCTTAGCGTCAATTTGATCAGTGGATGGGCTTACCATGCTTTGGATTTCTTTGAATATTGTTCTTAATGTCGTCCATGAGCTGTCTGTTTTATCATATGTACAAAGCATCTCTTCTGTGTCGCTTTCTGCTCCTTGCTTGTTCTCTATCTCTGCACAACACGGTTAGGCAGGCATTAATATGCCTGTGATGTGCTCAAAGATTACAGCCCGGATTCTCCAAAACATTGAAAATTTTAAACATACTTGTATTAAACTGACACTTATTACGTGTGGTGGAAGGTTGCGAAGATATATGCCCTTAAGAGGCAATTTAAATCCATATAGAGGTTGCGTAATAATGGTTAGATGCTTTCATATGTAGACGGACATCGATAAGAAAAATCAGCCAATTTTACTGTCTTTAAATTAATAAATCGCCTGTATTGCCTCTGCATTCCTGAGTTTGTGTATGAATTGTGATGAAAGAACCGAGGATATATTTTATAACCTGTATTGATCACTTCTCATTCTTTTATCTAGTACTGAATTTTTACCAGTCAGAGGTCCTTGTCACTAAATATAAATTTCAGTCTTGAATGTGCAAATCAAAGGCAAGATTAGGTGCAGTTGTATTGTTTAATGTCATAATTATATCAGATAAAAGTAGGTTTGATGCTTGTAGATACAATTCATTCGTTAAAAGTTGACTGCCACTTTTTCTCTCACTACTCTCTAGTCAAGGAATGGTGGTATTTGCAGGAAATTAGTGGCTGAGATCTAGATAAGTCTGGTTCTTTGAGAGTGGTAGGAGGAGATATTAATAAATTAAGGCGAGAGGGTGGCAAAATAGCACAAGATTAAATGGGTCTTGACTCGAGTCATATATTGAATGAGTCTCAGCCTGTTTTACGTGCTTGATGAGAGTGACATGAACAATTTATAATTTGGAGTTCAGAATGAAATATCTATTATATGCCTAGTAGTAGTACCAGTAGTGCCCTTTTAATCATGGCTGCCACCAACAAGAAGGAGAAGATATGGACTGCAAGTTTTGACTTGACCAGGTGAGATATTTTGCGAAGATATTTTTATTTTATTTTAATAATAATAGTTTCATAGAAAGATAACCTCGGATTTAATGGTGGGTGGCCCCTCACCTGAATATGATATACTTTCTGTAGGAAAAAGCAACTCCAAGGGTCTCCAGGCACATCATCTAGATAGGATAAATGTGGAAAGGATCTATAAAGTTAATATCGCACCCAGCTCCTTTTTTCTCTCTTCACTATCTCCTTTCCTTTTGCTTTAATTTTGTCTTTATCATTTTTATTTTATTTTTTTGCAAAACTTATGCTTGTCTTTTTTAGTACAATATGCGGAAACTCGAAACACAGCTTCGACCTTTTTCTATTCAGCCAAAAAAAAAAAGCTTCAACCTTTTCTGACTCGGGGAGGTTGAGTATCAAGGTATATATGTTAATAATGATGTATCAAACAGAATAGACGATAGACCTCATTCATGATGATTCCATTAGGTTTTTATCTTCGGTTCGAGCATAAATTGCCTTTGGAACTATATATTAGTGACAAGAACTCATGTGGCTGGAGTTTCATAGGCTCATGCTTGGTGGTGGGATCCAGTTACAAATGGAGGACACTTTAAAAAATGACTGGTGAGTGAATCACTGAATCTCATACCAAAAGAAAAGGGGTCTTTATGATTTTTAACTTTTTCTTTTCCAAGAGAGGTGGGGTTTTTTAGAATTTAGAATTTTTGAATAGCCTGATACCAAACTTTCCCCTGGGTAATGCTTTTGTTTTAATTTGAAACTGGGCCTAGAGAAGGCTATCTAACGAGAGACATTTACCTATTTAGGTAAAAATATTAGAAGAGTGTCACAGTGTGTGAATTCGCACAATGCCCAAAATAATATGCACTCATGCTTTAAGGATGCGTTTAGATACCGTTATTTTGCTGAAAATAAAAATACTATAGCAAAATAATTTTTAAATGTGTAAATAGTGCCGTGAGACCCATTTTTAATGAAAAAGTTGCTGAAAAAAAGATTTGTGAGTCTCGTGAACAGTACACAGGACCTAACGCACTATTGCATATTTTGTTGGTTTCGGTCCTGCACAGTGTATGGGACCATTGACAGACAAAATCCATGTGAAAACACTGTTATGAATAAATAAAATAAAATAAAAAGAAAAACGCAAACAGGAGATGCAAACTCTCTATCCAAACGCATACTAAGTTACAATTTAAAATTACAATTGTACTTCAATTTGGCCGGTATAAATTTATACCATGGATGTAATAGATTTTTTTTTTTTTCGAAAAGATTATCCGTCATTCTCACCAAAAGTGAACCTTACTTAAAAGAATATTGCTAGAATTACTACTTTCTTATAACTTTTATTACAACTGTTCACATGGCAAGTCGTGAGTGGTGGAGTTATGAATCCACCACTTTTACTCCACCACTCACAACTTACCACGTGAATAAATTGTAATAAAAATTGTAAGAACCACATGAGTAAGTTGTAAGAAAAGTTATAGTCGCAGTATTTTCTATTTGAAACTAAATTTTACAAAAACCAAGAAACAAAATAAAACAAAAAATATAGGCTTCTATAGCCAACATGCAGGCCATTGTATACCATTTTATAGAATGGGTCCTCTCCATCCTAACATATATGGAAAAGTCTAGAATTACATAATTTTTTACAATTTTTTGTTACAACTGTAACGTTAGAGCATCCACAGCAGTGGAGCAATAATTATAACTATTTGGCACACAACAAACCACTTTATCTATTTTAACTACACACGTGCTGCAGCAGTGGATCTATTTTAGCTTTCAACACAATAAATAATATATAACACAATAAATATATATCCACAATCAGCTATTTATTATTTTTTCACTATTCATCTTCTCTCTGTCTTCTCCCTCACTGCCCTCTCTTCAACCCACAGCCCCTCACGGCACCACCACCATCACCGCCACCACCACCACTAGCACTAACACCACCACCACCACCACAGCAGGAAAAAAAAAAAAAAAACCCACAGCACCACAAAACACGGCACAACCACCGCCAACACAGCACCACAAAACAAACCCACTCTACCATCAGCCACACCCATAACAACACCACCACCACTAGTCCACAGCAGAAAAAAAAAAAAAAAAAAACTCACAGCACCACAAAACAAACCCACTCTACCATCAGCCACAGCCAACGCACACCAGAGCACAACCACGACCCAGCAGTGGAGTGGAGGTGAGGGTAGCCACTTCGATCCACGAGGCCAGAGGCGATTGGCAGCGTGGGTTTGAGGCGATCGGCGCTGGGTCGGCACTTGGGTCTGAGGCGATCGCTGCTGGGCGGCGCTTGGGTTTGAGGCGATCGCCGCTGGGCAGGGGCTTGGGTCGGCGCTTGGGTTTGAGGCGATCGGCACTGGGTCAGCGCTTGGGTCTAAGGCGATTGGCGCTGGGCAGGCGCTTGGGTCTGAGGCGATCGGCGCGGTCGGCGACGAGTGGAGGAAGGAGGAAAAAGAAATGGTGAAGGAGGAGAGGAGCATCGGGTTGAAATGGGGAAGGAGAAGAAAGAAAAAATAAATAAAAAATTCTAATCCCAATGTGAACGCAAAATAAAATAACATTTTTTTTTTTAGATGTGAGCTACAGTGCACGTCTATTTTTAGATGTGCACTGTAGCGAATCATCTATATTTTTTTGTTTTAGCTCCACTGCTGGAGCACCATTTTAATGAAAGTAGAGCTTAAATATAGCATTATTGCTTTATACTACCACTGCTACAAATGCTCTTACAAAGTGTGATTGGTAAAAAAAAAATTATGGATCTATATGTGAGTGATAGTTAACTATTCATAATCTGTCATATTAGAGTTATAGCAAAAAAAATTATAGAATAATTTATAGTTTTAAAACTACTCAACATATATATATATATATGGATCCCACGTGATATGATTCTCTCTCTCTCTCTGTGAAAAAAATATCAGTACAGTACAGGCCGTCCCTCTCACGAAATTAAAGTGATAAGTAGCGTTACATGAAACCGAAAATTTCACACACCCTTTATGCGTTTGTGTTGCGGTGGGCCGAAGTAAAGTGGGATGCGAGATGTGTGTGAACTTTTTAATGATAATTTTGATGCCTGTAGCATAATTATTATTAAAAAAAAAAAAAAAAGTTAGATTGTATAATTTAAAAAATAAAAGCATGATAATCTTTTTTTTAATATATATCCCAGTCCCCCTGGCCTCCATTGTCCGTTCAAAACCGTGCAAACTGATTAGGCACAGCACAGATATCATATCAGATATGAGATAAGTTCAAAAACTGTTCTCTTCCGGACAAATTAAGGATAAGCACGAAAGACTGAGAATATTACAAACTAGTATTTTGTAATCCTCCTCCTGATTTTAATAGAAAATTGAGGCCGATTACATTCTCTCTATCCTCCTGCTCCTGGCTGTAAGAGTAGCGGACAGCTTATGAATCAATTATGACACCCAATTGCTCAAACAAAAACAAAAATTAATTGAGCATACGGTTTCGCAGCCAGTAGAGACCCAATTAATAAATACCATGTGTTATGGACTGGTAATTATCACTCTCAAATTCCGTGCAATTGAATTAACTTCAAGTTCAACATAATTAAATAAATACCATATTATTTAGATCCTGTCATGAATCCTAAAAAACATGGGTGTAGAATTATTTGAACTGCATATAATACAACACAGTAAAAGCAACAACTGAGCAAGAAAGTAGACCAGTAGATGCTTCAAAAAATAAAATAAAAACGCCTATTTTTGTTTGTTCAAGTCAAGGCAAGAAAGTAGGAATATTAAGATTGATAAAAGAAGAAGAAGAAGAAGAAGTAGTAGCAGCAGCAGCAGCAGCATTAGGGTGAGGCTGAGGCTGAGGCTGAGGCTGAGAAGGAGGGTCATGAATAGTATTAATAGCATTAGCTGGGAACTGACCGCACTTGTGACACCTAGCTGCATTAGCATTAACGAGGACCAAGATCTGGCGGCAAGATGGGCAAGAAGAGTGAGAAGTAAGCCAAGTATCTATGCAACCCACATGGAAGGCGTGTCCACACTGAGGCAACACTCTGATCTCTTCCCCTTTTACAAAATCACCCAAACATATAGCACACTCACCTCCACTTCCTCCTCCATCTCCATCTCCACCTTCAACTCCATCTCCCACTACTACTCCCATCTTTGTGGACCCCCCGTGGCCGTATGTGTACTTTGGCAGTGACTGCAAAACCTTCTTTTTCACTCCCTTGTTCGCCAAACTTCGCGGTGGAGAACTATTTCCACTCCCACTAGTGCCGCCGCGTCTGAGCCAGGCGCACCGTACCACCGCTATGAGACCCACCACGCATATGAGGGCGCAGAGAAGCGCCGCTAGTATGACCACGAAGTCAGACTCCACAGTCAGAGCTTCAGGAGGCGGAGCTGCCACCACCGTTGGCTGTGATGTGGCTGTGGTTGTGGTTGTAGTTCCATTTCCTCCGACCAGAGTTCTTTTAATTATAGACCGAGTCATCACTCATGTATCTTATAATAATATAGAAGAGTATTTTTTTTTTATGAACAATAATACAGAGGAGTAATAAGGAAGAAATGAGAGAGAGACATATATATAGTAGAAAAAGATTAGTAGAAAGTACCTAGGTGTGTAATTAAGAAAGTGGGTGCAAGTGGGTGGGTGGGTGGGTCTAGGAGATAGTTAGGTTAGTTCATAGAGACTACGGAGAAGTGATGAAGAAAGAGAAAGATGCCTACAGTTACAAAAGCACAAACCTGCAGAGTGCAGACCAGAAACAATGTTGGCGTTTGTGAAGACTTGGACTTCTAGTCTTGGACACGTGGTGAAGATAAGCCCATAGATAAGATAAATAATTGAGAGACCCTCAAACCTATAGACTATAGACCTAAGAGGTGGGAGACGTGGGTAAGTCAGTCGTACTCGCTTTCTTTTTACACTTTTTTGTAACGCGCTCTTCTATTTTAGGGTTACAGCCGGTAATTAAGGTGGGACANTATAGAGGTGTATTTTTTTTTATGAACAATAATATAGAGGAGTAATAAGGAAGAAATGAGAGAGAGAGATATATATAGTAGAAAAAGATTAGTAGAAAGTACCTAGGTGTGTAATTAAGAAAGTGGGTGCAAGTGGGTGGGTGGGTGGGTCTAGGAGATAGTTAGGTTAGTTTCATAGAGACTACGGAGAAGTGATGAAGAAAGAGAAAGATGCCTACAGCTACAGTTACAAAAGCACAAACCTGCAGAGTGCAGACCAGAAACAATGTTGGCGTTTGTGAAGACTTGGACTTCTAGTCTTGGACACGTGGTGAAGATAAGCCCATAGATAAGATAAATAATTGAGAGACCCTCAAACCTATAGACTATAGACCTAAGAGGTGGGAGACGTGGGTAAGTCAGTCGTACTCGCTTTCTTTTTACACTTTTTTGTAACGCGCTCTTCTATTTTAGGGTTACAGCCGGTAATTAAGGTGGGGACAACATTAACAACCACACTTGCCTACTCCTTTTTTTTTTTTAACAATTTAATTATTGTGTTATTAACTTTCTTAATCTCGATTCAAAGGAATTTTTTTTTTCCTATTTTTACTACCAGTTCCTCGCTTTAATCCTCTTTCTTTTCATGGTTTACGGATCTTGTAATAACCATGTTATGGGATTAATTACATCTTTTTAAACTGTTTTTGGATAATTTTATAGTAGTGCTTTTAAAATCTTATTCAATCATTTCTAAATTAATTAATTCAATTTTGTCACTTCTCAAATATTTAAACAAAACATTAACTATTCCTATTTAATAATTACGTAAATTATTGATGGCATGGTAAAATTCAATTTACCAACTTCAAAATGAATGAAAGAATATAAATTTAACAATTCAATGATAAAATTGACTTGATTCTTAGCCTGGCAGGGGTGAAAAGTCCCTGAATTACCTGATAATTGGTTCTGGCGGGTGGAATCAATTACCCGTAAAAGTTTGATTAACAGTGGCCCATGGGCACAACAAGCTGGGCATAATGAGCTATTAACTAGTTAATGGGCTGAGCCAAAAGAGAAAACCTCAGCCCATGACCCTGCCTACGGGCGATGCCCATTTTGTTTTTAGCGAGCTGGGCTATTGGGTTGGGCTAAAGAGGCTACCCATGGGCTTTATGTTAACATATTATTTTATTATTTTTATAAGGAAAGAATCAATTTTTTATAAGGGAATAATCAATATATTTTTTTAAAGGAAAGAATTAAAAAATATAATACTTAATTACAAATTTTTTTACTGTCAAATCTATTTAATTTTTTGTTTTGTTGATGGAAATCTATTTAAAAATTTTTATTATTAAGGCTTTAAATAGTTTTTTCTTTTTATCTTTAATAAAAAAAAATGTCAAATGGTTAATTCAAATTTGCTAGACTACTAGAAAAATATATATTTAGTAAACTAAGTTTAGCATAATTACTTTGAATATCTTAGTGGTTGAAGGAGTTCTCTTAAGAAATTCCTCTATAATATCTCAAGATCAATCCTTCATATGCTTCCTATATATTTTTGTTATGAATTATGAGTTATTGGGCTAGGCCAACAGGTTAAGGCAACAGATTAAGCTACTAGGCTAGCCCACCGGGTACTCATGGGCTAAAAACTAGCCCACGGCCTGACCCACTGGGCTAGTAGGCTACCCATGGGCCTCAATAACAACGGGCTGGGCCGCGCATTAGCCCGGTGGACTGTTGGGTTTCTAGGTTGGGCTATGAGCCGTGAGCTATTTAATGACCTTTATTAACAGTGAGGATTGTTGTATAGTATGCTTTACGACGTGCAACTAATCTGAGTGAAGTTCTCTTATATCAGGAAAAATTGACTTGATTCTTACACCCCTTAATAAAGTAGCACATTAAGATGAAGGATTTTTGAAAAGGACATGTTTCATTAAATTTTAAGCCTTTTTTTACTTAAAATTAAACCCCCAAAATTTTGTACTTAAATCAATAACTAATTAAAGAGATTTAATATATGGGAGTACTAGTAATTACCAATCAGTATTCAATAAAATGAAATACAAGCAACAAACACTATAAAGGTAATTTTTTTTTCCTAAGTTATCCAAATATTTATATAAGAATAATACTATAGATATTACAAATTTTACATAAGGAAAATGCTAGAGATATAAAATTTTTTACAAAAAATTTTTTACAAAAAATTTTACAAATTGCTGATGTGGCGAGTGGTTGGTGGTAAATGACCTTACAAATAGATATCTTAATGTTTACGATACAATACCTATTAAAATTGATTTTTCATCAATTACATTTACTGTCACATCAATTTGAAATTTTTTCTTTTTTAATAAAATTAATAATAATTTTTCTATCTTCTTACTTAATGACATTAGAGGAAGAGAAGATATATCTTGACTCTTGTATTTGTTGTATGCAACAGATCTCTCAGAGCATGTTGGTAATGTGAGGCTCACTTGTTACGAAAAGGCAGGTTGCATACATTGGAAATAGGAGATCCTTTTTCCTAAAGCGTGGAGGTGATTAAAAAAAAAATGATTCGAACTCAACATGACTTGTACAGTCTTATAAGTTCTATTCAGATTTTCATTGCAGTTTTACTATATTCAAAATCAGAATACATCATGTGAAGAGTCTTGTAGTTCAATTTGAATTTTTTTTTTTAAATTTAAAAATCAGATTACATCATGTTCACAAAGCCATTAATTAATTCTATATCTACTTAATATTGGCTAAAATATAGTGAGAATCTGTTTCAATATATATATATATATATAGAGAGAGATATATATAGTAGAAAAAGATTAGTAGAAAGTACCTAGGTGTGTAATTAAGAAAGTGGGTGCAAGTGGGTGGGTGGGTGGGTCTAGGAGATAGTTAGGTTAGTTTCATAGAGACTACGGAGAAGTGATGAAGAAAGAGAAAGATGCCTACAGTTACAAAAGCACAAACCTGCAGAGTGCAGACCAGAAACAATGTTGGCGTTTGTGAAGACTTGGACTTCTAGTCTTGGACACGTGGTGAAGATAAGCCCATAGATAAGATAAATAATTGAGAGACCCTCAAACCTATAGACTATAGACCTAAGAGGTGGGAGACGTGGGTAAGTCAGTCGTACTCGCTTTCTTTTTACACTTTTTTGTAACGCGCTCTTCTATTTTAGGGTTACAGCCGGTAATTAAGGTAGGGACAACATTAACAACCACTTGCCTACTCCTTTTTTTTTTTTTAACAATTTAATTATTGTGTTATTAACTTTCTTAATCTCGATTCAAAGGATTTTTTTTTTTTTCCTATTTTTACTACCAGTTCCTCGCTTTAATCCTCTTTCTTTACACGGTTTACGGATCTTGTAATAACCATGTTATGGGATTAATTACATCTTTTTAAACTGTTTTTGGATAATTTTATAGTAGTGCTTTTAAAATCTTCTTCAATCATTTTTAAATTAATTAATTCAATTTTGTCACTTCAAAAATATTTAAACAAAACATTAACTATTCCTATTTAATAATTACGTAAATTATTGATGGCATGGTAAAATTCAATTTACCAACTTCAAAATGAATGAAAGAATATAAATTTAACAATTCCATGATAAAATTGACTTGATTCTTAGCCTATCAAGGGTGAAAAGTCTCTGAATTACCTGTTAATTGGTTCTGGCAGGTGGAGTCAATTGCCCGTAAGAGTTTGATTAACAGTGGCCCATGGGCACAACAAATTGGGCATAATGGAATATTAACTAGTTAACGGGCTGGGTCAAAAGAGAAAACCTCAGCCCATGACCTTGCTTATGGGCAATGCCTATTTTGTCTTTAGCGAGCTAGGCTATTGGGTTGGACTAAATGGGCTATCCATGGGCTTGTATTAACATATTATTTTATTATTTTTATAAGAAAAGAATCAATTTTTTATAAGGGAATAATCAATCTATTTTTTTTTAAGGAAAGAATTAAAAAAAAATATAGTACTTAATTACAAATTTTTTTACTGTCAAATCTATTTAATTTTTTGTTTTGTTGATGGAAATCTATTTAAAATTTTTTTATTATTAAGGCTTTAAATAGTTTTTTCTTTTTATCTTTAATAATAAAAAAAATGTCAAATGGTTAATTCAAATTTGCTAGACTACTAGAAAAATATATATTTAGTAAACTAAGTTTAGCATAATTACTTTGAGTATCTTAGTGGTTGAAGGGGTTCTCTTAAGAAATTCTTCTATAATATCTCAAGATCAATCCTTCATACACTTCCTATATATTTTTGTTATGAATTATGAGTTATTGGACTAGGCCAACGGGTTAGGGCAACGGATTGGGTTACTAGGCTAGCCCATCGGGTACTCATGGGCATAAAAACTAGCCCACGGCCTGACCCACTGGGCTAGTGGGCTACCCATGGGCCTCAATAATAACGGGCTAGGCCGCGCATTAGCCTGGTGGACCGTCGGGTTTCTAGGTTGGGCTATGGGCTGTGAGCTATTTAATGACCTTTATTAACAGTGAGGATTGTTGTATAGTATTCTTTGCGACGTGCAACTAATTTGAGTGAAGTTCTCTTATGTCAGGAAAAATTGACTTGATTCTTACTCCCCTTAATAAAGTAGCACATTAAGATGAAGGATTTTTGAAAAGGACATGTTTCATTAAATTTCAAGCCTTTTTTTACTTAAAATTAAACCCCCAAAATTTTGTACTTAAATCAATAACTAATTAAAGAGATTTAATATATGGGAGTACTAGTAATTACCAATCAGTATTCAATAAAATGAAATACAAGCAACAAAGACTATAAAGGTAATTTTTTTTTTTCCTAAGTTATCCAAATATTTATATAAGAGTAATACTATAGATATTACAAATTTTACATAAGGAAAATGCTAGAGATATAAACTTTTTTACAAAAATTTTTACAAATTACTGATGTGGCGAGTGGTTGTTGGTAAATAACCTTACAAATAGATATCTTAATGTTTACAATACAATACCTATTAAAATTGATTTTCCATCAATTACATTTACTGTCACATCAATTTGAAATTTTTTCTTTTTTAATAAAATTGATAATAATTTTTCTATCTTCTTACTTAAGGACATTAGAGGAAGAGAAGATATATCTTGACTCTTGTATTTGTTGTATGCAACAGATCTCTCAGAGCATGTTGACCCACTAGTAATGTGAGGCTCACTTGTTACGAAAAGGCAGGTTGCATACATTGGAAATAGGAGATCCTTTTTCCTAAAGCGTGGGGGTGATTAAAAAAAAATGATTCGAACTCAACATGACTTGTACAGTCTTATAAGTTCTATTCAGATTTTCATTGCAATTTTACTATATTCAGAATCAGAATACATCATGTGAAGAGTCTTGTAGTTCAATTTGAATTTTTTTTTTTTTTTAAATTTAAAAATCAGATTACATCATGTTCACAAAGCCATTAATTAATTCTATATCTACTTAATATTGGCTAAAATATAGTGAGAATCTGTTTCAATATATATATATATATATATATATGCAGCAATCAGTTATCCATATGCTTATTTCTGAATATTACACTTTTTGCATTATGTTTATTGCGGGTGCAGTTATCTTTATCATCTGAAGTGAAGTGGGGGGCATTGGCATTTCACATTTGCAAGTGAAAGCACAAAGAGTCGTGAATCATGATAATTAAGAATTGTGGACTCCTAAAAGGACCAGCTGTCATTGTTTAAAACGACAAACATAACCGAGTGGTACTGCCTACTGCCTAGGCCTCATCTTAAATAAGGAGAGATCGATCTGAAATGGAGTTTTTGGATTTCATGAGGTCTCAATCTCATCCAAATGGGGCAATCAGGTTCAGGCGGCATGTGTTGTAAGTTTTAACACACATTAATGATGTTCATTCTCGCACCGCATCGCATCAATGATCAACCCCACCATCATATATTGCTTCTCTCCCTTTGGTGCTTCCAACCATATCCATTTTTTTTTTAATTATAATTTTCCATTGTCCTCTACCCCTCTAACCAAATTTGTGTGTGTGAGAGACAGCACTACTTGGGATAATAATAGATTAATACTTACAGCGAACCTTTTTTACTTACCACAATTTATAAAAACAACCACTCTGTTGAGTTCCATACATAAGCTACCGTAGATTAAGTTAGAAACCAAGGTTAATCACTCTCAATTAACCACTATCACATTATTTAATGATTTTTTTTTTCTTTTACTCGGTGAAATTGAAATGGGATACATGCTGATTTGACATATGAAATATGTCAATGTCAAACTTCAATATATGAGAAAGACTATTTCTTAGATAAATAAGATGTCAAATCTCATTAAAATTTTAGGAATGAACTTAGCCGCCCCTTTGGCTAAATTCACTCACGCATCATTTTATTTTTTGATGCAGTAAGTCCAATGACACGACATTTTTCGTAATCTCTTTACAATTAATAAAATTATGTAATATATAATAAAATTATGTTAATGATAAACTCAAATAAAAAAAATATTGTTGTAATCATAAACAAGCCATGTTTACAATTGTGAAAAAATTTATAAAAAAAACATCATATTCCTAACATTACTCTTTTTGGGACAATGTTTTACAAGATATGACACCATGTTTCACAAGAATTCTCTCAACAAATTGGAGACATGAGACCATGTTTCATGAGAATTATTAACAATTTTTTTATTTTTAATAGCTTATTTACATAATGTGAAATAAAAAATTAAAAACTAATTTTATTTCCAAAAAAATTATAACTTAAAATATTTGAAATGAAACTTTTTTATATTTTTTAAAAACATTTGAATAAAAAACTAAGACAAAAAGTAGGGTGGCATTTACAAACTGTACATAAAATAAGCCAAAAAAAAAAAAGGGGGTACTTTTAGGTTACTTAAAAATTATAATCAAATGACAAACTCGCACAAAGTAGGCGTGGGGAGTACTAATTAGCCGGAATCAAGATGCCCGAGTACCTACCTATTTTCAAAACTTTTTCTCTACTTCTACCAAAGTGATCCTTATTCCACATGTGCAACTGTCTGGCAAGTAGCCCTTTTAACTCCTTTTGATTTTGCGAAGCCAGTCCACCACACGGAAGCAACTATTTAGTTCTAATTTTGCGATAACTAGTTTTAAGTGAGCCCTCTTCTCAGTTACTAGAATGACCTTAAAATCATAAGACCCATTCTTTGAGATTTCAATTAATGCAGGATACAGAAGCGTCAAGAAACAAAACACGTTTACTTTTAGAAAATAAGAAACAAAATACGTTTGTTTCTGAAAATAATATTAAATCCACAAGGGTTTCTTGAATCCACTAGGAGAAATATCTGAAATCCACCAGAAAATAAAAAGACAAAAGTTTGAATTTTATATTGATTAATAATTGTAAAATAAAATAAAATAAAATAAACATTTACAGACTTAAGAGCCTATTTAAGGTATCCGTAAAACTCGACAGACAAGAAATATATTCTAAAATAATTCTTAATTAATACCTAACTATAACATGAATCAAATTTGACCAAAAAAGCATTAAAAACACTTTTAAAAACAAGGAAATAATAACCCTAAACCTAAAATAACGAAAATTACAAATGAAATACCAAAATTAATAAATTACAATAATTAAATAATGAATTGTGTCATACATCATCAATCCAATCATTTAGTTCATGTTTTTTTTTTTTTTTTTTTTGCTTTCTAAAATTAATAGTTAGAAATGGAGAGATTTAAACTCTGAATGTTTTTATTGGAAACACCAGAATAAGGCAATGAAACTACAAGCCTCTTAGCCCATTCACATGTATTTTTGAGATATTAATGAATGAACTAAGTTGGAAATATGAGAGAGCCAATCAACCAATCAGCCAACCATATTTTGTTTTACTTACAAGTAATGATTTTAGGGGTGATTAGAATGACCAGTCCTTTATATAATAAAAATAAAAAGTAAAAACGAATGACCTTCCCTTTTTAAATTTCCATTCATATGTACTTTTGAGATATTAATGAATGAACTAAGATAAAAATGGAAGCGAGCCAAAAATATAATATAGAAGGATTTGGTTAAATTGGATTGGATTGGATTTAAGTAATTTTTCAACCCAATCTAACTCTCCAGGTTGAAAATGTTCACTCCAATCCATCCCATGGCAGTTTTAAAATTCAATACAACTTAATTAGTAAGAATGGGTTTTGTTAGGCCATTGCTTGGGGCTATTTTGTCAAATCAATTAAAAAAATTTGGTGTTTCTTTAAAACCTTCTTCCCTCTTTTCAAGTGTGTGCTAAAATATTTAGTAATCTCAAAAGAAAAAAGAATAGATTAATCTCATAATAAAAAATGAATGTAAGTTAAAGATGTTTAAAGTCTGTGTTGTGTATCCAAGAGTTAGGTCTTTTTGAATATACATCACTATCAGTTTCTTTAAGATCTTCTCTCATTTCTCCGTGTGTGTTAAAATATTTAGTATTATCATATATATATATATATATATATTGGTTGTAGGTTGAGTTTATTGCTAACCTGAATCCAACCCAACCCAAGTTTTGCATTACATATCAACCAACCCATCAACCCACTATAAACCAACCTGAGACATCAAGTTTTCCTGGTTGGTGGCTTGAATGCACATCCTTAATCAAGTTATGGTTCAACATGAACTAGCAGGACTGCCACGTCCAGAAATGTACACGAAAAAGAAAATGTTCAACATAGGAAAATTAAACTAAATCAAGCATGGAATACTGGAATGTGAAATAAAAAACATGCAATGTAAAACGGGCATTCTATCTAAAAATTAACTGGCCAGAACAAAGTGGAAATGTTGTTTTAAACTCCTATTAAATTTATAAACAAGCCTATAAATCTACAAAAATGCTTCTCTATTTTTATTTTTTTATTATTATACAAATAATGATTCTCTATTTCACTGGCTGCATTTCAATAACTACAATGTTTTCTCACAATACATACAACAAAATTGATGCAACTGGATGGCAACTGTCAATACCTTACTCACGTTTCTTTCAGTGCTCAGGTTTGACAAATGAAAAGTCATCTTCATTGCTTGTTTCTTCTCCATGGTGAGGTTCACTTATTGAAGTTGGTTGCTCCTCATCATCAACTCTTATAATCAAGTTGGCCGCAGATGAGGTGGGAGACAAAGGATCAGTTTCATAATCAGAGGTTTCATTATCGTCATAGGTGGAGCGGGTTGAGTGTCCAGTAGTTTTGAAGCGGTGCAATGCGTATCCAGAGGAGTGCACTGTTGAGGAAGGGCTTCCACCTAGAGTATCAGTAGGGGACTTTCCTCCTCGCCTGCCATGTTTCTTTTTCACAGCCATGTGCCACTTCTTGAGGGCCTTGGATGTTTGTTCGTCAAAAATTGATTTCTTCATGTGTGAACCCATCTGCAGTTACCACCATGAACAATTATGAATTGGAAATAAGTTTTTTTCTGAAGCCAGAGTTAGTTTATATCACCTAACGTTGTTGTTAATGTTATGTAAGCCTTCTAAAAATTACATTAGAATCTCATGGAAACAGTGAAGGTACCTGAGTAACAAGGGCATAAAGCGGAAGTGTGATGTAGCTGCAGAGACATAGGACTGCAACCCTGTGATAGTTCCAAAAAACGCAACCCATGAATCCAAGGTAACATACAGATTCACCACATCAATTCAAGGTAATTAGTATGTTCAATCTTACTGATTTATAATCTAGATTTGTTTACTTATTTACTTGTTTCCTTTAAAAAGAAATTAGCAGCCTTTTGTTAGCAGTCTTCGTGCTAAATGCATTTATAATCTAACACTCCTTTCAGATAGGTAAAAGCAAGAAGATCTATCTTTCAAGTGGATATTTCCATTGCAAGGGAGAAAAAAATGAATTAAAGGCCTACCCTAGAGCAAGTTTTATAATAGCAAGCTTGAAATTCGAATGGAAGCAAGATGTCAACCCATACTCGTACTGCACAGAAAGAAATTTTCCATAGAAAACCATAATATTAGGAATGAAGCATACATGAGAGTAAGAAATTAAAGGGGAAAAAATAATAATTCAATAGCTGTTAGCAAAGTTAAGTATTTCATTACCCATATCCACAAGAAATATGTTATTTGGAATGCATTCTGCATGTCACAAAAAATAAAAAATAAAAACAGATCAGACCAGTCACAAATATGAAAGAAAATTTAGAAGTCAAAATTGAAAAGGACCATAAAAATTGTTGAATTGTGCAGAATTTGATTGATAATTTGATATAAAGAACAGGAACTGGGATTAGATAGTCATTATAACTGATGTTAAATAGTCATTACTCAATAGCACTAAAATCATGGATCAAAACTTGACGAAGATTTGGGGCGACAGCTTGTTCTCTCTTCGCCTAAAGGCATAATGTGCATTTATGGAGCATAAGATCTTATTTACCATATTTAATCATTACAATCTCAATTCATTAATCACTCAACGAGAGAAATATTTCCTCTTTTGAGTAAACCTGAGGCTAATCAGATCATTCTAACCACAACAAAAAAGATAATTTTAAAGTAAAACATTTTCACTATAACCAAGACCTCAAATAAGTTTTCAGCAAGGCAGAAAGTTCCTTTCTAACTTCAATAAGACTATACGAGTATAAAAAAATAATGTTTAACCATGACAAATTTTGTGGTACTCATTAATCATTACACAAGTGGTAAGCATTTTTAGTCAAGAATCTACAATATGGGTGGCTATTGAATACCTGAAACAAAGCAAAATGGATAAGTTGAAGAATTAACTGAGGCCGACCAAACCAAAAGTATTTGTCTGAGACTTGCACAAGTGGAATCCCTTGGACTACTGCATGCCTTTCTGTGATTTCAAGAGCCATCTTTGTCAAAATGGCTTGAAGCTTTGTTCCAACAGCTAAGATTATCTGCAATCAATTAAAAGGTTAGAATTTTCATTTTCCAAAGATTTGGAAATCTGGCTGCAAAAGAGAAATATTTCTCACAATCACAGGGATTATGGACGCCCAAAACAATGCCTGCCATCCTGAAAAGGACATATTTCAACAAAGTTAATCAACTTTTACTGGAAAGTGCAGAATATGCTCCAAAAGAAATTTCAAAGAAAGAAGTGGGTTACCGTTAACATTTAATAGCAAAAAAACCACGAATGACGTCCACAATACAGGACTGCCAACAACATCAAGAAAATAATTCATGAAACTCATATAGTCCAAATTTATTACAGGGAGTGACCACTGAAAACCACAATTATAATGAAATAAAAAATATATATTAAATAAAGTGAACATTACCTTACTCCAACGACTGCCTTGAAGTCATCCTCCAAAGATCTTTTGATATACTTTTGGAAGTTAAATTTACTTCCAGGAGCCAAGTGGACCTATATAGATGTAGCAATGTCATAAAATAGTGACATATTTTACTAGAAATACAGAAATACTGAAACGAAAACTTACAGTGATGAATCCATTGCGCAAGGTTAAGTAGTCAGACTTACTAACAGACTTAAAAAATTGTCGAAAGAAGCATCCCTGCCAACAATAAATATTTTAATAAGTTCACTGTCAATTTAAAAAGATATACATGGCCACAATTACAAAAATTGTAGGTTTAATATACTGAAATCTAAACAGATACAAGCTTTTGTTGCGGTTCCAGTCTAACTCTTGCAGGCTAGATCTAAGGTATAAGTGAATTCCCACAAATTTTATATCTTGTCTCTGACCATTTCTAGTATTGGGTGCAGAGGTTTTGCATTTCTTTGTAATTCCTTCAACTAGAACCACTTATGATAGGCCAAGAATGTATTGATCCCTTGTGATGAATTAATTGATTAATTAGTCGAGTTTATTAATTAATTAAATTAACATGCAAAATACGTGATAGCATAAACAAATCATCAATTAAACTAAGTATGCAGCGAAAAATAAATTAACACAGTGATTTGTTTACGAATGGAAAAAACCTACACGGCAAAAACTCCACCAGGTGATTTTAAGGTCACCACCCCGAGAATTCACTATTATCAAAACAAGCGGTTACAAGTAAAGGAATCTCAGTACCTTATACCAACCTACAGTTGAACCCTTACCCCAATACCCAATTGGACTTGTTTAGAAGTGACAATCTCTCCTTTTCAATGCACAGCTTCCAGTATGTGACTAACCAATTGCGCAGATCCCAGTACATGACTTGATCACCAACTTGAGAAGGATGTTAGATGCAAAGTTCTTTTGTTCATCACTCGATGAATATCATGAAGTTACTTGGTCACAAAACCCTATGGTGTACAAAACACAGCAACTTCTTCAAAAACTAGGGCAAACTAGGTTTCCGATCACTCTTCTTCACACTTGTGGAATTGTGCCCTTGTGCAACCTTTTACAGCCCTTAAAATAATCCTTATATATGTTTAGGATTGTAAAAAAAGAAAGTCCAAACATATACCCACGGATTGGATTGAAATCAGTTTTGAAAAACTAAATTTCATAAACCTGGATAGATAGCCATCTATCGAGCTAGCTGTCGAGACACGGGCTTCAACAGCTTTTAAACCTCGATAGATGCTAACTGTTAAACTTTAAAATCTTGTACTTTTTCACTTGATTCTTGGACAGACTTGCATGATTTTAACACTTGAACTTGAAACTTTGTTTTTTGAAGCATTAAACATATCCTAGATCTACCCAATTACAATTAAAGTGCATTTTGTCAAAAGATTAGCCAATTACATAAAATGTTGACATATGTTCCTAACATCAAATCAAATATGTTCTAACAACTTAGCATCATTTCCTCTAATTGGCTAATGACTAGTCTTCATAGCACATTACCAAATCACCAAACCCATACTTTCTCTCTTTCTTTAGTGCAACCCCTTACATCTCACAAATCTAGTCATTTATAATTTTAATCTTCCTAAATTCTTACTCAGCCATCTTAGTATTAGTTAAGCTCATCCAGTCATCTTATTGGCATAACTTCAACTATTGCACTCACAATTGAGATGTCCCAGTCCATGGCATTAGGCCATTTATACCTCATAGCATAACAATGTAAATAACAAAACAAAAATCAAGATGTGCCAGTTAGTAAGACATTTCTTACCACATAAAAGAAGAAAGGAATCCTTGTCCAGAAACTGGTGTGTGCTCTAACAAACGAGGTCTCATGAGTAAGCCTGAATCTTGAAGGATCTGCACATAAATATACATAGAAGTTTAGCTTCCAATAAGGCACATATACCAACCTATTGACAAATGAATTTTGGGATGTCATTTTCAAGTCTAAGGATATGCAACTTTCAATCTAATACATAAAGAACAAGCTATCTCTATATCATGGAGTGACATACCATTTGAAAACTCATAGTTATGGGATGAGGTTTCCTCCTCCCAATTCTTCCAGCCACGGATCTGCACAAAGAAACATTGAGGAAACCATTAGATATAATCAAATGTACAGTTTATTCAATATTTAACATGACCACTATAAGTTGATTATCAAGGCACACTCATGTAAAACGTTTCTTTATATTTCAGATGTCATAGAGAACTTTTGGGCAAATTTGTGCCTTTTAGCCATGCTCTCTTTGTTTCCTGTTATGCAGCCAGAAATCATGTCTTGAACAATAAGAAGGGGGTCTGTCCACTTCATGTTGTTCAAATTTGGTTTTATTTAAAAAAAAAATTCAGATGATTTATATCCTAACCATATCAATCCATCTTGGTGGCATTCTTTCCATAGATTTAAAGTTCAAACCACCAATCTAGTGTTTTTTTTTTTGGTTTGTAGCCACAACTAGGAATAAATGTAAAGGGACAACACGGTGGCTAAAATGAGCCAAATATACAAAATTGAGCAAGAATACCTAGATTTAAACCTAAACAAAGAGAGTATTTATCCTACATTTCTAACATAATCAGTATAAAGCATGCAGCCAAACAGAACTGTACTTGACAATATGGTTGAGACCCTCCTGCCCAAAGCAAAGATATCAAAAGATTATAGCATTCTTTGAGAGGCCTTATCATCGTCTTCCATCCAAAAGAAAATGCATGATTATCCAGTCATAATTTGATTTCAAATGAATTGAGAGGTATCAAAAGGTGAGAACCAGCATATTATGCCCTAAGGTTCCAAGTATTCATGTATAGATGTCATAACATTGGAAGTATATTTTAAAAAAAAAAAAAGCTCCTTTACCTTTAGTCTTCCAAGCATCATTGTGATAAAACTATACAGCACGTGAAAGAATGCTAAGAAAAATATGAGGATGTGCAACTGATGCAGTCCATTGACAGATATAAGCGGTGCATAACCCTGTTGGCAAAAATCCAATCAGTAAGTTGGCCAGACTCATGCAATGAGTAAAAGCATTTTTTTAGGTTGGGAACAGAACTTAGTGTTCAGAAACTTAATTTCCTCGAAGTAGAATAAGGAAAACAAAAGCAATTTCTATGTTAACAGAATATATGTCTATTGGGTCAGCAATGATGCATACAAGTGTGATAACAACACGAGGCAGTGGCTTCAGGATTGCCAATAAGGTATTAGAAATTTAAAAACATTTATTGTAAGAATTAGTAATGCATAATTCAATCATATTTGATACAAGGATTGATTGGTAAATGTTTGTTTTCATCCAGAATTCTCTTCCTCCCAATTAACTGCATTTCATTTCACAAATTCACACCAGTTATGATTTAATAAGAAGCATGTAGGCTAAGTTTAGCATGCCACACTATGTACTCATTATTTGTAGAACTTATCAGAAGGTTTGATGTGTTGGTAAAGACATGAAAAAGTTTCTGGATTGATATGTTGCTTTGGTTTGCCCAACATCCCCCAACCCCTTCCCCACCCCATGTGTGTATATATATATAATTTATTTTGCTACATTCCAATTTGAAAATAGCTCAACAGTAAATGGCGTATACAAGGAAAATAATCGAATGATGACTGGTTCTATAGTTTTAAGTATTATGCTTCCAAAGCCAATAGCCAAAAATGTTGAATGCTGTCTTACTAAATACTAGGAATTAGTAAGGGGATGGGCCATATAACATTTGATTTTCTCTTAGAATACACTTACTGCCTTGCAACTAGGAGCGTAGCTTCCAGCAGCTAAAAATCTACGGTCTAACCATAACAGTCTACGACGATCATCTCCTTCAGTACTTGTAGTTGATTCCTCACTTTTACATGGCAACATATTATCTAAAACCTTTGTTGGAAGACAGATTCTGGCAATGTAACTTTGCCCAAATGTCAGGAGCAGTGAGATGAAACCTAGAATCATCAGTTCTGCAGTATTTGCATCAAAAGTTAGATATGCACAGTTAATATGTAATTCCACACAACCCAAATAGAATGGGATGACTCTCATAGTTCTATGAGAATGTGAGATCAAAGTTACAATTGAGTAATCAAGAACCATGAAATTACCTGCTTTAATCTTCTCTAGAGCTTCAAATAGAGCTTTCTTGTGCTTTTCTGTAAGCCACTGAATTGAGATTTTTAAAATTAATGACAGGGTAAATCACAAGAACCAAATAGAACAACATCATGAGATAAATAATAATAATAAATAAACAAATAACAACTGTTCTTTTCAAGTCTTAACCAAGTAGACCAACATCTGAACTCCCCTTTCTTAATGGTATATGGTTGTTTTTTCATAATGGTCTTTTCATTCTTGTGCTATCAAAATTCATAGGTTTCAATTTTCCAATTGGAAAACATGAATCTTCCCTACAATCCACCTACACCTTCAGCTAGGAAAAAACATATAGAGACACAAAGACTTTTTCTTTTTCAAACCCCCAAAAAAATAAAAATGAAGCAAGTTTGGCTTTTGGGTAACAGATACGGGGTCATTTGTCTAGCGAGGAACTAACTACTTTGATAAGAATCAAACAAATATGGTAGAAGAACAATATCAATATGAGCTCCAAATTCCAGAGACACATAACCGGAACTCGTAACCAATAAAATAAACCTTAAAACACCAATCTTTACTCGTTAGAGACTCTTGAAAAAAGCAATTGTGTTCCCAGGTAAAAGAATTGTCATCAAAAGAGAGAAAGAGAGAGAGAGAGAGAGAGAAAAAAAATCATTTGCCCACCAAAAGTAACGGAATAACAAAAGAAAAAGATCCGAAATTTGCAAACAAACAGCTAAAACAACAGAAGTTAAAGCTGAAAATAACAAAACTTACCGTCCCAAGTTTATGGATAACCTTTTCTAAGACAAAGGAAATGATGATAATAACAGCAGAGACACCGGAAACAGCCCATGTAGGTGTCTTATCCAGCTCCCTTTCCTGTGAACCACTACTCTCGGTTGCTGCCATAGCTCTATGTCCTATCATAAGCCACACACAGAAACACACATACCCAACCAGCAACATCTTCGTTTACACAGAGAGACAGAGAGAGAGAGATAGAAAGAAAGAGTAATGATGGAAACTAAAACGTAAGCTTTTGCTTTAAGGGAAAGAAAACTCCAAAAAGGTCAAGCATTTATTGGTTTTTATCTTTGTACGAGTCTCCCTCTCTCTCTCACAGATACGACACAGTTCTACTTCTTGTTGGTGAATTAGTCGGAGCCAGTTCAACATACACGACCAATTTTCAGCTTTTAAAAAACACCATGTCCATGTCTTTTTAGTTATAGATTAATATTTCTTCTTTTCTTTTTACATTATTTTTTGAAAAAACACTACAGTATTTAGATTTGTTTAAGCGCGGGTTGTGGTGGTTTGGTACGAGTTGATAGAGGCTGAAACCCGATAGTCCACGATTTGTCCCACTCCTAGATTGACAAAATCCGCCGCTTTTGGTACCATTTTTACACCGTAGAATTCCTATCTTTTATTGTTTTAAGTAAATTTTGTAACGTCATCAACTACGGTCCGTTTGGATAACACTTATTATTGCTGAAAGTTGATAAAAACTGATTATTGCTAAAAATACTGTAGCAAAATAATTTTTAAATGTATGAATAGTATTGTGAGACCCACTTTTAATATTAAATATTGCGTGAACAGTGCGTAAACAGTGCACGCACAGTAAATTTTGTACTCAAAGTCAACAAGTGCGAAGAAAAAAAAAAAAAAAAAAAAAAGAGAAAACGCGATTTCAGAAACTGCCGCAGCTTAACGCGGTATCCAAACCCAGGCAAGTGTTGTTTTTCTACTTACACCTTCATACCTTGATAAATTATGAAAAAGATGAAAAAAAAATTTATCTAAAAGCCTAAAATTATACCTTGATTAACCTGAAAATTTATTACAACCAATCTTAATTGAAGTAGGTTTTTTTTTTTTTTTTTTTTTTGCAATTATGTGTGGCTAAAATTTGGGGAGCACAATGAAACAGTAGCATAGATTTTGACTTCGAATGAACTATGATGAACCCTCTCAATCTAATCGGTTTGATCGAACATGATAAACCTTTTTGACTGAACTAATTGCCTGCTGGAAGAAGACCTCATGCCAAACCAAGACCACTTGAAAGGGGTGGCCAAGAAAAGCTTACCTTTTATGGAATAGATTCGATGCTAGTGGCCTTTGGTTAGCTATATTTTCTTTCATCTCATATATATATCTAATTACCTTGACCTTGAGAATCACTATACTTATCTGTTAGAGTTGAAAATACATCGAAAAAGTATCTCCTGCTCTAAATGCATAAGACGCATGACATGCGTCTCATACGTACAGCGTATAAAATTTTTTTTTCCTTCAAAATATAGCTCTATTCTCCTCATGTGCACGGGTACAAGAGTATTTACCTAAAGAACTGACTTAAGTCCCAATGGGACTACATCAGTAGTGGACCAATCTTTATGCTTTACCTAAATAGTGATGAATGGCTATCACATAAGAATTATGGTACTACACCAAACTAAGATAAGACAAATAACAAACAACAGGCAAAGATCATGATCACAATCTTCTCTAGCTATTCTCCACTTCCCTCTCCTTTTATAAAAAGTTTAAAAGCTACCCATCTCTTCTCTAGCTATTCAACACCGATACTCCCTAGATTCATCTTTGGCATTGTCGAGACATGGCCAATGTAGATTCCCCGTAGTGAATCAGATGTGTGTAAGTATGGTTTGGGGGTAAACTTAGAATTATAATAAGAAATGACTACTCTTTATTTCTTTTAGGAAAATATCAAAATTTTAAAATTTGTATGACATTAATTAGGTTTGGGATGTTGATTTTATTTTTTTAGATAATGGGTCAGGCTGGTTGAGAAAGAGGATTAAAATAATAATAATAATAATAATAAATAAAAGATGTACTGAGGAGGAGTGAGGACTGACAGCATACATAAAAGGAAACTAAATCCAAATCCAACTTTCTTTCTTTTTTTTTACTGGGGCTGGGCTATCCAACTGTGTTCGAGGTGAATCAAATTAAATGTGCTATAATTACTATTAAAAGTTTCTCTTAAAATAAAATTAATAGTCAAGAGGTTGACCTCCTCGATATTCAATACTATTCATAGAAAAAACTAAAATTAATTGGAAACCATACGTGGATATCAAGGGTTATCCAAAAAAATAAAAATAAAAATACGTGGATATCAAGTACAAATCTATATCTATATATCTATATATCTATATAATAGGTGAAGCAGAGAAAAACTCAAATAGAATTCCAAATTAGAGTTTCAATTTTGTGCCATGTGTCATTCCAATTGTTCAATTAAAATCTGAAATTGGAGTCCAATTTTACTATACACGTGTACAAAGAAAATAATTAGAAGAATATAATATGATTTGGGGTTGTTTTCCAGAAAACCATTACTCTGATTCATTGTTTTTATTTATTTTTACGTAGGTTCATTATTCTCTTGGTTCAAACTTCAAAGTGCCTAGGAAACTATAACAAGATACCAAATATGGAAAGTGGCCATGGAATTGAAAATAAATTTCAAAAAATTAATTAAAAATAAAAAATGAAAGAATATTGCAAGAGATGCACCACTTGGAAAAATTGAATTCCAATTAAAATTCATTGGACTTGGTAATGAGATGAGATGAAATTAATAATACATTAAACACTCATGCTTTGGGAATCGGTAGTACCAATCTAAATCCATTGGACTTGCTTCGTGATAATACAACTATGAAGGATGTATAAAAACATGCACAAATCCATCTCTCTATAAAAAGAGATTGGAGAGAATTTCTTTTATCAGTCATGCAACTTCAAAGGTTTTTTCTTCACACAAATGCCCATTATGTTACAAAATGAGTACAACTCTGAGATTTTTTTTTTTTTTTAAATTTTAAATTTTATAGGCTACGAAAATTTTAATCACCAATAGAAATTAAAGATTCAAAAGCGTGAATGGATCTTTTGGATAAACATCGTCACCAAGGTTTATCTTTCTGTATAATATTTCCATTTAGTTTTGATTCTCTTAATTGATGTAGTGATGGGTTTGTGTGTATGCGCATACATTGAGTCAATATTAACATTTTTTGAAATTCTTTGGTCCTTGCTTGCTGATTGACTTCTCTTGCAGATATCAATCTTGCACGAAGATGGCTTTCAACCTATTTAGTGTGACCTTATTGAAAACAATATTTAGCACATGGGAAGAATATCCAATGTCTATATATATATATATATATATATATATATATATAAGTTTGTGTGTATGCGCATACATTGAGTCAATATTAACATTTTTTGAAATTCTTTGGTCCTTGCTTGCTGATTGACTTCTCTTGCAGATATCAATCTTGTACGAAGATGGCTTTCAACCTATTTGGTGTGACCTTATTGAAAACAATATTTAGCACATGGAAAAAATATCTAATGTCTATATATATATATATATATACTGTTAAGTTTTGTTAATAAAATTTTATGATTAATAATATGAATTTAGACTTAACTGAACTTTTTAAACATGAATAAACTCATGATTAATAATATATTCATTCTCATGCGATAACATAGGTTACATACTAGTTTATTTAATGGGAAAGTCTAAGAATTGACCATCATCATATATATCAAGTCGATCGTTCGAAGAATTCTGAATTGACCGTCATCATTACCCCTTTGGACGGCAAAACTGAAAGCATCCGCGCGTTTTTTTTATGGGAAATGACCCAACATTCCACGCGTTTGAACATTTGAAATTTTCGTTGGGCTCAACCAATAGACACGGACTTTGAAGGGAAGTTTTCACACTTTTTCCACGCTTCATTCAACTTGTGTTCTCATTTCTCACTTCACTTCTCAGTGGTTTTAAAAGTTTGAATAAAATACACTCTCAAAGTCTAAAGTAAGAAGAATACAGCTTAGGATGAGAATGTAATGAAAGATTCAGAGTATATTTCATTTCATTTCATTTTTACTTTGCGCATAATCTTACACGGCTTATAGACCTATTCAGTATTCAAGATCAGCGGCTCCACCGATTCTTTAATTTCTAGATATTTCTCACCAAGTAATTAATTTAGAAATTTATTACAAAAAGCATTGAGCTTGTCATCTTTCTTGACTTATCGAACCAACTTAATTAATTTACAAGAAAGTCTCAGTTGGCCGAAAACCTAATGAGATGTATTTAAAGCCTTACCATTCTCTAGCTAGCTAATTTTTTTATTATTATTATTATTAGAATCAGGTAAATTTTAGGCTATATTATTAATTTGATCTTTTAACTTGCATGTCTAACTGTAAAGTTCTATTTTATCCCTTAATTATTAATAGCTCCAATTCAGTCTCTCATGTTTTAAAATCAAGTCAATTTTATTCTAAAATCTTCAACTCAATTTAAACTTTATTAAAATATTAATGTGACAAATGGAACACAAGTTAAAAAGGTTATTTAGAAAACGTAAAATTATTAAAATCCAACCAATTTCAATTATTTATTCCGATTAAATTTAAATGGACAAAAAACCTAAGAAAAAATTGATTTGACTTTCTAAGTAATCAATATTTGATGAACCACCCCCTCAAAAAAAAAAAAAAAAAATTGATGAACCACGTTGAATTGATTGAGACCCATAAGCAATAAAATATTGGGACTTTGGGACCAATAAATATTTCTTTTATTAAAATTAATAAAAAGAATTAGGCATATGTGAGGAGAAGTGGACAATAATTGGAAGGCACCTCGTATACGGCACGTATACAAAGCCATTGAACCCTGGTCTTGGTCTTGTGCGGCATAAATTTCATGCCGTGATTACTGCCATTCAGATACAGTGGTCCAAAGTCAAAACAGGCCTAGCATAGTCTATTTCCAGAGTGCCAAATTCCAATTAAGAGCACCAAAGTTATTTTTTTTTAAATTAGAAGAAGAAAATCTCTCTCTCTCTCTTTCTCTCTCGCTATAGATAGAGAGAGTCAAATGGTTCGGTGTTAAAATTTAGCCATGTATCTCAGAGACATGGCTATATTTTGTAAGGACCAAGGAGTCAAGGACTAGGAGGCTAGGAATGGTTTTCGTGTTGAGGCTGTATTCTTCTTTACTTGGGTACTAGTGCCAGCCTAAAATTTTCTTGGTCAAGGAAATTCAGCCCAACTAGGCAATATATATATATATATATATATGTGTGTGTGTGTGTGGGGACTTACACACTGGTCCTGGCCTTAAGACTTTTGGGTTAAATTAGACAAGCCTGGCCCATCTGGCTTCCCAGCCTAATTTGCTCACCCAATGGGTGATTTCCTTTCATAGTATTTCCATGTTAAAATCCCTGGTTGATCTTTGATCTCTAATAATATAGCAAAGCAGAGCACCCTCTGTAATTCTCTTTCATAAAGTTTTGCATCCTCCAAGGCTTGACCTAGTTAAACGAAGAAAATAAGAATTTAGTGTCTATTTATGTTAGAAATCAAATTGAATAGCAATTAAAAAAAATTCTCCAAAAAAAATAATAATAATAATAACAATTGTGGGGCCCGTGGGCCTGACAGACACAGCTCATCGCATAGTAGGCCCAAGGCCAGTGCCGAAGAAGACTGACCAGCCAAGGCTAAGTTGGGGAAAGCCTCTTTTTTGACCCACGCCAAGGACCTCTTCGTCCTCGGCATACTAAGGATAAGTTTTGGGAGGGGACAAGCCCAGAGCAAGTTGTCACATTCACACTTAATGTATTCACCTAACCCCTCTGGCCGCATTAATGGGGATATAACCCCTTAGCAGGGTAACGTTGATCAGAGTGAACCACTTAAGTACCCATAAGGCCTCTGATGGGACGGACAGCCAGAAGAGAAGCGAATGGATGATCAACAGATGGAAGAAGGAGATAGGAAGATGAAGACTATATAAGAAAAGCAAGTAGAGTAAAGAAAGAGGGGGGGAAGAGGGAGAAAAAAAGGGGCTCCTCGGCCACGGGCCGAGGAGCATCCCCCCAGTTGTAAATAAACTCTAAGTATTTTCTTTTATAAAAGAGAGTTCATGCTTGATGAACGACGGCCAGTGCCTAAACCTTTAACCCACTCTCTACAAATTTATTGTTTGGGCTTGTTGGGCTGGAAACTCATTCATACTCAGGGTCAAATCCAAACTGAGTCCCTACAATTGGCGCCGTCTGTGGGGAGGATTAGGGTGCTGGCCGGCGCACCAGGCGATTGTTCTAAGTGGTCGTTTTACAGTAGGTTGGCGAAGTAAAAAAAAACAAAAAAACAAAAATTTGACAGCGAAAAGAGAAATCTTGATATTATTATTTCATAAATAGAAACAGTACAAATTACAATCAGAGGCTCAGGCAGGCGTGTTTCACAAACAAATTTACAAGCTAATCCTACCAGCTAGTTCTACAATCAGAGGCCCAAGTGGAGCCGCCCTAAAAAAAAACTAACCGGAGGGAAGTGTCAAGTCGTGCTTTTATTGGTATAAAGAGAATGGGAGAGCTTGACACAAAAAGCAGGGAAGGGGGAGGGCCATCTTGTTTCCAGGCCACCAACAACTCCCTTCTCGGCGCGGCGGAGCTGGAACAAAGAGAGGAGCAAATGCAGGGGCTCCGGGATACCCTCCCCCATGATGTTCCCTTGATTCTCTCCAATCCTCACGAGTGTTGGCCGTTGGAGACGGCAACACTCGAGCACCGCCCATGAGACGAATTCGCACGTCTTCTTCGTCGGGGGTGCGCTCCGAGGAGAGACGTTAGGTACTCTAACAACATCCCTCCGGGCCACCTTGTATGGCGCCATCGGGGTTACTCCTAGATTCTGCCGCACCGGAAGCCCAGTAGGGGCTGCGGCCATAATGGCTCTTGGCACGGATGTCCTAACACCCGCCCAAAGCCGCCTCATATTTGCCAACTCCAGTCACAATTCCGACGGGGTTGTTAAAAGGGATTGGGGAGCTGAAAGGATGTGTTTTTCTTTTTGTTTGTGTTGGGAGGTTCATGGATTGTGGAGAAACCATCTCCCCACTTTTTATAGGGGATGAGGGTTGGTGAGAGTTAATTCATGCAGAATTCGAAAAGAGAATTATCAGCTGGGCTAATAATGAAGCTACCAATTTTCAAGGAGGCCATAGACCGTTGGACTCGTGTTAATTCACGAGGACATTAATGAAGGCGCGTTTCGCGTACCAAAGCGTTAAGCGTGGAACACGAACGGACAAAGGGCGCTTCATAAATGAAAAAGATGGGGCCTTGAGCTGGAGGCGAGATCAACGCCATGTGTAAAGATCATAATCCGACCCAAGGAGGAATCATCTCCAGTAAAGCGGTCCGAGGACAAACCTATACTTACAGAAAAATAGAAGTGGTAGACAGAACCAAGGTATTGCATGGTCCTCGGACCCAAGCCTATGGTAAAACTATTCACACCATTATACCTGGGTACTAGACAGAACCAAGGTATTGCATGATCCTCGGACTCAAACCTATGGGAAAACTAGATACTTACAGGAAAATAGAAGTGGTAGACAAAACCAAGGTATTGCATGGTCCTCGGACCCAAGCCTATGGTAAAACTATTCACACCATTATACCTGGGTACTAGACAGAACCAAGGTATTGCATGGTCCTCGGACTCAAACCTATGGGGAAACTAGATACTTACAGAAAATAGAAGTGGTAGACAGAACCAAGGTATTGCATGGTCCTCGACCCAAGCCTATGGTAAAATATTCACACCATTATACCTGGGTACTAGACAGAACCAAGGTATTGCATGGTCCTCGGACTCAAACCTATGGAAACTAGATACTTACAGAAAATAGAAGTGGTAGACAGAACCAAGGTATTGCATGGTCCTCGGACCCAAGCCTATGTAAAACTATTCACACCATTATACCTGGGTACTAACAGAACCAAGGTATTGCATGGTCCTCGGACTCAAACCTATGGGGAAACTAGATACTTACAGAAAATAGAAGTGGTAGACAGAACCAAGGTATTGCATGGTCCTCGGACCCAAGCCTATGGTAAAACTATTCACACCATTATACTTGGGTACTAGACAGAACCAAGGTATTGCATGGTCCTCGGACTCAAACCTATGGGGAAACTAGATACTTACAGAAAAATAGAAGTGGTAGACGGAACCAAGGCATTGCATGGTCCTTGGACCCAAGCCTATGGTAAAACTATTCACACAATTATACTGAGTACTAGACAGAACCAAGGTATTGCATGGTCCTCGGACCCAAGCCTATGGAAAACTAGATACTTAAAGAAAAATAGAAGTACTAGACAGAACCAAGGTATTGCATGGTCCTTGGACCCAAGCCTATGAAAAACTAGATACTTATAGAAAAATAGAAGTACTAGACAGAACCAAGGTATTGCATAGTCCTCAGACCCAAGCCTATGGAAAACTAGGTACTTATAGAAAAATAGAAGTACTAGACAGAACCAAGGTATTGTATGGTCCTCGGACCCAAACCTATGGAAAACTAGATACTTATAGAAAAATAAAAGTACTAGACATAACCAGGGTATTGCATGGTCCTCGGACTCGAACCCATAGAGAAAATAACTATCTGGAGAAAAACCAAAGCGTTACCTAGAGTCAAGCTATAATACGGTCTTTAGATTTATATTTGAAGGATAACCGATGGTTTCATGAGACTAACTCCAGAATAGAATACAAATATCGAGCAGAATATTATATTAAAGCAAATAAAAGAAAATATCATTAGTTGGAAGTAAAGTATTAAGCATTCAGTTCAAACGAAAAGTATACAACTTCCTTACAACGCCACTGAGGCAGGAAACAAAATGAGATAAAAGAGAAGATAAAAGAGAAAATAAACAAAATTATCCTATGTCGTATACCAGCCTCCCCAACTCAGTAGGCAAATTAATTCGATAAACAAATCAAAAGGCGTTAGCCAAGGCCTAAGGGCTTTGTCTCGAAGGGTCCACCGGAGGCCTCGCCACGTCTTGTGGTATTTCCTGACCCTCGGTTATAACTCCCCCCAACGTTTTCTGGGGCTCAACCTCCTCGGGTGGTTGGTCAGTTAAAGATATATCATCGGCGGTCTTATCGTGACTCTTAACCGCTGGTAATGAGGACCCCTCCTCGGGAGCAGCAGGTGTAGTCTCGCGAATTGCAATAGGGTAATATACCCTGTCCTCCCTCCTAAGGTCAGATGAGGCATCAATCCCTACTTGGTTGAGGGCTTCATGCCAGGTCTGAGAACAGTAATGCCTGCACACTGCAGGAACTTGAGCCCGAAGGGTGGCTTCAGTCTTAGCCACCCCATCTGCGAAAGCCTCCTCCTCTGCCTGTTCTACAGAGCGCTCAGCGTCTATTTTTGCAAATACCGCCTCGTCTTTGGCTCTCACAGCCTCGTCCCTGGCATACTCGGCAATACCTTTCTCATGGATTGCCACGGTCAACTTTTCCCTCATATAGGCAATGTCCCCTTTTGCAGTTTGTAGTTAACCCTCAACGTCTTGCAAGCGATTGGTTTGATCCTCAGCTTGCTTCCTAGCCACGGCTAGGTCGGAGGCAGCAGCGTCCCTGGCCTTCGTCATCTCCTTCAGATCCTCGGTCGTCTTTTTTAGGTCAGCCTCAGATCTCTTGAGGGTATTAGCAGCTTCCAAGAACTTGTCACGCTCTTGTGCTAAGGCATTGCTCTGGCCATCGATCTCCTCATCTAACCTGAAAAGAGCCTAGATAGCCTGCCAATGAAAATAAGTAACTCCGTGAAAAGAAAGGAAGGTACTAAGCCACAAAATTCGAATGAAGTAAATGGGTGCCAAAGGACCCACCATGCCTAGGTATTTCTTAAGGTCAAGGACAACCTCTGACCCACTCATATTTCTTAGCTCGGCCATGTTAGTGGGAAGAAGAAGAGATTTCTCCAGGGCATTGGCTACAAGAGCCCCCTCGGCTCCTTAAGATTCCCGCATCGAGGCGTTATCCATCAGGGGCTGATCGTGGAGCATGGCAGCGGGCAGCCAGGCTTGAGCCTCGGACTGCTGGATGGTCTTCTTACCTTTCCGTTGACCACCGAGCTTCAGTTGCTTTGGAGGCCTGCGAAGTCTACCCTCCTCGGGCGAGGAATGGGATTTGCTCCCATCCATAGGCTCCTTACCCTTGGAAGGTCTTTTCCTCTTCGGGTCATGAGACTCGGTTTGAAGGTCTGATACTGTGGGGACAGAGGATGACCTGGTGTGCACAGTCAAAATCTGGGGCGGAGGTGCTGGGGGCTGGGGTTGCGACTCTTCCGATGCACCCTTCTTGGAACCGCCTTCGAGCAAGTCAAGAAGATTGGTTTGGGGCTGTCTTTTTAAACCCATCTCAGCTTGAGTACCAACTCTTAGGGACCGGAGATCGGCTTCGGACAAATGAGGGTCTCCTAGATCACCAGAGGGATCTTCGGACTGATCAGTTAAGTTGAATACACTATATTCGTCCTCAGAAGAACTCAGTTCAACCACCTCCCTTGCCTTCTTAGATAGTCCTTCCTCGGCCACCGTTACTTGTTGGGATGAGGAGGGACCTGTTAGCGGAATGCCTTCAGGTATATGAGACCCCTCGAAAAATGCAAAACCGTCCTCCACCATGATAATCTGCGTAAGCCGAGGGTCACGAGCTCTAATTACGGGCTTCAGGACTGGGAATGATTTCTGAGCTGGGTCGCATCCGAGGATTTGATGAGCAGCTCTGACCTGGTTATCAGTTGCGTTCAGGAAAAGGTCCGACCTGAGAACGGTTTCCAAATCCGCTTTGTTAACCAGGTGAAAATGACTTGCAAAGGCGTGCGGATCTGCGAAAAGAAAAGTGAAACTCCTGTGGTTAATAAACCAAAGCGGATGTATAGCTATAAAAATAAAAATACTGAAACCTAGATTGTCTCCTACTTCGGATACCCTACCTGGCTCCCTCTCTACTGTTGGGCAATGAAAACCGTTGTGCCATTCCCCCGACACTATGAGGAAATCTTGAGTCAACCCCTTATTGGAATCAGGAAGAATGAGACGAATCCTATCGTCCCTTGTCTTCATATAGTACGTCTTACCCCTTAGGTGATGGAGGTTATAGCACCAGTTCACATCGTGGTGAGTCAGTCTCAGCCCCATTTTCTCATTCAAAATATCTACACACCCTAATATCCTAAATACATTCACGGCGCACTGGGTAGGAGCCAGGCGAAAATGCCTAAGGTAATTGAGGGTCACTGGCCTCATAGGGCTTCTCATCCCTCCCTCTACGAAAGCAACTATCGGGATCACGACTTCACCCTCTCTCCTCTTAATGTACCACTCCCCTTCTTCACAGTACTTCAAACTCACATTATTGAGTATCCCATAGTCGACAATGAATTTGTTCATCATCTCGTCGGACTCAACCAACTTCTTAAACTTACCCATTCCCCAAGGATGACTGAAAGTTCCAAAAGAAGAAAAGGAGAAGTAGAATCAAGGAAATTTGGGGTCACTGGAAGAAGAAGACTTACAGAAATATGACGATTCTCTTCAGGTAGTGTGCAAGTTGAACTAGACTCAAGTCATACGCATCAATGATTGTAAGCGCGAAAATGAGGAAACCAGGCGGTTCAAACAGGTACTTATACTCCCCCTTAGGTTTCCCAAATGTAACTGCCTGCCCATAAAAGCAGGAGATCCCCACCGAACGATTACCATCACACCGTTGAAAGTGAAAAACGTGGTGCCGCCAAAATTTAATGTGGGCACACATTAAGTCTTGAAACGCAAAAAAAGCGCATCGAGCAGTCGAAAAGTCACCAGCATTAGCACAAACCGAAGTGGGGCGATTCGCCTAGGAGGACCCGTGGATATCAAAACCCTCCTCCCCGTCCGGGGGAACGTGCAGTAGGGTTTTGAGGGGCTATTGTGGGGCCTGTGGGCCTGACAGCCACAGCCCATCGCGTAGTAGGCCCAAGACCAGCGCCGAGGAAGACTGACCAGCCGAGGCTAAGTTGGGGAAAGCCTCTTTTTTGACCCACGCCGAGGACCTCTTCGTCCTCGGCATACTAAGGATAATTTTTGGGAGGGGACAAGCCCAGAGCAAGCTGTCACATTCACACTTAATGTATTCACCTAACCCCTCTGACCGCATTAATGGGGATATAACCCCTTAGCAGGGTAACGTTGATCAGAGTGAACCACTTGAGTACCGATAAGGCCTCTGATGGGACGGACGGCCAAAAGAGAGGCGAATGGATGATCTATAGATGGAAGAAGGAGATAGAAAGATGAAAACTATATAAGAAAAGCAAGTAAAGTAAAGAAAGAGGGGGGGGGAAGAGGGAGAAGAAAAGGGGCTCCTCGGCCACGGGCCGAGGAGCATCCCCCCAGTTGTAAATAAACTCTAAGTATTTTCTTTTATAAAAGAGAGTTCATGCTTGATGAACGACGGCCAGTGCCTAAACCTTTAACCCACTCTCTACAAATTTATTGTTTGGGCTTGTTGGGCTGGAAACTCATTCATACTCAGGGTCAAATCCAAACTGAGTCCCTACAACAATTAAGCAATTAAATTTACTATTTTCAAATTATTTAAACTTTTGGGACTTTTGGGACAAGTGGTTATAATTTATCATCCTATAATATTTTTACATTGACCATGTTTGCTCTACTTTCTAAAGAATATTTTTCTTTTTTTGGTTTCAATATGTAAGAACAAGATAGGCTGAATACTCTTATATATATATATATATATATTCTTAATTAGCTCAAAACCATTTCTGCGTATGCATCTCGAAACGCGCAACAATTTCAAGGCGTAACAAAAGAGAAATAAATGTGATGAGTTTCCGCTCTTCTTGTTTCATGGTCATCACTAGAGGAAGGGCGCGCTGGACCTTCAATCTCAGAGAGTTCGGTATCAGAATGGTAAGCCTTAGGAGAGCTGAGAACAGTTTCAATGTCATTAGAATTGATTTTATACTTGTGGAGCAAATGTATAGGTGATGAGTTATGGCTTGGTGTATTCTCTCCGCTCATGAACCCAGATGATGAAACATCTGTCGCCCCTGCCTTCCTCAACTTCTTTCTCTCCCTAGCAGCTTTTTGCCATTTCTTTATAGCTTTTGCTGTTTGCTCTTCAAAGATTGCCTTCTTCATGTGAGACCCCCATCTGCAAATTTTGCAAAGCTTAGTAGTGTTATTTTTCTGATTTCTATTAATCTTGAATAAAAATCCTCAATGTGGAAGCACTCACTTGTGTCACCAAGGAATAGAGAGGGAAGGTGATGTAACTACATAAGACCTGAAGGGCTACACCAAGAAACACACTTATCAAGATTTCTGGCAACTTTTCATGGAAGCACGAGGTCAACCCGAACTCATACTGCAGTGGATTATCTTATTAGTTAATCAAAAAGAATTTCATTAATAAGTGATTTTATAGACACCAGTATGCAACTGGAGTTGGAAATAGTTTCATTTACCCATATGCATAGAAAGTAAGCCATTTGGAATGCGTACTGTAAAATTGAAAGGAAACTAATTAGCTCAAAATATATTTGTCAACACACATGATCCAAAGCTGCTTAGGATTAACATATATAAGTGCTTTTATTGTGACATATTGATATGATTAGTGGTGAAGGATAGACATTCATTTTTCACATGGACCAATCACTAACGTTACTTTCTTTTTCACTACTCATAACCCGCCACCTTCATAGGATGTGAGTAAAAAGGTTATGGAATAAGTTGTGTCATTAGGCTTACTCATTTCATATTTATATTTTGTTTTTATTTGCTTGATACAGGTTCAGTGAACTCAAAATTAAATTATTTGTTAACATAACCCCATACGCTGATGTATTTACAGTTTTACCTCTTTGAAATTAACAAGTCTTCAACAATGCTATACACCAAATTAAATTTCATAACTTGTTGAAACGACAAACTATGATTAGTACAAATTATTTTTATTGGGTTCACTACTAGTATTACTTTTATCATACACCAATCATAACATATTACCTTAACAGTTATGAAAAATGTCATGTTTAGAATTTTTGAATAAGGCATTATAAATTACCTAGAACAAGGTAAGACGTATCAAAAAAAGAATCCAATCAGGTTGATTGAACCAGAAATATTTGTTACTAGGCTCTACCACAGGAGCCCCTTTTACTACAGCTTGTTCGATCTTGGATTTGTTGAGCCATTTCCATGATTATAACTTCAAGTTTTGTTCCAACTAGTAGAAGTATCTGTCTCGCATAATGAGGTCCATCAATCATAGTTATTTTCTACTATTCCAGTAATCCAATTTTGTAATGATGAAAACATTTGAAAAAGACATTCACAAAATTAAGCAAGGTTTTTTTTCTTTTTCTTTAAGCATATAAAAATTTGTTATCGCTAGTGGCATGAATGACATCCATGTGAGTGTGTACCATCCTGTTCAAAGTACAGCATTATGGTTTTGTCAATGAAAATCACAAAGTCACAACAACTACAAAGTACAGGAAGAGAAGAAGATGTGAGATGTCCTACCATAGACATTTAAAAGCAGAAAGATGATACAGCACGTCCACAATGGTATACTGTAATATCAACATTGATTCGTGGTTATATGGTAGCACTAGCACAAAACAAAAACATAGAGAGAGAGACAGACAGAGAGTGTGAAAGAGATCAACCTAATACCAACGCCCACCTTAAAATCATCTTCCATTGATCTTTTGATGTACTTATGAAAGTCAAATTTGCTATTAAGTGCCAGGTGGGCCTGCAAATTTAACAGGAACATGCATATTGATGTTGTCATGATAATTTATTTTTTTGGTTTTAAAAAACACTTTTTGCCCTTCAGACAAACAAACAGGCACTTAGATGGTGATTAATTGAGTTGTAAAGCAAAGACACAGGAATCTGAAAGTGAGAATCGTGTTCAAAAAATTTAGTCCGCATTTGGTAGCCAATAATTTTGCTTCGGTTGAATTTGATGGAATGGTCTTCACACTTTTGCTTAGTGAAGTTGATTCTTTTGTTTTTTTGCTTGCTTTTCTTTGTTTATTTTCACTCAGTGAGGGGGCCATTAAAATGGTTTAGAAAGTTTTGAGTTTTGAATAGAACTTTTTTAAAATTTATGATTTAATTGAAAAATATTAAACACCCAAAATTATAGGGGGAATTATCTAATTTATCATTCTTATTAAAATCAAGTAACTTGTTGAGAAGGGAAAAGGAAATAGTATATATATATATATATAGAGAGGTCCCTAGGCAACTCTTTTTTCTTTTCTTTTTTCTTTGGGAAAGCCTAGGCAAGTCTTAATTAACACATCCTTTATTCGGTATTCAATATAAGATTTTCTCTTACCAAAAAATTAAATAAAGGCTTTCCCTAGCTAGCGTAAAGATCAAAAACAAAAATACGAAGTTGTACCCCCAACAAATATTAAAGAAAAAGATGTGTGTGTTTCACTGTTGTTGTTGTTGTTTTTTTTTTAAAAAAAAAAAAAAAAAAAATTATCTCTCTATCTATGAAAAACCTATATACATACATTGATAAATCCGTGACGCATAGTTAGATAGTCAACCTTTGTTACTGAAGCAACAAATTGCCTAAAAAAGCCCACCTGAGAGAACAAAAAAAGAGATCTTAGCATGGATAGAGTTGCACAAGATCAAGACCCCTTAAAAGCATAAGCAAAAAGAGCAGCAAAATCAGGGTATAAAAAGCATGTAATTTATGAAGGAGATGTGTTAAATATGATTATTCCGCTACAAAGAGATTCACTCTCTTCTCATTGCTCAATTCAACATATTATTGACAAAATTAAGTTAATTTTGAATTTATTCTTACATTGGTTTGTAAATCATACTTTAAGGGAGGCTAATTTTGTGACCCGTAATGTGGTTAAAGGGACTCCTTTGAATTGTTTTGAGGGAACGATCCCCATTTCCTCCTTTTCTTCCTTGCCAAATTTTTGGCTTGGACTTTAGGATGAAGATGGGATTGATTCCATCCTTTTATAATTTGTTTGTTTGTTTCTCTTTTTTTGAATGTCATTCTTACTTGGGAAAAAAAAAAGAAAAGAAACCAGTCACATCTTAATTCAATATCAATATATGATACCTTGAACCATTGCCCAAGCTATTGGATCAAGCATAAATATAAGTTTAGACAGACATCTAGTGATAATTATGAATTGTATCTTGTGACTTTGGTTTGAGTTTATTCTATATGTTTAAGCCAATAAAAAGGAAAAATTATTCATTAAACACGGTGTATTATACCTTCCTCTCATATTAAATACGTGTCATATGCATAGAAGTAACATATGGAATCCACTTTTATATCAAAGAAAGGATAATTCAATGGATGTATTGAATAATTTCTACTTAACAAGAATGCAAGTCAACCTATTTTACAAGCTTCTCAATACACACAAATGTTTGTATGTGTCTCATTGTGTATGCGTGTGCTTTTCAAACGTGTATCAAGAAACTTTTAGAAGAATACATCTTACAATCCACCTGAGACCAGGTGTTGTTGTTGAGAGGCCGCTATGCCGCTGAACGAAAGAAGTTTGATGGGCAAGCCTAAACCTTGACAGATCTACAATAATACCAACTCGAGCACTTAAATACTAAGCTGCTACCAATTTATTATAGAAAATGTGGTTATCAATGTGATTATGATCACTTCAACCATATAATAAATAAATGTTTGAATTACTTTATTATAATTGATAACACATAAGTTTATAAGGATCATATAATAAATTTTGTAGTATTTCTAACATCACTCTTTTATAATAATAAATAAATAAACAGTAAAAACACACCAATTCAAATGAGTTTTTTACCATTAGTAGATTGATATTCCAGGGATGTGGTTTCAGCTTCCCATGCTTTCCACTTCTTCATCTGTACAAGTCAATTAAAGTAACATTACGAATCTAGCACGTCAAATTCTTCACTAATTGCTCCCCCTTTTTTAACCTCATGGAATTGAATTTTGTTGTAGAAAAAAACAGAGCAGTAGCTTACTTTGGCCTTTGCCAGAACTAGGGTGATGACACTATAGAGAACGTGGAAGACCGCAAGCACAAATATGAAGATATGCAATTGGTGCAACCCCGACTGTGACACCAAAGCTACCTTGCCCTGACATCCAAAAACAACGAATATATAAGACAAGGCATACCATACCAAGCAAAAAAGTCAAAAAAAAAATTTTTTTTTTTGATTTTTTTATTATTATTATTATTAGAATCAGGTAAATTTTAGGCTATATTATTAATTTGATCTTTTAACTTGCATGTCTAACTGTAAAGTTCTATTTTATCCCTTAATTATTAATAGCTCCAATTCAGTCTCTCATGTTTTAAAATCAAGTCAATTTTATTCTAAAATCTTCAACTCAATTTAAACTTTATTAAAATATTAATGTGACAAATGGAACACAAGTTAAAAAGGTTATTTAGAAAACGTAAAATTATTAAAATCCAACCAATTTCAATTATTTATTCCGATTAAATTTAAATGGACAAAAAACCTAAGAAAAAATTGATTTGACTTTCTAAGTAATCAATATTTGATGAACCACCCCCTCAAAAAAAAAAAAAAAAATTTTGATGAACCACGTTGAATTGATTGAGACCCATAAGCAATAAAATATTGGGACTTTGGGACCAATAAATATTTCTTTTATTAAAATTAATAAAAAGAATTAGGCATAATTCCTTGCCTGCAATACATTAGGTTCGTTAATTAAATTTAAACACATGATTGCATTATCAAGTAATTATATTTTTTTTTTTCAAAAATAATTAAATTCTACACAATTATTTGTTTTAATTTAATTGAAAAACTTAGGGCCCGTTTGGATTGAGAAGGAAGAAGGGAGAGTAGAAGGGAGTACTGTGATTGAATATATTTATTTAAGTTTTAAACATAAAAATAAGATAAAAAGGTAAAAAAAAATCTTGTAGTTCAAGGACCGAAGAAACTGAGATAAACTCCAAAGCTGAGAGCTATCATTAGTTACCTCAATCAACATCACCAATCACTTGAACGTTTAACCTAGAAAAATTCTTTATGACTCAGAAATGGACCTTAGATAACAACAAAAATTATTTAATACATATTTCGAATGACCTAAATGAGTGGGAACTAAGAAACAAACATCATAAATTATAAATCCCATACTATATATCAACAACAGTAAACAATATATCATTTGTCAAACCACTTGTGAGAGTGGACTTGTGGTTGGGATTTAAACCAACAGGCCTGAGCATTCACAGCAGTGGAGCTAAAAATTTAGCTTTTTAGCTCCATCAAAAGTTACTTTATCTATTTTAGCTACACACATACTGCAGCAGTGGATCTATTTTAGCTTTCAACACAATAAAATAATATATCCATTACAACAAACAACAATCACAACCACCTATAATCGCCACCGCCGCCGCCGGAGTGAGCTTGAGAGACCGGAGTGAGCTTGTGCGTCTGAGGCAGATGACAGTGAACGAGAGAGAGTAAATGAGAGTGAATGAGACCGGATTTGATAAAATGAAAAAAAAAAAAAAAAAAAAAAAAAAAAGCAAGTTTGTACCGGAGTGAGCTTGAAGATGGTCGGGCCGATGATGAGATCGGAGATGATAGTGAGCTTGAGAGGCTTGAGAGAGAGATGAACAAGAGAGAGTGACGTCCGGCCAGCGAATGAAGAAGGTCAGGCCGGCGAATGAAGATGGCCGGCGATGAGATCGGAGATGAGAGGTGAGCTTTTGAGAGAGAGTGAACAAGAGAGAGTGACGTCAGGCCGGTGAATGAAGAAGTTCAGGCCGGCGATGAGATCGGAGATGAGAGGTGAGCTTTGACCGGTCGGAGATGAGAGGTGAGCTTTTGAGAGAGAGATGAACAAGAGAGTGAATGAGATGAGAGTCCAAGTCTGTGACCGGTTTTGTGATAAAATGAAAAAAATAAAAGAAATAAAGTTGGATGGTTAATAAAATAATATTATTATTTTTAGCTTCAAGCTACAGTGCACATCTATCTATAGATGTGCACTATAGCAATTCATCTATAATTTATAGCTATAGCTCCACTGCTGTAAGCTTTTTTTTGTGATTTTGGAGCTAAATTTTAGCATTATAGCATTATAGCTCCACTGCTGTGAATGCTCTTAGGTCTTGAGTTCAACTCCTTTCCCACTAGCAAAATAGTGGTATCCCTTTTACTTCATAAAAGCGAGGTCTTATACAAATACTAAATGAGGAACAATATCAAATGTCTTGTGTGATCCTCTTCAAGTTGAAGCTACAGCCTTCCTGTGGGCATTACAAATTGTGGAGGGAGATTCTAAGATATGCGTTGATGCTTCAAATTCATGTTTATCTTCGGTTGAGTGGTCTATATTCACTTTTTTTTTTTTTTTTTTTTTTTTAAGTAATGGGTTTGAGTTTAGTAAAGGTTTTATCCAATGTGTTTTTAGCTGAATTAGGAGAGCCGTTAATTATGTTGCTCAAGCTCTTGCTTGCTTTTGCTCATAGGATTTTTGGATTTTGTAACAAGCATTCTCTTCCTCTTGCTATTGTTGAACAATTGAGGAAAGATGGGGTTTTTCACAAACTTTCATTAACCGCAAAAGAATTCTTTTGTGGTTAATGAAAGTTGGGGTTATCGGTTTACCAAAAAAAAAAAAAAAGAAAGTTGGGGTTATCACACACACACACAAAAAAAAAAAAAAAAGGAAAGAGGAACAAAAGTACAAAACGTTAAAAAAGAAAATATTTATGATATGTGCGAGTCCATGTGAGGAGAAGTGGACAATAATTGGAAGGCACCTCGTATACGGCACGTATACAAAGCCATTGAACCCTGGTCTTGGTCTTGTGCGGCATGAATTTCATGCCGTGATTACTGCCATTCAGATACAGCGGTCCAAAGTCAAAACAGGCCTAACATAGTCTATTTCCAGAGTGCCAAATTCCAATTAAGAGCACCAAAGTTATTTTTTAAAAAATTAGAAGAAGAAAATCTCTCTCTCTCTGTCTCTCTCGCTAAAGATAGAGAGAGTCAAATGGTTCGGTGTTAAAATTTAGCCATGTATCTCAGAGACATGGCTATATTTTGTAAGGACCAAGGAGTCAAGGACTAGGAGGCTAGGAATGGTTTTCGTGTTGAGGCTGTATTCTTCTTTACTTGGGTACTAGTGCCAGACTAAAATTTTCTTGGTCAAGGAAATTCAGCCCAACTAGGCAATATATATATATATGTGTGTGTGTGTGTGTGTGTGTGGACTTAAACACTGGTCCTGGCCTTAAGACTTTTGGGTTAAATTAGACAAGCCTGGCCCATCAGGCTTCCCAGCCTAATTTGCTCACCCAATGCGTGATTTCCTTTCATAGTATTTCCATGTTAAAATCCCTGGTTGATCTTTGATCTCTGATAATATAGCAAAGCAGAGCACCCTCTGTAATTCTCTTTCATAATGTTTTGCATCCTCCAAGGCTTGACCTAGTTAAACGAAGAAAATAAGAATTTAGTGTCTATTTATGTTAGAAATCAAATTGAATAACAATTAAAAAAAATTCTCCAAAAAATAAAAAAATAAATAACAATTAAGCAATTAAATTTACTTGGAATGCGTACTGTAAAATTGAAAGGAAACTAATTAGCTCAAAATATATTTGTCAACACACATGATCCAAAGCTGCTTAGGATTAACATATATAAGTGCTTTTATTGTGACATATTGATATGATTAGTGGTGAAGGATAGACATTCATTTTTTACATGGACCAAACACTAACGTTACTTTATTTTTCACTACTCATAGCCCGCCACCTCCATAGGATGTGAGTAAAAAGGTTATGGAATAAATTCTGTCATTAGACTTACTCATTTCATATTTATATTTTGTTTTTATTTGCTTGATACAGGTTCAATAAACTCAAAATTAAATTATTTGTGAACATAACCCCATACGCTGATGTATTTACAGTTTTATCTCTTTGAAATTAACAAGTCATCAACAATGTTATACACCAAATTAAATTTCATAACTTGTTGAAATAACAAACTGTGATTAGTACAAATTATTTTTATTGGGTTCTCTACTAGTATTACTTTTATCATACACCAATCATAACATATTACCTTAACAGTTATGAAAAATGTCGTGTTTAGAATACTTGAATAAGGCATTATAAATTACCTAGAACAAGGTAAGATTGATGTATCAAAAAAAGAATCCAATCAGGTTGATTGAACCAGAAATATTTGTTACTAGGCTCTACCACAGGAGCCCCTTTTACTACAGTTGTTCGATCTTGGATTTGTTGAGCCATTTCCATGATTATAACTTCAAGTTTTGTTCCAACTAGTAGAAGTATCTGTCTCGCATAATGAGGTCCATCAATCATAGTTATTTTCTACTATTCCAGTAATCCAATTTTGTAATGATGAAAACATTTGAAAAAGATATTCACAAAATTAAGCGAGGTTTTTTTTCTTTTTCTTTAAGCATATAAAAATTTGTTACCGCTAGTGGCATGAATGACATCCATGTGAGGGTGTACCAACTACCATCCTGTTCAAAGTACAGCATTATGGTTTTGTCAATGAAAATCACAAAGTCACAACAACTACAAAGTACAGGAAGAGAAGAAGATGTGAGATGTCCTACCATAGACATTTAAAAGCACATTTAAAAGCAGAAAGATGATACAGCACGTCCACAATGGTATACTGTAATATCAACATTGATTCGTGGTTATATGGTAGCACTAGCACAAAACAATAACATAGAGAGAGAGTGTGAAAGAGATCAACCTAATACCGACGACCACCTTAAAATCATCTTCCATTGATCTTTTGATGTACTTATGAAAGTCAAATTTGCTATTAGGTGCCAGGTGGGCCTGCAAATTTAACAGGAACATGCATATTGATGTTGTCATGATAATTTATTTTTTTGGTTTTAAAAAACACTTTTTGCCCTTCAGACAAACAAACAGGCACTTAGATGGTGATTAATTAAGTTGTAAAGCAAAGACACAGGAATCTGAAAGTGAGAATCGTGTTCAAAAAATTTAGTCCGCATTTGGTAGCCAATAATTTTGCTTCGGTTGAATTTGATGGAATGGTCTTCACACTTTTGCTTAGTGAAGTTGATTCTTTTGTCTTTTTGCTTGCTTTTCTTTGTTTATTTTCACTCAGTGAGGGGGCCATTAAAATGGTTTAGAAAGTTTTGAGTTTTGAATAGAACTTTTTTAAAATTTATGATTTAATTGAAAAATATTAAACACCCAAAATTATAGGTGGAATTATCTAATTTATCATTCTTATTAAAATCAAGTAACTTGTTGAGAAGGGAAAAGGAAATAGTATATATATATATATATATAGAGGTCCCTAGGCAACTCTTTTTTCTTTTCTTTTTTCTTTGGGAAAGCCTAGGCAAGTCTTAATTAACACATCCTTTATTCGGTATTCAATATAAGATTTTCTCTTACCAAAAAATTAAATAAAGGCTTTCCCTAGCTAGCGTAAAGATCAAAAACAAAAATACGAAGTTGTACCCCCAACAAATATTAAAGAAAAAGATGTGTGTGTTTCACTGTTGTTGTTGTTGTTTTTTTTTTTTTTTTTTTTTAAATAAATTTAAAGTTGTACCCCCAACAAATATTAAAGAAAAAGATGTGTGTGTTTCACTGTTGTTGTTGTTGTTTTTTTTTTTTTTTTTTTTTAAATAAATTTATTTATAGAGAGATAGATACTTTTTGGATAATACATACATTGATAAATCCGTGACGCATAGTTAGATAGTCAACCTTTGTTACTGAAGCAACAAATTGCCTAAAAAAGGCCACCTGAGAGAACAAAAAAAGAGATCTTAGCATGGATAGAGTTGCACAAGATCAAGACCCCTTAAAAGCATAAGCAAAAAGAGCAGCAAAATCAGGGTATAAAAATTAAAAAGCGTGCAATTTATGAAGGAGATGTGTTAAATATGATTATTCAGCTACAAAGAGATTCACTCTCTTCTCATTGCTCAATTCAACATATTATTGACAAAATTAAGTTAATTTTGAATTTATTCTCACATTGGTTTGTAAATCATACTTTAAGGGAGGCTAATTTTGTTACCCGTAATGTGGCTAAAGGGACTCCTTTGAATTGTTTTGAGGGAACGATCCCCATTTCCTCCTTTTCTTCCTTGCCAAATTTTTGGCTTGGACTTTAGGATGAAGATGGGACCTTTTATAATTTGTTTGTTTGTTTCTCTTTTTTTGAATGTCATTCTTACTTGGGAAAAAAAAAGAAAAAGAAACCAGTCACATCTTAATTCAATATCAATATATGATACCTTGAACCATTGCCCAAGCTATTGGATCAAGCATAAATATAAGTTTAGACAGACATCTAGTCATAATTATGAATTGTATCTTGTGACTTTGGTTTGAGTTTAGTCTATATGTTTAAGCCCATAAAAAGGAAAAATTATTCATTAGACACGGTGTATTATACCTTCCTCTCATATTAAATACGGTCATATGCGTAGAAGTAACATATGGAATCCACTTTTATATCAAAGGAAGGATAATTCAATGGATGTATTGAATAATTTCTACTTAACAAGAATGCAGGTCAACCTATTTTACAAGCTTCTCAATACACACAAATGCTTGTATGTGTCTCATTGTGCATGCGTGTGCTTTTCAAACGTGTATCAAGAAACTTTTAGAAGAATACATCTTACAATCCACCTGAGACCAGGTGTTGTTGTTGAGAGGCCGCTATGCCGCTGAACGAAAGAAGTTTGATGGGCAAGCCTAAACCTTGACGGATCTACAATAATACCAACTCGAGCACTTAAATACTAAGCTACTACCAATTTATTATAGAAAATGTGGTTATCAATGTGATTATGGTCACTTCAACTATATAATAAATAAATGTTTGAATTACTTTATTATAATTGATAACACATAAGTTTATAAGGACCATATAAGTGATTGCGGCACGTCGGGCTCTGATGTTTGCTAAGGAACTCGGGTTTGACAAGGTGGAGGTGGAAGGTGACTCTGAAACAGTAGTTAATGCTATTCTTGGTGACTACATGGACAACTCTTATATGGGTCATGCACTGCAGGATGTTAAATGTTTGTTTTCTAGTTTTTCTTGTATTTCTGTTAAGCATATTCTTAGAGAAGGAAACTGTCTTACCCATGAGCTTGCTAGAAGGGCAGTCAGACATCCTTTTCTTGTCTAGATGGAGTCAGTGCCTCCAGATATTCTTGATACTTATCAGCTTGACATTTTAAGGATGCATTAATAAACTCTTTTCCCCGGTGGGGTTCTTTCTCTAAAAAAAAAAAAAAAATTTGTAGTATTTCTAACACCACTCTTTTTATATTAATAAATAAATAAACAGTAAAAACACGCCAGTTCAAATGAGTTTTTTACCATTAGTAGATTGATATTCCAGGGATGTGGTTTCAGCTTCCCATGCTTTCCACTTCTTCATCTGTGTACAAGTCAATTAAAGTAACATTACGAATCTAGCACTTCAAATTCTTCACTAATTTGCTCCCCCTTTTTTTAACCTCATGGAATTGAATTTTGTTGTTGAAAAAAACAGAGCAGTAGCTTACCTTGGCCTTTGCCAGAACTAGGGTGATGACACTATAGAGAACGTGGAAGACCGCAAGCACAAATATGAAGATATGCAATTGGTGCAACCCCGACTGTGACACCAAAGCTACCTTGCCCTGACATCCAAAAACAACGAATATATAAGACAAGGCATACCATACCAAGCAAAAAAGTCAAAAATTATTTTTTTTTTTTTTTTTTGTAGAACTAATATTTAATTCAAATTGCATATTTGATTTTCATCTTTTTTTAACCTTTAATTCGTGTTACATCATATTTTCATATCATAAGAGTAAATTTGGTTTACTACTTCAATATTTTCCCTCCATGATAAGATGATGATATGAGAATATTTTTGAAAACATTTTAAAGATAATAACGAATTTGAATTAGTGATAAAATGTAGAGCACCAAATATACAAGTTAACCTATAATAATTTATTTGTACATACATATTTGAAGCAGTAATCATCACCAGCAGTTGCGGCAAGGACTCGGCGCCATGTAACATCTTCGTCATACCACAATAGCTTTCTCCTGTTACCACCACTACCTGTGTACCCCTTTTTACTACAAGGAAGCATGATGTTTCCAGCTTTGGCAGGGATACATATCTTGGAGATGGGTATTTGGCTTACTGTAATTATCAGAGATATGATGCCTAGCAGCATCAACTCTATATCAACAACAACAACCAAAAACAAAAAAAAAAAAAGAAGAGAAATAAAAGTCAACTCATTTTGTCCTTCATGAAAATTTTAATTGGAAATGTGTGTGCTCAAGTTTGTGTTGTGAGACAGAGAGAGATACCAGCTTTAATTTTCTCTAAAGCCTCATTCATAGCCTTCTTCTGGCGCTTCTGTAACCACTGTCATACAATAACTTTTAGCAAATAAGCAATAAATTAACAAAACAAATTGCATCCAGATACGCAGTTACGCACTAACTCTGGGAAGTGAAAACTCACAAAGTTCCATAGTACGTTATATAACACTAGCATAGAAGTCTTACCTTTCCAAGAGAATGAATCCCATGTTCAATGAGAATTGAAGTGATCACGAAAACCGCACAAGCAAATGCCACGGCCCATGTAGGTGTCTCCTTCAATGACCTTTCTCCTGCAGCAGCTGCAGCCATGCCTAGCAAACTATAGATTCAGCTCTTTACTGAGATGCAAATTTTATTGCAAAATTTTATGCTTAAAAATGCTTCAGTGTGTAGATTTGGCCAAAGACAGGAACCGCGTCTTAGCTAAGGTAGAAGAATTATAGTAATAGATAAAGAGTACAAAGATACAAATAAAATTGATTCATGCCGGCAGTTTTACATGCCAAGACGAAAGTGAGGCCATGCAAAGCCATCAAAGTAGTGTTAAAAACTTTGATAATGTATAGTAGCAAACATCATTAATTAATAATAAGGGCGAAACAATCAATTACTGAAGCTTATCACCTTTCGAACGAGGGAAATTTTTAATATGCCAACTATAGTTTATCAACTTAGTCATGATCTGATGCCTACCAATCCAACGTTGATTAGCCCCTCATGAAGTTTTAAGGCTTTAATTCTTAATTGGTTAGTGACTTTTTTATTGCTTTTTGTTTGCTTCTCAAACTAATTCCTTCCTTTACTTAGGAAGAAACACTTGTCTTGTTTTGGGGGTCCATTGGGCGTGAGAATCTTGGAATGGTGCCTTGTTTTTGTCTTTTAAAATTATTGTTCTCTGAAATGTTGATTTGGTCTTTTACTTGAAATAATCCAAATGAGAAATTAATAAAACATTCAACTTGAATATTATCTTGCCTAAATAATGTTTGCAGACATTTAAGGAAAAAAATTTAATCTCAAGCCAATCTCAAAGAAAATACTCTTAATTATTGAGATAGGGAATGCTTCTACGGCAGTGATAATAAGAGACTACAATTACATCAATTTTAAAGCTTGTCAAATTATCAGTTGTCCTAAAAAATGTTGTTGTTAGAAAATTGTAAACTTAATCATTTAACCTACCAATTGTTCCATTAATAAGCTATTGTGCAAAGAACTTGTCTTGAGTCCAATGATTTTGTGCATTAGACTCATCAAGATCATGACATGTGGCCAAAAGTGAATACATATCATAATCTTGATAAGTCCAGTGCACAAGAGTAATAAATCCAATCTTTACCCTTATACAGAATGAGTTTAAGTAATTTGTTTTGGTTGAATGAAAAAATTTATTATTGAAGGGGATGCTAAAAAAGTTGTAGATTTAATTATGAAAGCTTCTAAAATTGTAAGTTGGGATGCTAATGTTAAGCAAACAATTGAAGACATGCAGGGATTACCTACTTGATGTCTAATTCAACTTGTACATGGGCCAATAGAGAGAGAGAAATAGGGTAGCTTACCTACTATCCTATAAATGAACTTCTTATTGTAATGTTAATTGCTTAGGTCTTTTCTTATTACGGTGGTTGAGACCATTTCTAGGATTGTTCTAACTAAGTTTATCTTTGTTTTTTTCCTATTGTTTCATTAGTACATTTCTTTACATAAAAAAAAAAAAAAAATGTACATTAGTAGATTTCTTTAAAGCAAAAAAAAAAATATATATATACACACACACACACACACACACACTCTTAACTCTCACGCAAGAAATGAGTTTGATTTATTGGGCCAGGAAAACTCCTGGGCCGAGAAAAGCCCACCCAATCTCAGCCCCAGCTGTTCCTCAGCCTAATATTTGAGCAGTATTATTTTCTCTCTATTTCTGTGGGTGTGTCAGATTCAGACCCAAATGAAATCTTTCTTTTTTTGGTATTTAATTTAATTGTCCCGATATCTGAAGCATCCATTGGTAAAACCGAAAGTTCGATAACATCGAAGACGAAGAAGTGCTTAGCAAAGGTACAGTGTCAAATTCAATTCGAAACGGAAATGGCTGCTGCTGCTCTACCCGCTTGTTTCTCTCCAAATCAAACCCACTTCTTATCCGGTAAATTCTCCCTCAACAATATCTTCTTTTCAAATTCTTACTGTATCGGTATCGCATAGATCTCTGCGAAACGTTTTGACATACCACCACGTAAATTTATTACTACCATCATACTGTACTGGTTTAATTAATTATTTGATTGTTGATTACTCAGTTTGTGTTGTTAATTTTGAAATTTAATTACAACCACAAATCGTACTATATGCCGTTTACTTTTTTTTTACACCTTACATCTTTTTGTAGTTATTCGCTGCATTCATACTCTGTTTCAACATCTAGTAGTTAGATTCTAATTTTATGTCACTCAATTTTGCACCTTTTTGTATAAATAGTGCGTACAATCTAATGTTTCATCCAATTATTCACATTCATGCCGTGCTTGTAATATGCTCTAACATTATATCTTACTAATAGTATAAATTTTACTACGTAAGCTTTACAAATTGATGTTTCAACTTTTAATAAACGACACAATCGAGATTTGGTAGATTGGTCGAGCCAAGAGGCTTGTAACTCAATGACATTGCTTGTTCGAATCCCCTTTTCAGTCCGCTTATTATAACAATTGAAGTATATGTATATATGCATAACTTTTAAACATGACACAAAAAAGACGTATTTATTATGCTGTTGATGTGCATGTTGGACTTAGTTTGTGTGAATTTTATAGAAAATTAGGTAGTAGCTTTTGCATTTTTCCTGTATTTATTTACACAGATTTCAGTCCGTCTAATTAATTCTTGAATATTTGAAACCAGGTTCTTTGAAGCCAACTGACCGATGTCTTTTGAATATTAGCACCTGTGATCCATCTCTAACTCCTGGTTTTCAGCGTAAAGCAAAACTTACTACATCTAAAACCCCTTTTACCGTTCGAGCAGGGTATGTATACAATTTACTTATCCATGAAAAAAAAAAATAGTGTCATAAGATTTTTTGGACTCGCTAATTTGTTCATTGAGAATTATGGGTGAGTGTATGTGTCTTACCATATTTGAGCATGTACTTGTATCTTTATACACATTTATACATATAAAAATGGCTACTGTGGTTAACATCTTTTTTGTAGTAGTTGTTATGTAGAGTACTGCTTATTATTTTGCCTTCCAACCATTTTTTGCATCGTTAGCTCAAAGTTGTTCACACAAATTTAGTTGGCCGTATACTCTTTCCTATAAGCATTCTAGCATTTAATTGAATGTGAAAAAGATGTGGTTAAGCTATAGCGTATGCACTAGATATGTTGGTGTGCATTTGTAGACCAAAAATCTTCTCTTTTTTTTTCTTTTTTTTTTTTTAACCCAAAGCATGAATGACCCTAAGTTTCTAAATGAGATTCTATTAGATATGTGCACGTCTTCGTTCCCCCCCCCCCCCCCCCAAAAAAAATAAATAAATAACCAAAAGAAAAATCAAATACATTGACTGGAAACATTTACAATTTATGCAGTTATTAGTTAGTCTTGTTTCACTTCCTATTAAGGATTCTATTTTTCCTTGTTAGAAAGATTGATAGCTACTCCTCCTGTCCTAAGGATGTCCATTTTTTTCTAAACACTTTGTACTTTGTGCAAGTACAGTGGGGACGGTGGAAGACCAAATACTGCAAGTATCTTTGTTGGTGGCTTTGTGTTGGGAGGCATGGTTGTTGGGACACTAGGCTGCATATATGCACCCCAGGTATTGTTGAAGTATCTAGCTTTATATACCTACTACTTATTTGGTCTTGGGTGTCTGTGTTTCCCTAGGTTATCAATTAAGTAGAGTAGTGCATGTGTTCATTTTGACACTTTAATGATCTAAAATCTGGTTTATTTGATGGAAAACCAAACTGTGCAAGTATCTTTGTTAGTGGCTTTGTAATGAGAGTGTTGTCCATCTGTCTCCTTAGGTTCTAACTAATTGGAGTAATACATGTGTTTTTGTCACATTTTTTAGCCTATAGAGTAAAAATATTTCATTTAAAGTGGTAGTATCAAGAAATATGTAAATGTATGTAATTATTTGGCCTAATTAAACAGCCATGTGATGCATCAGTAAGTATTGGGCTATTGATTCACTTTTGGGCTATTGATGTGGTTTATATACTGTTCATACAATTAACAGCTCAGATGCACTGTTTATTTATTTATTTTTCAATATTTTTTAGGCTGAAGTACTGGTGAGTTTACTTTTTGCAGATAAGCAAGGCACTTGCTGGAGCTGACAGAAAAGATCTGATGAGGAAGTTGCCAAAATTTATATACGATGAGGAGAAAGCTTTGGAGGTGAGAAGCTGTTCCTGCATTTGCAATCCTTTAAATTATTCATTATGTGTGTGTGCATGTTTGTTAATTTGTTCAGCTTTGAAAGTAAAGTCTTTTTTGTTACAAATAAAGGCCTAGTTATGGTTGGTTGTCATAAGACAAACAAGAAAAATATAATGGTTCGTATGTATAAGTAAGCTTTATGAATTGTAGCTTCAAGAAAAAAAATAAGAAAAAGAAACACTGTACAAATTGTTTGTGTTAACTTGTATTTTCATCCTCTTTTAACTATTATTGATATTGTTATAGTTATTATTTTTTTTTTAAATGTTTGCAATGCATTGATATTGCATTGGTGGTGTGATGACTACAGAGAACCCGCAAAATATTAACGGAGAAGATTGCTCAGTTGAATTCAGCCATAGACGATGTTTCTGCTCAACTACATGGAGATGATGCCCCTAATGGAGCTGCAGTGAATTCAGATGAAGTTGGAGTTTCAATGTAACAAAATATTTGTTGTAATTGCCATATAAACCATCACTACTTACGGGTGATTAGTACTGGAAAAACAATGTTTTGAATCCTTTATCCCTTTTAATTTTCTATTCGGTTAATAAATTCAAGTTGATTGTACTTATATAAAAAATAAATAAATTCAGGTTGATTGTTAAAGACTATCATTATCAGCAATTAGAAACTATCACAATTGCTGGAACATCTTTGCTGGGGAGTGGGCATCATAAACATTTTTATTCCCAATTTTTTTTTTTCTTCCTTTTCTTTTTAGAATGGAATTGGAAGAGAGGGCTGAGTACTGGTCAATAGACCACGGGCTTCCTTTTCTTTTTCTTTTCCTTTGTTGGGGAAAAGGGTAAATGATAATTAGTAAAGCAACGGTATAAACTATAAAACAATACTTGATAAGTTTCTTGAAATTACATGCACAATAGCCAAACTTTAATATGTCTCTCAAAACAAAACAGACTACCAAGAAAGTGGCAGAAAACAAAACAGACTAACAAGAAAGTGGCAGAAAGAACTACTTTTACATTGAGGATGTAAAACCCCCTCTTGCTAATTTTAGCATCTCACCTGCTCAAATTGAGCTTTATCTAGGTGTGAGTTGCTAAAAAATTTTAGAAACCGTGAATAGTAAGTTTGTATGTATAAAACTTATTATTCATGGTTGCTAAACATAAAACACTAGTATCCAGGAATGCATATCAGTCTCTATTTTACATTTTAAAATCATACTTAATTTATTTTATCATCTAATTTTATAACTCACCCAATATCTCAATTTCTAGTTTTACATACAACTTATTAAAATAATATAAACTATAATATTAAATAATATAAACAATTCAAAGGAGAGTGAGAAGTGGGAGAGAAAAGGAGATAGTTTTAAGTAAAATATATATGTGTGTGTGTATTTTTTTTTTTTTTTACATCGTAAGCTTCATTGCTCTTTTTCTAATCTTTTTTTTTTCTTTGATTTTCTAGAGCTTGGGTGTGTATACATACATACATACATATATATATATATATATGTATTTTTTTTTTTTACTACTTGTGATTTTTTTTTGGGAATGATTTTTATTTTTATAATAAATTTGGATGACTGCTTTTTTGTGGGGTTATTGGTCACTTTTTTATTTTAATTGAGCATCATTCTTTAACAAGGTATATGAATAAATTCTTAAATTCATTT
>NW_027069506.1:1136654-1222462 GCF_002906115.3 Quercus suber
AGCATTAGACATTGGGGGTGTAAAAACCCCCGGTAGCTATTTTAGCTACCAACAAGCCAAAACATACACATCAAGAGGTGGTATGTATTTTTTTTTCCCACTTGTGAATAGTTGTTCTCGTACATGAAACGGGGGGGGGGGGCAACGTTAATGCCCAAGAAAAAAAAAGTGGCAACTAGCAACTTGATTGCCCAGAAAAAGAAAAAAAAAAAGGGGGGCAACGTTATTGCCCAGGAAAAAAGAAAAAAGAACAAAGCAACTTGAAGAAGTTCATATGCACATGCATATGGGCATTTTTGTCGATCAAGAAAAAATTCATTTTCACATAGTTTTCTCTCTATTTTGGGAAAAAAATATTTTGGTGGACTCAGAGATAAAATACTTGAATCCTACCATTTATTTTCCTTCCTTCCTACCCAACCAAACACATTCCAAAAAAATTTTCCTTCCTATTTACTTTCCAAAGTTTTCCATCCACCTTATTTTACCTCTAAACAAACACACCCTAAAAGTAGCAAATATTGAAGTCACTTGAGTGAGTTTCCATGAACTCGGCATTTTAAAATAATAACTTGTCTCTTTTTTCTTTTCTTTTTTAATAGAAAAAAAGGGTATATCATATAGAATTAGATAATCTTTTGACAAGGTACACCCCCTCCTTATCAACGGCTATTAAGTTTTAAGATTCCCCAAACAGGACAATTTTTTTGTTCTATAATTATTAGCAAAAATATTGCAAAAGGTCTGCCTACTCCAATCTTTACAGTTACAGGTACAGCAACTCGGGTCATTTAAGGCCATTTGGTACATGTACTTAAATAATAGTTTTTAGTTTTTAAGCAATCTTACACATATTTTCATACACTTTTTTACCCATACATATTTTAAAAAAATACAAACAACATTACTATACGGACTCTAGGCCTATTTGCCAAGTAAGTTCAAACACAAAACTACACATTTTAAACAATATTACACATATTTTCACACACTTTTTCACCTACACGTATATCAAAAACACCCAAACAACATGACTCAAACTACTTCCCTAAACACCCCTTAGTCATTACCTAACCTACTTTTTTTTCTTTTTTTTTTAATTTGTAATGAAATATAACAATACTCATTAATTATTAAGGGATGATATGACTGCCGGATGCTCTCATTCATTATTAGTGACAAAATCACATATGTTGGAAGTTGGGCATGTTAGAGCATCCACAGCAGTGGAGCTAAAAATTTAACTATTTAACTCAACCAAAGTTACTTTTTCTATTTTACCTGCACACATGCTGCAGCAGTGGATCTATTTTAGCTTTCAACATAATAAAATAATATAAACATCACGATAAAATAATATAACCCCTACAATAAAATAATATATCCCACTACCCAAAAAACATCAACAGCACCAACCACAACCACCTCTACCATCAGCCACACGCACAACCACCACCATCAGCAGTCCATAGCAGAGAAAAAAAAAAGTGGCATAACCACCACCAACAAACCCACAGCCCCACAGCCACAAATCACAAATTGGACCCACAAATCACAAATCGAACCCACGCCGATATGACCCACCACCAGCAGAACGACCCACCACCACCACCATCTCCACTGTGACCCCTGAAATCCAGCAACCCAAACGCCGAAACCCACCAAACCCAAATCCAGCTACCCAAACGTCGAAACCACACACTAATCTCAACCCCAATACCAATGCACACCGAGCAAGCACAACCACAGGCAAGCACTCCGATCGGCGACGTGGGTCTGAGGCTGATCAGCGGCTTGGGATGGTTGGTGGGTTAGTGACATCGAGCTTCAGTGGCGACGAGAGAGAGAGAGAGAGAGAGATAAACTTTTTATTATTTTAATCCACTTGCGAGTAAAATATTATTTCTTTTGTTTAGCTCTCATGAACATTGCACATCTATCTATAGATGTGTACTGTAACAATAGAGCTAAAAATTATAGATTTAATTCTATTGTTGGAGCATGATTTTAATGTTTGAGAAGTTAAAATATAACAATATATCAATATAGCATCAGTGATCTATATTCATTTGAATTTCATAATTCCATGGATGGCTTGGCCTACGAGCAAAAACCTGCTCTCTCTACTAAAACAATCTTTGTAACACACATGCTGCAGCAGTGGATCTATTTTAGCTTTCAACATAATAAAATAATATAAACATCACGATAAAATAATATAACCCCTACAATAAAATAATATATCCCACTACCCAAAAAACATCAACAGCACCAACCACAACCACCTCTACCATCAGCCACACGCACAACCACACCCACAACCACCACCATCAGCAGTCCATAGCAGAGAAAAAAAAAAGTGGCATAACCACCACCAACAAACCCACAGCCCCACAGCCACAAATCACAAATTGGACCCACAAATCACAAATCGAACCCACGCCGATATGACCCACCACCAGCAGAACGACCCACCACCACCACCATCTCCACTGTGACCTCTGAAATCCAGCAACCCAAACGCCGAAACCCACCAAACCCAAATCCAGCTACCCAAACGTCGAAACCACACACTAATCTCAACCCCAATACCAATGCACACCGAGCAAGCACAACCACAGGCAAGCACTCCGATCGGCGACGTGGGTCTGAGGCTGATCGGCGGCTTGGGATGGTTGGTGGGTTAGTGACATCGAGCTTCAGTGGCGACGAGAGAGAGAGAGAGAGAGAGAGATAAACTTTTTATTATTTTAATCCACTTGCGAGTAAAATATTATTTCTTTTGTTTAGCTCTCATGAACATTGCACATCTATCTATAGATGTGTACTGTAACAATAGAGCTAAAAATTATAGATTTAATTCTATTGTTGGAGCATGATTTTAATGTTTGAGAAGTTAAAATATAACAATATATCAATATAGCATCAGTGATCTATATTCATTTGAATTTCATAATTCCATGGATGGCTTGGCCTACGAGCAAAAACCTGCTCTCTCTACTAAAACAATCTTTGTATGACTGACCCCCTGAACTGCCCCAAATTTCAGGAAATTAATGGCACTTCTACCAATGTTTGTCTCTTCTTCTATGACTATCATCATCATCTTCATCATTTACGAGCTTGAACTAGCCTATCAAAATCGACAAAACTTATATTCAGTATTTTAGTTGCTATTTTTAAAATTTTATTTTTAAAATTTAGTCACATAAATTTAACTAAAAAATATATTTTTACTTCATGAGAAAAAATTTACATAGCAAAATATTAAAAAATAAACCTAAAAAACAACACTTAAGTACTATACCTAAGTCTTACTCTATCAAAATAATTCTTACTTTTAACCATAAAAATAAATATAATGCTTTTATCTTTTTCTTAATAAAAGTTATTATATTTTTATAATTTAAATAAATAAATAAAATCTATCACGATTGTTAACTATTACATGGTTTGAGACCATTTAATTTGCAAAACGTAGGAGTCAGAGTCATGTTGGATGAAAATAACACTTGCTTAATTAGAGTTAAAATAGGTTTTTGGATCAAAACTGGTTTTTGACACAATTATAATGAATTGGATTGATTATTGTGGGTACCATAGGAGTGCTTCACACATCCTAGGCCTACTAGGCGTGCTTGGCATTCACGTAGGCATGTTTGGCAACCACCTAGGCCGTCCTCGGATGGCCTTGCATTCACCTCGGTATGTGTTGCATTCACCTCGGCATGCTTGGAAACCACCTAAGACGGTGTCCTAGGAGTCCCACATCGAAGGAAAACCCCCCCACTTGCTGCCTTATAAGCTTTGAAGCGAAGGAAGTAGTGTACCATTAGTTTATAGTTATTCGAATAACTAAACTAATGGTACACTATTTCCTTCGCTTCAAAACTTATAAGGTAGCAAGTGGGGGGATTTTCTTTCGATGTGGGACTTCTAGGACACCGTCCGAGGTGAATGCCAAGCATGCCGAGGTGAATGCAAGGCCATCCGAGGATGGCCTAGGTGGTTGCCAAGCATGCCTAGGTGAATGCCAAGCACGCCTAGCAGGCCTAGGACGTGTGAAGCACTCCTATGGTACCCACAATTATGGTTAAGCATGCCATCATAATAAAATTGATGATCAATCTATTAATTGCATTAGAGTACTACTGGGATGATTTGCTTTGATATTAACACTAACACTGTGTTTGGTTGGAGGGATAATAGGGAGGATGGAAAACAAAGGGTGGAAAATAGGGTGGAAAATAGTATTTTCCACTGTTTGGCATAGGGAGGAAAATGCTGAGGATAGAAAACCCGGGAGAAATTTTTCTCTTCGGGCCCACAAATTTTTTCCTCCTAAATCGGGAGGAAAACTGTGGAGAGAAAAGTGACCTCACATGAAATTACACAAATGCCCTCTCCCACCTACCCTCTTCACAAAAAAAAAAAAAAAAAAAAAAAGAAAAAAAGAGAGAGGGAGAATGAGAGCACTTCTTGAATATTTGAGAAAGAAAAAGAAAGAAAAGAAAGGGAAGATAAGGACAAACGTGTATTGAAAAAGAAAAAAAAACAGAGAGAGCTGGAGAAGAAGAAAGAAAAGAGAGAATGAGAGAATAAGGGAGAAGAAGAAAGAAAAGAAGTGGCAGATAAACGTATGTAGGAGGAAAAAAAAAAGAAGAAGAAGAGATAAGGACAAACGTGTATGGAGGAGGAAAAAAAGAAAAATGTATGGATGAAATAAAATGAGAAATGTTACCACAATATTTTTACAATAAATTTTAAGTAACAGATTGTTATTAGTTAATATTGGTGAATAAAAAAATAATTTCAGTAGTGAGTTCAAATTAAAATTAGTAACAACTTTTCACATAAATTTTGTTGTAAAAGTATTGCGAAAAATGTTGTAGACGTAACACTTCTCATTGAAAAATATAATTGTTGGTGAATTTTATATTATTTAATGAGTACAAATAAATCTATTTCATACCTATTATGTAATATTACATAAGGGTATAATAGTTGTTGAGGACCATTTTTTCGGCCCACGTGGCATTACTTTATTGGCAACCTATGCCACATTAACATATTAGTGATTTTATGGGTAAATCTATTTAAAGTCCAAAATAAACTCATATCTCATTCAACGATATGGATTGGGCTCACATGACCCGCGAGATCCTTCCTTCACGAGGCGGGTCCATGGTCCACATTTCCTCTTCATCAATTGGGATCATAACCCTACGACATCATCAACATCAACATATGGATCGGGCTTAAGCAATGAATCAAAGTTCATGGCCCATATTATCTCTCTTACGCTCATGGCCTATATTACCTCTCTTACACTCATGGCAAGCGGCTTCTTCAACAAGAGCCCATATTTACACAAAATGACAACAAAACCTGAGGTACGTCATCTCACCTTTGGCTTATGATCCAAGCACATAAGTCTCTTTGAGGAAACTTTGGGAGTCGTGGTTTGGAGGGCCAAGATGTATGTTCAGTAAAGCTCTAGCAATTTAAAGTTGATAAAAGAAACATGTTGCTTGGCGTGTCTTCTTCAACTCCCTAAACTCTGACGAGTCCGTATGTAGCGGGTAACATATGGTAAGCATCTCTTATCACGTAGCACTTTAGATGATAAAATTCCTCATTGCTCTTTTCCTAAAATTTGATATTCATCATATGACAAACGCTCAATATCTCTAGTCATCTAACTGCTAGGAAGATTACTATTCATTCAATCCCCAGCTATTGCTATACATATTTAGAAACTTCATTATATTATTCTACATAAATCTTATTACTTCTTTCAGCTAAAATCCAGCTCAAACACATGGCCTAATCTGATTGGCTATCCTTAATCTCTCTCTATGCAAAATATTCATGATATCTCTAAATACCCAGCTGCTGTCTGCCACAATCTGACTATATATTTCTCTGCCAACTGCCAGAGCAGAACATTAAATACTCTTCTTGCTCATCAAGATTATGTCACAATACAATGAGACCTTAACTAAATCTCTAAGGCTTCATTATCTTTCAACCAATCCATCTATTATTTACTAGAAATGTGTTGTAATGAAACCTTGCACCAAAAACACAAACACCCAAAGAATGAAGCATTTCCAGCTGAATCCCAGCAGTGTATTTAGAACTTGACACCTGGCTGGGAGTGACATCATCAGCCATTTAATGCTGAAATCCCAGCAGCCAGCTGTTATACCTAAAATAGCAAGATACCCTCCAAAGAGATCTTACCATTTTTCAGCCAAATCCTTGAAATAACCTCTCCAGCAATCTGAAATGACCCATCTGACCTCATTGGTTTTGCCCAAAGCAAACAGCTTTTTCATGATAGCTGTCACAACTTTTCTTGATAGTTGAGATAGCCTTTTCAGAACAGCTGTAATAGCTGATCCAGCAGCCTGAGCATTATTGATTTTTCCAATTTTGGCTAAAATCAAAACCAACTATTGAAATTACCTTTCTCTTGCTAAAATGCTTTCCTTTTTTGGTACTTTTTCCCTAGCAACTCTTACTTGAAATAGTAGGAATGCCTTAAAGCTAAACCTACCATTTTTGGCCAAATCTTAAGATGGATTCTCTGAAAATTCACTGCTGTTTGGGACAGATTTTGGGTGAGATTATTTGCTAAAATATCCCCATAAACTCATCTCTAAGGAGGATCCTCATCAACACCTCAAGGGGGGACACCAATGGAAGGGAACTCACTCATAAACTTCTCTCTCTTTCTAATTACCTTGGGAGAAGCTCTCAATGAAGGCTGGACTTCTGAGTTTTTAGTTTCTAAATTAGGAATTAAACTTTTCAGCCCTTAGCTCATAAATGCCCTTCATAAGCCTTTATACGATCCTCGCAAAAAATTTCAGCAGCTTTGCTAAACACACTACAGCACTATTACTCCTCTTATACTCATTCTCTCATTTTCCATACTCAAAAAATACACCTATGTCACTGCTCCTATCTCCAAATACCTAAATACATCTCCATGCTCTTCTTTTACAAAAGTCTTTCATCTTGGAAAGCCATCTCAACAACTCCTCCAGCAGTTATGATCTCATATTTTTACTATCTTTAACCACCATATCGCTCATACTTCCATATATCACACATCTTATAAATACCACATCTCACAACATATCTATATATTTTACCATCTCAATACTTCTTAAGGGATGCCAAACACTCATACTAAAAGTCCTTCTCATGGAAGGCATGAACTTCTTACTCAAGCCCTTCTCCTAGAAGGCACCAAGATCTCATATCAAAACCCTTCTCTTAGAAGGCACCACTACTTCTTACATAAAGCCCTTCTCTTAGAAGGCACATATACTCCATATAAAAGCCCTTCTCATGGAAGGCAATACTACTCATAACTTCACAAAAACTAAAAGAGCATTGTCAAGGGGAAAACTCATTTAAGTGTGTGATAAGAGGAGCAAGCTTAACCAGCCCCTACACACAGCTGGGCATACTCTCTCTCCCTCCAGTTGCACCCATTTTTTTCCCTTCAATCTTGAAATCATCATGGAAAACTACCACTGGCATTCTGCTGGAATCTTATCAGCTCACTGATGCTACACAGCTGGGCTGCAAACTATCAAAGATAAGTGACTCTGTTTCCTTACCTTTAAACTTATATCATTACATGATTACTTTACATTTAAATACATATTACTTTATTCCAATTATTATTACAACTATTAACCAAGGTTTAAACTCATTTAAATGCATGACAAGAGGGGCAAGCTTAACTAGCCTCTACCGCTAGCATCCTGCTGAGATATTATGAACTCATAGAAGTTGTACAGCTGGAGTTACAAACCATACAAAGATAAATGACTTTGCTTCCTTATCTTTAAATTTACATCGTTGAGTACACGATTACTTTACCTCTAAATAAATACTATTTTATTTCAACTGTTATTATAGCTAATCAAAGCTACCATATCAAACACATATTACGTATTTACTCAACAATTATCTTGATTCTTAGATTTTGGCCTTAATAATTGTTAGGCTTAATAATACACCAGTAGCCAATGGACCACGTGACCCAATGTTGAGTTCTGGGCGCAACTCCCCAAAAAGAACCCGGGCCAAGTAAGATCATCCCTCCAACAAATCATACGTGGCTGGGAAACTGAAAAATGGCCCCGAACAATAGTCAATTTATATAAATTACATTTTCCACTCTCCCACTTTTTCATCCCTCCAACCAAACACACATGAGGAAAAACTAAATATTTTCCATCCTCTCACAATTTTCTATCCTCTCACTTTTTTACTCCTCCAACCAAACAGACCCTAAGTAACTCCAAAACAAAAAAAACAAAAAAAATGTAAACGTATTCAAATGAATTGCGGTTGTCTTATCGGAGGCTCCAAACGAGTATGTAGTCAGCAGTATTGACATTTTAAAGAAGCTAGCCCACCACCGGCGCATCCTGATTCATGGCATGGCACACACACACTAGTACCTTCCACCAATTTCTAGAGAAGCATCTAGTGGGGCCTTATGGGGTAGGGCCCGGCCCACATGGGTTTAACATTTACCTACATTCATGAATTATTCATGTTTCTGTCATGTTATATTTGATGGGATCTTCAACTAAACTTTCCATTTTCATTTTGCATTTTCATAAAATCCTTAAATTATGTCAACATCATTCACCATCCTCCTTTATTGGATCAATTCTAGAGCACCCACAGTAGACGTGGAATATGTGCCAAATACTAAATATTTGACACATATCCCACTCCAAACCCAATTTGAGGCTATTTAGTAAATGTGGAATATTGTATTTTTTTTGCAACATTGAACAGTACTGTAGCAAATTTGCCACGGTACGGAATGCATGTGGTAAAATTTTTAATGTGTTGATTGTGTTGATAAGTTATAATAAATATTATTTTAATGTGTAGTAAACATTATTTTAATGTATAGAATTGAATTATAAAACATCTGATAAATAGAATGTTATAAAATAATGTGGTAAAATAATAAAGTAAGCTTTTGGTATGATAAAATGACATAATTTTTAAAACATCTGCTACGGATGCTCTCATTTGTCAAACCATTACTCATTTAAAAAAAAACTTTTGTCTGCTCGAGGCACAAATACATTGGCTCTTTTTAAACGAAAATAATATTATTGTTATTCTAAAAATTCTTCAACAAGTACAAGTGAAAATCCCTTGCTGAGGAAGCGGTCTTGAGAAATTGTTAATAATTGTTTTGGTTGTCGTAGTACTTTCCATGTAACATTTTGTTCTTCCAAATCTGCGACATCAAAATGCCCATAAGACTCTTACGAATGGAACAATTACATCCATACGATATATCTTAAATTACTCATACAATTTCTAACACCAGACCCCTGCCTTAAATAGCAATATCTTGCTTTGAGGATCCATGACACATAAGCTTTTGTTATTATTATTACTAGTTATCAAGAATTCGTGCAATGTACAAGAAAATTTAACATAATATAAACTTTTTCTCTTTTATTTTTTTTTTTTGTATAAATATAAAATTTGATAATTATAGCATCTATTGATATTTTTTTTCCATATCAAACGCTAAAAATTAGGAAAAATATTTAAAACAAAAAATATTTTCCACACCAAAACACTCAAAGTTGTTCACACAAATTTAGTTGGCCGTATACTCTTTCCTATAAGCATTCTAGCATTTAATTGAATGTGAAAAAGATGTGGTTAAGCTATGCAGTATGCACTAGATATGTTGGTGTGCATTTGTAGACCAAAAATCTTCTCTCTTTTTTTTTTTTTTTTTTTTTAACCCCAAAGCATGAATGACCCTAAGTTTCTAACATGAGATTCTATTAGATATGTGCACGTCTTCGTTCCCCCCCCACCCACCCCAAGAAAAAAAAAATCAAATCAAATACATTGACTGGAAACATTTAAAATTTATGCAGTTATTAGTTAGTCTTGTTTCACTTCCTATTAAGGATTCTATTTTTCCTTGTTAGAAAGATTGATAGCTACTCCTCATGTCCTAAGGATGTCCCTTTTTTTCTAAACACTTTGTACTTTGTGCAAGTACAGTGGGGATGGTGGAAGACCAAATACTGCAAGTATCTTTGTTGGTGGCTTTGTGTTGGGAGGCATGGTTGTTGGGACACTAGGCTGCATATATGCACCCCAGGTATTGTTGAAGTATCTAGCTTTATATCCCTATTGAAATCCAACTTATTTGGTCTTGGGTGTCTGTGTTTCCCTAGGTTATCAATTAAGTAGAGTAGTGTGTGTTCGTTTTGACACTTTAATGATCTAAAATCTGGTTTATTTGATGGAAAACCATATTGTGCAAGTATCTTTGTTAGCGGCTTTGTAATGAGAGTGTTGTGCGTCTGTGTCTCCTTAGGTTCTAATTAATTGGAGTAATACATGTGTTTTTTTGTCACATTTTTGAGCCTATAGAGTAAAGATATTTCATTTAAAGTCGTAGTTTCAAGAAATATGTAAATGTATGTAATTATTGGCCTAATTAAACAGCCATGTGATGCATCAGTAAGTATTGGGCTATTGATTCACTTTTGGGCTATTGATGTGGTTTATATACTATTCATACAATTAACAGCTCAGATGCACTGTTTATTTATTTATTTTTCAATTTTTTTTAGGCTGAAGTATTGATGAGTTTACTTTTTGTAGATAAGCAAGGCACTTGCTGGAGTTGACAGAAAAGATCTGATGAGGAAGTTGCCAAAATTTATATATGATGAGGAGAAAGCTTTGGAGGTGAGAAGCTGTTCTTGCATTTGCAATCCTTTAAATTATTCATTATGTGTGTATGCATGTTTGTTAATGTGTTCAGCTTTGAAAGTAAAGTCTTTTTGGTTACAAATAAAGGCCTAGTTATGGTTGGTTGTCATAAGACAAACAAGAAAAATATAATGGTTTATGTATAAGTAAGCTTTATGAATTGTAGCTTCAAGAAAAAAAATAAGAAAAAGAAACACTGTACAAATTGTTTGTGTTAACTTGTATTTTCATCCTCTTTTAACTATTATTGATATTGTTTTGGTATCATTTTTTTTTTTTAAATGTTTGCAATGCATTGATATTGCATTGGTGGTGTGATGACTACATAGAACCCGCAAAATATTAACGGAGAAGATTGCTCAGTTGAATTCAGCCATAGATGATGTTTCTGCTCACCTACATGGAGATGATGCCCCTAATGGAGCTATAGTGAATTCAGATGAAGTTGGAGCTTCAATGTAACAGAATATTTGTTGTAATTGCCATATAAACCATCACTACTTACGTGTGATTAGTACTGGAAAAACAATATTTTAAATCCTTTATCTCTTTTAATTTTCTATTTGGTTAATAAATTCAGGCTGATTGTACTTATATAAAAAATAAATAAATTCAGATTGATTGTTAAAGACTATACCAGCAATTAGAAACTGTCACAATTGCTGGAACATCTTTGCTGGGGAGTGGGTATCTAAACATTTTTATTCCCAATATCTTTTTTTCTTCCTTTTCTTTTTAGAATGGAATTGGAAGGGAGGGCTGAGTACTGGTCAATAGACCACGGGCTTCCTTTTCTTTTCTTTTCCTTTGTTGGGGAAAAGGGTAAATGACAATTAGTAAAGCAGCGGTATAAAACAATACTCGATAAGTTTCTTTAAATTACATGCACAATAGCCAAACTTTAATATGTCTCTCAAAACAAAACAGACTACCAAGAAAGTGGCAGAAAACAAAACAGACTAACAAGAAAGTGGCAGAAAGAACTACTTTTACATTGATGGTGCAAAACCCCCTCTTGCTAATTTTAGCAACTCACCTGCTTATATTGAGCTTTATCTCTCGGTGCGAGTTGCTAAAATATTTTAGCAACCATGAATAGTAAGTTTGTATATATACAACTTACTATTCATGGTTGTTAAACATAAACTACTGGTATTCAGGAATGCATATCAGTCTCTATTTTACATTTTAAAAACATACTTTATCTATTTTATAACTCACCCAACATCTCAATTTCTAGTTTTACATATAACTTATTAAAATAATATAAACTACAACATTAAATAATATAAACAATTCAAATGAGAGAGAGAAGTGGGAGAGAAGAGGAGATAGTTTTAAGTAATATATATATATATATATATGTACAGCATAAGGGTCCCCAGGCCCACTCGGGCCTCGAACTTCGACCCAACAGTATGGCCCATGACCCTAACCCATTTGTTTGACTCCGGGCCCTAAGCCCTCTAGGACCATAGGCCCAGGCCTCATGCTAGCCTAAGGCCCATTGGGCGAACGCTCTTAATCTGTACACATCAAGTTTCACCACCTAGGTCTTGTCCGATCAATTATATCCCGAACAAAGTAGCAACTGCTCGGGGTATTGCCTCCCGGCTGCCCAGCAATACCTTGGGGAATATCGCCTCCAAGTGGCTTTTCTGAGGTGGGAAGCAATTCCAATGCCACTCCTCCCACTCCCACCTAAACACCCACTTTGAAACAATGGAATTGGACCCCCATGTGCACTAATGACCTAAAGTAATCATAACCACTCCACTTATCTTGGCCTATAAATATGAGAAGAGCATAAGGAATAGGGGGTTGGCAATTCTGTAAGGAATACAAAGAGAAGAGAGCAAACACTTGAAGAAAGCAAAGGAGTGGTTCTGTGAGGAAGAGAGGAAGGTTTGAGGAAATAGAAGGGAGTTTGGGCCTACCAAGCGTAGGACCACCCATAGTAGGAAATACAAAAGCCCACAAAATATAGATTGTGAGCCCAAGTAGAGGTTTAGCCCAGCAGCCATATATTTGGGTATGCATAATATATATATATATATACACACTATATTTTTTTGTCAAAATCGCAATTTGGATCGTAGGATCGCACGATTTTTTCTCACCTCACCAAAACGTTTAGGATCACACTAGGGTCGTAAAAATGGTAGGACCATATAGGATTGTAGGATCGTATGGGATCCTACCGTTTTTACCAAAAACATAAATTTTTGGTTTTTTTTTTTTTTTTTTTTTTATGGTATAAATTTTTTGTTTTGATGAAACTTTAATGGTTTTATTTTTTCATGTTGTGATGGTATGACTTTTTATTTTATTTTTATAAAATTATGTTAACCTAAGCAAATGTTTTCTAATTTCTAGTTCACTTCTAATCAAAATGAAGGAATGTTTCTTCATTTCTTAATGAAGAATTTGATATTGGCTTTGTTGCATTTTAAGCTATAATGTTTTAAATTTGTTTGATCAATATACTAATTTGTATTTTAATATTACTAAAATATTTATATATATATATATATAATTTTATCAATTATGCTTGAACAATTGTATTTGTATATTGATTGATTGATTTTTTTAGCATGCTCTTTAATTGTTGCTGAGTGGTATAACTTGAATAGTTGAGTGTGAAATTGTATCTTGATGTCTTTTGTAGCTCTAGTATACAAATATATAATGTCTACATAGATGATGATTAGGAATTTAGGACGATGGTTATAAGAACCTTAGAATGAAAATAATTAAATGTTCACTTCTCCTTAATATTCATCTTACTTTTGGATTTCATATTGTAGTTAGCTAGTTTCCATTTGCTAACTTATTTTGGATTTCAAACCTGAATTAGAACTTTGAAAATATTTTCCATATGTTTTGATAAAAAAATTTGGTATTTGATTGCTAATTAAACATTTATTGAACTTTTTAGATACATTGGGTCAAAACTTAAATATATTTGTTTCGTTAGTATAGACTTAGCGATATATGACATGCAAATTACATCATATGATACAAATCTTAGTTTTTTTATGGATGAATTTATAATTTATGTGATTATTCAACATACAAAGTCATTATTAATGTGTTTTTTGCTTTAAATCTGAAAATATGTAGGATCTTACGATTCACAATCGATCCTACAATTTACGATCCCACCTACTTTCAACGATCCTACATAAGATCCCGATTTTGACAACCTTGTATATATATATATATATATATTACATCCTAAGCTTCATTGGTTGTCAGTTATGAGAACCAACTATTCACAGGTGGTAAAAAAAAAAAATACATACCCACCTCTTGATAAGTATTTTGGCTTGTTGGTAGCTAAAATAACAACCCGATGTTTTTACACCCCCAATGCTAGTGCTAAAATAAATATAAAAGTACGGTTGCTAAACATAAAAGTAAGACAAAAATGCAAAACTGACCTTCTAACTTTTACATTTTTTTTCATTTTAGTCCTCTAACTTTCAGTTTTGTCAATTCAATCCTCTAACTTTCAATTTTTGTCAATTCGGTACTCCGTTAAACTTCAATTACTTGCCGCTGTTAGACCCACTAAAACAACGTCGTTTTGCCTTTTTTTTTTTTTTTTTTTTTTTTATTTGGAAAAAATAAAAATAAAAATAAAAGAAAAACATTGGGGAATGCTGGTCATCTCGATAACCCGGCCATTCAAACAAGTGCCTTTGGGAATCCACCAAAGATGATTCACCAAGGACTTTGGCACCCACAGGAAAGTTAACCAAGTACAACAAAGCCCTCAAAGGCTGTTGAAAATTTCGGAGGGCCGAAACCTTAATGACAGTGCCCTTCAAATCTTCATACAAGCCCTTCAAAATGGGGTCCAATGTATCGAAATCTGAATCCTTGAAGAACTCATCCAAAAAGCCAGGTGGGGATTGAGTGCCCCCACTGCTACTACCTCCAAAGCCGTCGACGGAGCTGGAAACCTCAGAAAAAACCAGCTGCAACAAGGGGGAAGTACCGGATTTAACCTCATTATTGGGAAACAATTCAGGGTTTCCCAAGTGGATCCTACAGTAGGAGACGCACAATTTCTTGGCTTACTTAATGACAGAGTCCAATTGGGACCTGAGATTGGGGTCTTTCATGGAAGAAATCTTCTTGGACTCATTGTAAGCGCAACAATAACGACCGACAAGGTATTGGAAGGGGGGTTCGGCGGTGGCAGTGGCGGTGGTAGAAGCAGAGAGGCGATCGATTAATTCCTTGCTTTCGCTTAGAATCTCAGCCGCGGTTAGCTCCAAGTACATGATTCGAGGATCGGAGGATTCAGAATCGGTGAGGGAAACCAGAAAGATTTTACGATTAGGAATTTGGGTTTCTTTGTTTTGTTTTGATTCAGGGAAAGGGGAATGAGGACGCCCTTAATTTTTTTTTTCTTTTTTCTTTTTTTCAGATTTTTCTTATTTTCTTTTAATTCCGAATTTAAAAAAAATGCAAAACGGCGTCGTTTCAGTAGGTCTAACGGCAGCAGGTAACTGAAGTTTAACGGAGTATCGAATTAACAAAAATTGAAAGTTAGAGGACTGAATTGACAAAACTGAAAGTTAAAGCAGTGAAATGAAAAAAATATGAAAGTTAGAGGATCAGTTTTGCATTTTTGCCTAAAAGTAAATATAAAAGTAAAAAAAAGGTGGAAGAGAGAGATGGGAGAGAGGAGAGAGAATGAGTTGATAGGGTAATTTATATTATTTTAATGAGTTGTATGTAAAATAAAAAACCGGAATATTAGGTGAGTTGTAAAATATGATGATAAAAATAATAAAGTATGTTTTGAAGATATAAAATAGACATTTTTTTGCATTTTTGAATGCTAAAATACTTTAAGGGTCTGTTTGGTTGGAGGGGTGGAAAAGTGAGATAATAGAAAATGGTGGGAAGATAGAAAACACCTAATCCCCACAATTTATTTTGCTTCATTTCTACCCTACCAAACACACTACAAAAAAGTTTTCATCTCTTAGGGTGTGTTTGTTTGGTGGTGAAATAAGGTGGATAAAAAACTTTGGAAAGAAAATAAGAAGGAAAACTTTTTTTTTGTGAGTGTTTGGTTGGAGGGAGGGGAGGGTAAAAAATTGGTAGCCAAGAACCCACCAAAATATTTTCTCTCCAAAATAGAGAGAAAACTGAGAGGGAGAAATTTAATAAATAAATGATGAAAATGCTCATTTACACTTGCACATGAGTTTGTCCAATAACTCCAACACGTTGCTTTCTTTTCTTCTTCTTTTTTTCTTTTTTTGTGTCTGGTCTGGTCTTTACTTGCCTCTTCCCATTTTTATTTTTTTTTCCTAAGCAGGCTTCTCCTCCAGTTGCTCTTCTTCTTCTTCTTCTTTTGTGCTTTTTTGCTTTTGTTTTTTTTAGTCTTGATTTTTTTTTTCTAGATATGATTTTTTTTCCCTAATAAATTTGGGTGATTGCTTTTTTTTGTTTTAATAGGCCATCATTTTTAATAAGGGTACATGAGTAAATTTATATAAACATATTTTTTCCATCCCTCTACTTTTTCACTCCCAATTAAATAAAAAGAAGGAAAATTAAAATCTTTTCTATCCTCTCACTTTTCCACCCTCTCACAATTTTTTATTTTCCCACTTTTTCACTTCTCCAACCAAACGGACTCTAAAATTAACAAATATTGAAGTCACTCGAGTAAGTTTTTGTGAACTTGGCATTTTAAAATAATAACTTGTCTCTTTTTTTTTTTTAAGAAAAAAAGAGTATATCATATAGTATTAGATAGTCTTTTGACAAAATACACCCCCTCCTTATCAATGGCTATTAAGTTTTAAGATTCCCCAAACACAGGACAATTTTTTTGTTCTATAATTATTAGCAAAAATATTGCGGAAGGTCTCCCTACTCCAATCTTTACAGTTACCGGTACAGCAACTAGAGTCATTTAAGGCTCGTTTGGTACATACATTTAAACAACAATTTTTAATTTTTAAATAATATTACACGTATTTTTATACATTTTTTTACTCATATACATTTCAAAAAAAAATACAAACAATATTACTAAACTGCCCTTAGTCATTATCTAACTTACTTTTATTTTTTTAATTTGTAATGAAATATAATAATACCCATTAATTATTAGGGGATGATATGACAGTCGGATGCTCTCATTAATTATTAGTGACAAAATCACATATGTTGGCAGTTGGCACATAAAAATTATAGGAGAAGAAAAAGCCACGTCCACGTACATGTTATATATTCATTTGAATTTCATAATTCCATGGATGGCCTGGCCTACACATCAAATTACCAACCAATGAAAGAGCTCAAAAAATTAATGTGCTCGCCAGACTGATTGAGAATTTGGGACCTTGGCGATAGCTTGCTTTTGGTATGTGGGTCCGATCGGTGGTTACAATTATTTATTTGTATCAAAATCAAATAATAAAAGCCAGCCTGATTATTCGAGCACCTTTAATATGTCGCGTCGTGAGTCTCGTGACTCTTTTGAAGCACGTGGATAGAACTATAACTACAAGCAAAAACCTGCTCTCTCTACTAAAATAATCTTGATCCAAGCTGTATTCAAGCAATATTTTTTGAAAACTTTTGAGGCTGATAGCCAGGGTCTGTATTCAGGCAGGCTATGTACTGATTCTGTTTAGTTTTAATGCAAGTTTCACTTCTTACCAAGGTCCGATCGGTGGTTACAATTATTTATTTGTATCAAAATCAAATAATAAAAGCCAGCCTGATTATTCGAGCACCTTTAATATGTCGCGTCGTGAGTCTCGTGACTCTTTTGAAGCACGTGGATAGAACTATAACTACAAGCAAAAACCTGCTCTCTCTACTAAAATAATCTTGATCCAAGCTGTATTCAAGCAATATTTTTTGAAAACTTTTGAGGCTGATAGCCAGGGTCTGTATTCAGGCAGGCTATGTACTGATTCTGTTTAGTTTTAATGCAAGTTTCACTTCTTACCAAAAATTAAAAAAAAAATCTTTGTAGTTGTACGACTGACCCCCCGAATTGCCCCAGATTCCAGGAAAATAATGGCACTTTTACCAATGTTTGTCTCTTCTTCTATGACTATCACCACATTCTACATTATTTACGAGCTTGAACATGCTTATCAAAATAACACTTACTTTTAAGAGTATTCGTAGCAGTGAAGTTAAAAATTTAATTTTTTAACTTTATCAAAAATTGTTTTATTTATTTTATTTACACACATACTACAACAGTGGATCTATTTTAACTTTTAACATAATAAAATAATATAAATATCACAATAAAATAATATATCCACTACAATAAAATAATATATCAACTACAATAAACAACAATCACAACCACTTACAACTGCCATCGCTACCGGCGTCGCTGCCGCCACCTCCACCACTGCCGCCACCACAGCTATTTCCAAAAATTGTGAGTCAATTTCTCTATCCTCATTCATGTATCCGTAAAATATGGTAGGTCTCTACGTAACTCAGTGTCTCTACGTGACTCCATAAAATTTATAAAATAAAAAAAAATGTAAACTTCCTGCACACAGAAAATTCCCAAACTTACATTGATATCAAAACTTAAAATACTTAGAATTATAACAATAGAACATGATTATGCATATCAAAACTCAAAACTTCCCTGCACACAGAAAATTCTCAAACTCACATTTATATCAAAACTCAAAACCAAACTAACAATTTCTTATTAAAATGACCACAAGAAATGTGTGCTCTGTTTCTAGTTTTGTGCAACAGAACACATCCAACAAAATTCACCCAAATCAGAGCACACCCAAATCAGAGCACAAAATCCATATCACAACAATAAAAAAAAACCATAATCATCATCAATCTACCAAGCCATAATCATCATCAATCATCATTAAGAATGGAACATTACTCACACTCACACTTACCAAACCATAATCATCATCAATCTACCAAAATCAGATATGGAACATTAAGAATCCTAAAAAAACTACCATATTCATCCATTCCTAGCAACTAAAAACAGCTAATACAAAGCAAATAATCATATATCAAAATCACCAAGCCAATAATCCAGAACAACAATAAAAAATCATATATCAAAAATAAAAAATAGAGACATCCACATGAAGTGGATCCAAATCAAAAACTCAAAGAGGATCGGTGGATCGGCAGAAGAGTATACCCAAATCAAAAACCCAAAGCATCCACATGAAGAAGACAAAGACTAACCTAAAGTGGATCGGCGGAAGAGAAGTGCGTCGAGGCAGATTGACGGCGTGGGTCTGAACTTGACGATGGCGGCGACGTTGACGATGGTCGGGCCGGCGACGTTGAGAGAGTGAGCTTGAGAGGCTTGAGATGACAGTGAAATAAAGAGAGTGAATGAGACCGGATTTGATAAAATGAAAAAAAACAAAAAAAACAAAAAAAACAAAAAAAACAAACTAGTTGTACCGGAGTGAGCTTGAGGTGGACGGACCAGCAAATGAGAGGAGAGAAGATAGTGAGCTTGAGAGGAGCGATGACAGGAACAAGAGAGAGTGTTGAATGAGTGCTCTAACCGAGAGAGAGAGAGAGAGAGAGAGAGAGTTTTTTTTCTTGGGAGGTAATGCAAGGAGAGAGATAATTGTNGATGGACGAGCCTTCGTCATAGTGACATCTTGTCTCTGCCAAAGGTAAAGAGGACAAGGTGAAAGGTTGCGTCTACTCTCAATGAGCGCAATATTCCAGCAACCGTTCCGCAGTAAATAATCAGTTATAGCAGTTACGAGCGGTTGCTCTCAAAATCCGCAACAACCGGAGAAGTTGCAAGGTAACCGTTTTTACCGAACACTATATAAAGGGGCAATCGGCAAGGAGGCAAGGTATGAAAAACTCTTAAAAAAAAGAAGAAACATTTTTCTGAGTTGTACTTTCTTTAGGCGACGAGTAACAGTATTAACTTTGTCATCGGAGGACCCAGGGCCGGCACCCACCGGTCTCCTCTGATCTGATTTTGTTTTACAGGATTCTCTCCAAGATCAAGATCCGGGAATCTTCAGCCCACTGATTTTCGCAAGCTTATCAATTATATTTTTGTAATTTAAAAAAAAAAAAAAATTCTATCATGATTGTTAACTGTTACATGGTTTGAGACCATTTAATTTGCAAAACGTAGGAGTCAAAGTCATGTTGGATGAAAATAACACTTGCTTAATTAGAGTTAAAATAGGTTTTTGGACCAAAACTGGTTTTTGACACAATTATAATGAATTGGATTGATTACGATTAAGCATGCCATCATAATAAAATTGATGATCAATTTATTAATTGCGTTAGAGCATCCGCATTTGGGTTTCTAAATGCCAAATGTTAAGATCATTTGGCATTTAAACCCCAAAATTTATCAGCAATGGGAAGGCTTTATCCCAAATGCTAAAAAAAATTTGAGATTTTGCTACAGTACCATCTTACGCAAGATGGTATAAAAAAAATATATTTTTTAATAACTTTACCGGCAAATTTCTCTCTCCCTCATTTTATCTCTTTCTTTTCTCTCTCTTCCTTCTTTCTTTCTCATCCCCTCTCTCTCTCGCCGAATCACCAGCAGGATCGGAGCTCACGCCGGATCCGTTCTGATGGGTTCCGTTCCGTTCCGATGGAGATCGGTTTGGCGAGGTGGGTTCCGTTCCGATGGAGATCCGTTCCACGGAGATCGGCATGGATTGTTGATGGGTTCCGATGGCGAGGTGGGTTCCGATGCATTGTTGATGGGTTCCGACGATGGCGAGGTGGGTTCCGATGCATTGTTGATGGGTTCCGACGATGGCGAGGCTGGGTTTGTTCTCTGGGTTGTTGTGATTTGTTGATTTGTTGTTCCGACGATGACGATGGCGAGGCTGGGTTTGTTGATGCATTGTGATTTGTTGATTTGTTGTTGTTCTCTGTTATTGTACAGGTCTTATTCTTTCCTAAAAGAACCAAGATTCGAAAAAAAAAAAAAACTTTTTTTTATGCTTATTTCAGAATTTATAAGTTTGTAATTTGAACAATACCATCCTTTTTTTTTCTTTTTCTTTTTAAGATGGATAATAATATCACTTTGATTATATATCAATATAAAAAATAAAACAGACTTCTATTAATAGTTGTAAAAAAATTAGTTTGTTTGTTTGAAGTTTGAAGTTTCCTAACCTGACAACGGTGTTGAAGTTTTTTAACTAATAAATTTCTAAAATTTTAGACTAAAGTTGATAGTATTATTAGTAGCCAATAACAATAGAATCTAATCACTGATTAGATTTAGGGATGCCACAGCAAGTTCATTACCTAACGCTTTTCAAATTTTAAAAAAAAAAACTAATCTAATATTAGACAGTACTGCTTTGATGCACCTTACTAATTATTTATTTTTTGAAAGTACTAATTTTTTTTTTTTTTTGGTGAGGTCTGCCAAATTAAATTCAAAAGCCTGAATTTAGAATTTAGCACAAAAAAAAAAAAAAAGTACATCGTTGGGTGTCATCTAAAAAGAAGAAAAAAAGGGAAAGTAACCTGTCTTTTTATAGCGAAGAACGTGGACCACTTTCCCTTTCTTCTTCTTTCTTTTTTTATTTTTTTATTTATATATATATATATATTTATATTTATATTTTTTATGAGAATCCCTTTTGTTTTTTTTCCTTTAGTCCCCCCACTTCCATACTAGGGCCCGCAGTTCCACTTTTCTTTTGTTTGGGAGAACTCTGATTCTATTTGATGGTTCCAATCTGTCCTTATTTCTGCTTATGGTTGTTTGCCACTCACTTTCATCATTCCTATTAGCTGTCAGAAAATTACTACATTTACCTACATTCATGAATTATTCATGTTTCTGCCATATTATATATGATGGGATCTTCAACTAAACTTTCCCTTTAAAACCAAAATTTATATAAAAAAAATTATTATTTTTNTTTTTATTTATATATATATATATATTATATTTATATTTTTTATGAGAATCCCTTTTGTTTTTTTCCTTTAGTCCCCCCACTTCCATACTAGGGCCCGCAGTTCCACTTTTCTTTTGTTTGGGAGAACTCTGATTCTACTTGATGGTTCCAATATGTCCTTATTTCTGCTTATGGTTGTTTGCCACTCACTTTCATCATTCCTATTAGCTGTCAGAAAATTACTACATTTACCTACATTCATGAATTATTCATGTTTCTGCCATATTATATATGATGGGATCTTCAACTAAACTTTCCCTTTAAAACCAAAATTTATATAAAAAAAAAAATTTATTATTTTTGGTGAAAAAAAGAAGAAGAAATTATTGTACAGGTCTTATTCTTTCCTCAGAGAACCAAGATTAGAATAAATAAATTAATAAATTTTTTATTCTTAATTTCACAATTTATAAGTTTGTAATTTGAACAATACCATCCTTTTTTTTTCTTTTTTATGATGAATAATAATATCAATTTGATTATATATCAATATAAAAAATAAAAAATAAAACAGACTTATATTAATAGTTGTGAAAAAATTATAAATAAATAAATAAAAAGTTGTTAAAAAAAATTCAAAAAAATTTTGTCACAAAATTAAATAAAGAAGGTGAGATGTTGGTAACTTGCATGCAGAGACATATAATGTGATAGAATAAATCTTGTACCGCTTTAAATACCACAACTCGCCCATTCATGACATCAGCTCATACGTTAAGTCACAATATTGGTTTGGAAAATTGAAGGCAGTGTTCTGTTTGTTTAGGGAAAATAAAAAGAAAGAAGCTAGGCAAGGCAGTGTTCTGTTCTCTCATCTGTGTTTGTTTTTTATATGTTAGAAAATCAAAAAAGAATTCTAAAGCCTATTCATTCATTCATGGGGAAGATTCCAAAACAGAAGGCATGTGTTGCTAGCTCATTATGACAACGATCAATCATTACCATCACATGCTTTTCAATTTTCAAACCTTTTGTTCTAACGTATTAGAATTATCAAATTACGTTTCTCTTTTTCCATTATTGTAATTATTCAGTTGCGGGTCTATCATTACTTCTCTTACATATTAATAAGTTGGCTCCTATAACTATAATGCCACGTTGGATTGATTTTGACATCATTACCATAATGTTAATTAATTTAGATAGAGTGTGATTAGTGATTGCTGGTTCCAACTTCCCAGCTAAATTAAAACACGACTCACTATCACTAATATTATTGCTACCCGACTCTTTTCTTTCTTTCTTTCTTTGGACAAACCAATTCCAATTCAACTTCTTCCACTCTGTATGGGCAATCATGTATATACTTAATTTCGGACTAGATTCAATGTTACATTTTTTTTATATAGGACAATGTTACATTATTATTATTATATAATATTTTTAGTTTCAATGTTTTTTTTTTTTTAAATTACTCTGGCGAATACAGTGGCGGCTCTAGAAATTTTATCCAGGGTGTTCCTTAAAAAGTATAAATTACACAATCTTATTTCCTTTTAGCCTTTAGGTAATTAGGTTTGATTTAATGTTATTAATTTCGTTTCATTTCAGTCGAAAAATACTGTGCCTTTAAACAAACCGGAACAGTAACCCACCCTATTCTACTTTGAAAAAATTTTGGGTCATTTCGGGATGTTTCTGTAAATATCGGCCGAAATTCAAGATTTGGCCGACATGAAATTTGAGCTTAAAAAAAATGTTTTTAAAATCAAAACAAATTTGCATTTTGTACATTGAAGAACCTCAAAAGGGAAAAAAAAAATTGAAATGAACAAAGGTACCTATACAACTAAAAAAAAAAAAAAAAAAAAAGTTGGATTGATTTTGACATCATTACCATAATGTTAATTAATTTAGATAGAGTGTGATTAGTGATTGCTGGTTCCAACTTCCCAGCTAAATTAAAACACGACTCACTATCACTAATATTATTGCTACCCGACTCTTTTCTTTCTTTCTTTCTTTGGACAAACCAATTCCAATTCAACTTCTTCCACTCTGTATGGGCAATCATGTATATACTTAATTTCGGACTAGATTCAATGTTACATTTTTTTTATATAGGACAATGTTACATTATTATTATTATATAATATTTTTAGTTTCAATGTTTTTTTTTTTTTTAATTACTCTGGCGGCTCTAAAATTTTTATCCAGGATGTTCCTTAAAAAGTATAAATTACACAATCTTATTTCCTTTTAACCTTTAGGTAATTAGGTTTGATTTAATGTTATTAATTTCGTTTCATTTCAGCCGGAAAATACTGTGCCTTTAAACAAACCGGAACAGTAACCCACCCTATTCTACTTTGAAAAAATTTCAGGTCATTTCGGGTGTTTCGGGATGTTTCTGTAAATACCGGCTGAAATTCAAGATTTGGCCGACATGAAATTTGAGCTTAAAAAAAAATGTTTTTAAAATCAAAACAAATTTGCATTTTGTACACCGAAAAACCTCAAAGGGGGAAAAAAAAATTGAAATGAACAAAGGTACCTATACTGCTAAAAAAAAAAAAAAAAATCGTTTTGAGAAATTTGAAACTCAAAACTTGAGAAGAGACATTGCTTCACTGGTATTGGTAGAAGACACAGAAGTTACAAACAAGGAGGAAGACAAAACATAGATGTAAAAGTGTAGATAAAAATGTAATAAAATTTAAAATGTAGATGTAAAAGTGTCTGGGAACTGCTTATTTTGCTAAAACTAAAAATTTTTTGCTAAAAATACCATAGATAAATGTAAAAGTTAGCTGAAATAGTACAGTGGGGTTCATGAATAGTACTAAAAAGTACAGTTTGACCTATGAATAGTAGCAAAAATAAGCTGAATAGTAAAATAAGTTAGCTAAAAATAATTTATCCAAACACACACGAAGCATGCGTTTGGATTGAAAGGAAAAAATTAAAATTATTTTACTATTCAGCTTATTTTTGCTATTATTTATGAGCTTCACTCCACTTTTTAATACTATTCATGGGTTCCATTGTACTATTTCAACTAACTTTTACTTTTATCTATAGTTCTTTCAGTAATAAGTTTTCAGTTTCAGTAAAATAAGTGGTATCCAAATAGACCCGAAGTGTAGAAATTGAGGAGATAGAAGACGTGTGTGGTTAAGAATAAATAAGAGGAAAAAAAAATTAAAAATGTGAAGTAATATATGTCTAGTGAGGAAAAATAATAATAATAAATAATAAAGTGTTAGAAATTGTGTTGTATTGGGTAGTGTGCTTAGTCTAGAAATCAAGCTACTGCCCAGCCTTTAGTAGTTTTATTATAATTTTTTTTCTTTAGATTTTAGTTCTTTTTTTTTTTTTTGAGTTTTTCCTTTTTGCTTGAAAACCCCTAATATATTGTTAAGTTGCTCAAATTATAAACAAAAATTTAATTTCATCGGCATAAAAAAAATTCAAGGTAGTCCCAACAAATTTTTTAAAGGTAAATAAATATAACCACCCTGGCCATAAGGTGGCGCTACCACTACTCTATTATTAGATCACATTGTTTGTCAATGTGTTTTATGCTTTCAAAATATCAAAATAATTAAAAATAAAAATCATTTAATCAATAAAATGTTTAAATTTCAAGTTTTTTTTTAAAGATATACTCAAAGAGCAATTATAAATCCATAATATTTTCACAACTTAATTCACAACAAATTTTAGATGGCAAACTGTTATTCGTTCTAATTTAGGTCTACCACTAAAATTTTATCTACCAGTAACAGTTAATAACAATTTATCACTTAAAATTTGTTGTAAAAATAAGTTTATTTATTTACCACTTAGGTGGCAAGCTGTTTTTGTCAATCGTAGCGTTTCTCATATCGAAAGCATAAGTTTATTAATTAGATAATAACTAACATCCTATTGGTGTATTATGAAGAAACATGTAATCAAATTATGAGATTTTCAAAACATTAACCTAGGAAATAGCTATTAAGTAGTGTCATTTTTATATATAATTACAAAAATATTGTCAAACATTCAAGAAATTTAAGTGAATGTAGCTTAAGGTAATTTTTTTTCTTTAACTTTGACTAGTTATTTTAATGTTTGTCTTTGATGATATCAGTTAATTTATATAGGAGTATAATATTTAATTATCTTATATAAAATATTAATATAGTTATATACTAAGAGTATAATATTACAAAAATAATATTATTAATCTATGAATATAACATGATGGTTGTCTTCTGTCCATTATTTTAAGAGTAAGTGAGTAACGTGAATAGTGGAGCTGTGAACCAAATAAATCCATGATTTTTATTTTTCTTTTCACAACTAAGCACGTGAATAAATGTAACAAAAAATATAATATATAGTATATTACTTATTTTTTAATAGGTGCAGCCGCGCAAGTGTCAATAGGTAATATCCGAATAGCATTTAGGAAATGGTCGGATGAGTTGGTGCCCAGCCATTCTTCCCTAATCTTGAACTACAAAAGATAAGTGTATGACGTAAGTTCTAATCAAAATTGTCTGGATACGAGTTTCCAAGCCTCAATCATTATCGTCCACTAAAGCAACAAATCAAAAACTCCAAAAACCTTCAAAGACAACTCTTTATTCTTTACACTTTTTACTTTATTTCATTCATATAATCTTGAACTACAAAAGATAAGTGTATGACGTAAGTTCTAATCAAAATTGTCTGGATACGAGTTTCCAAGCCTCAATCATTATCGTCCACTAAAGCAACAAATCAAAAACTCCAAAAACCTTCAAAGACAACTCTTTATTCTTTACACTTTTTACTTTATTTCATTCATATAATTTACCACTTGCCGCGTCGGCCACGTGTGGTGAGTCTGTTTTTACTGTTATATTCCAGCTTGCTAGCTAGCTAGCTGCTCACTCCTCTGGATTTTGTATAATTTTTTATTATTATTTATAATTATTGATATTATTCATTGTTAACTAATGTATAATAATAAAAATAATATCAATAATAAATGAAAATAAAGGTTTAACAATCCTAACAAACCGTGTTTATAATTATGGAAAATATTTAGTTTTATAACACGGCATTTCATAGTATAATAGTTTTCTGTAAATTTTATTGATAATGTTGATGATATACATCTACTTTTATAAACATAAACATGTCACAATTATAAACTATAATTTCTCTGTTGAAAACAAAAAAATGTCAATTGAGTTTTATGATTTTAGTGACAATAATAGATTTTCAATAAGAGTATAAGCCTTGAAATCTTTCCTTTTTAAATTTCAAAGCAATTTATAATTGTTTCTAAGGTAATATTGGGCCGTCACACTTGTTTTTTTGTAAGGATTTTCCTAATTTTCAGTTCATAAAAAATAAAAATAATTAAAAAGAGAAAAGAAAAAGAAGAAGTGAGGATTGTTGTCTCATATCAGATATCACCTCCACCAGTTACACATTGATTAGAAGAAATTAAAATTTCTAAGCACAGGGAAGAAATGAAATTATATTATAAACAGTAATTAATTATACGTATTTATTGTGAACCCCCAGCTCAGCACACCGACCAGCAACACAAATTAAAATTGATCATGTATTTTGTAATTTGTATTTTTGTGCTTGGTTGCATAGTTTCTTTGGCTATATAAAGAGAGGTGATGAGGAAGCTGATGACACGGTAGAAGCAAAGCAAACGGCCTTCATATGAATACACCTCAGCTATCAGGCTTTACAAAAGCAACACACATAAGTAGCTAGATTCTAGATAGTACACAACAACAAAAGGTTTGGTTTCTCATCATTTTTATGGCTTCTGCTTCCTTCGTTCCATTGACTCTCCGAAACTCTCCCTCCAAATCCTCCTCATCCATGATTTCTGGAGCCCAATTTTCTCAGTCTCCCAAAATTGATTGCAGGTTCCATCTCTTACTCTCTCACTCCTTCTTTACTATTTTTGCTTTTTATTCTCTACAATCTCTCCAGCTCTTTAACAACCATTTCATGTTTGATTTTTCATAGTTTTGATTTGAACATCTTTTTTTTGGCTGCTGGGGTTGCTTTTGTTTTTTAATATTATTTGAAGGTCACGTAGTGGATTATTTTGTACTAATAAGATCTTCTTCTTCAAAAAAGAAAAAGAAAAGAGAGAGAGAGAGAGAGATAAGTAGGACTGTAGAAGTATTATATTGTCTTCGGTGTCTTGGCGGAACATATATCTGATTCTTTGGAGCTGTTTCCCGTGATTTTGTGGCAATATTGAAGTCAAGGCTTCACCTTTACCATAAACAATTTAATAATATTATATTCCTTGTAAAAACTAGTAAGTAAGCCAATGAGAACACGTTGCTCTCTTCTCTTCAAATACAATTTTATAGACTAGAGATCAGATGATACTTTATCTGTTGCAACTTGCAACCACAGAACGAGCTGTACTTGTATGAATTATCCTCTCAAAATTTTTTTTCAATTTCTGATAGATTTTTAAAAAAAATTGTATACTATCGCGTGCTCTAAGTAAGTAAAATCCTATAAATATATATATATACACATACATGGAGAAAGAGTAATGGTTTTGGCTTTTTCCTAATTAAAGCTTTTATATTAATTAATTGTGGTCTACAGTAAGAATGCGCTGGAAACAACTTGATGGTAGGTACCGTATAACATTTAACAAGGTGCTGTACTGTACTAGGCTTGTTTGTTTTGAAGTTTGAAGTTTGAAGTTTCCTAAATTCTAAGCTGACTGCTGTTGAAGTTTTTTTACTAGATCTCTAAAATTTGATTAGTAGCCAATCGCAATAAATCAACTCACTTATATTAGGGATGCCACAGCAAAGTTCATTTCCTAACGCTTTTAAAAATAAATAAAAACTAATCTAATATTAGACAGTGCTTCGATGCACCTTACTAATTTTTTTTTTTTTTTTTGTGAGGTCTACCAAATTAAATTCAAAAGCCTGAATTTAGAATTTAGCAAAAAATAATAATATTAAGAAGAGTACATCATTGCTTAATGTTATCACCTAAAAAGAAGAAAAAAAAGAAAGTACGTAATTTGTCTTTTTATAGTGAAGGAGGTCCACTTTCCGTTTCTTCTTCTTTCTTTTTTTAGAATTTTATTTATTTTTTATTTTTATGAGAATCCCTTTTTACTTTTTAGTCCCCCCACTTCCACACTAGTGCCTGCAGTTCCATTCTCTTTTTATTCAGAGATTCATAATTTTATTCCCATCTTCTTTATCTTTATAAAATCCTATAAATATATATATATATATATATATATACACATACACGGAGAAAGAGTAATGGTTTTGGCTTTTTCCTAATTAAAGCTTTTATATTAATTAATTGTGGTCTACAGTAAGAATGCGCTGGAAACAACTTGATGGTAGGTACCGTATAACATTTAACAAGGTGCTGTACTGTACTAGGCTTGTTTGTTTTGATTCTTTTGAAGTTTGAAGTTTGAAGTTTACTAAATTCTAAGCTGACTGCTGTTGAAGTTTTTTTACTAGATCTCTAAAATTTGATTAGTAGCCAATCGCAATAAATCAACTCACTTATATTAGGGATGCCACAGCAAAGTTCATTTCCTAACGCTTTTAAAAATAAATAAAAACTAATCTAATATTAGACAGTGCTTCGATGCACCTTACTAATTTTTTTTTTTTTTTTTGTGAGGTCTACCAAATTAAATTCAAAAGCCTGAATTTAGAATTTAGCAAAAAATAATAATATTAAGAAGAGTACATCATTGCTTAATGTTATCACCTAAAAAGAAGAAAAAAAAGAAAGTACGTAATTTGTCTTTTTATAGTGAAGGAGGTCCACTTTCCGTTTCTTCATCTTTCTTTTTTTAGAATTTTATTTATTTTTTATTTTTATGAGAATCCCTTTTTACTTTTTAGTCCCCCCACTTCCACACTAGTGCCTGCAGTTCCATTCTCTTTTTATTCAGAGATTCATAATTTTATTCCCATCTTCTTTATCTTTGTAATGAAAGAAAGACTAAATACACGGCCAATATTGATTCAATAATGGTTTATATGAGATATTATTTGTAACAGTTAAAAAAGTGATATTAATAATAAGTTTAAATAAAAATTGGTATAAATTTGTCTGTTCAATTGATTGATGTGACGGTACCCAATGATTTGTCCATAAATGGAAAAAGCATCTATAATCTATATCCCGGGCATATACAACCTTTTATGCTCAGCTCAAACAAGATTTTCTCCCATTGGATAGTAATAGGTAGAAATAAGTATAGATTTGTCGATTTCACATCAATATGTATATGGCAAAGTGTATTCATCTGGGGGAGTTCGAACCACAGCAGACATTAGTGGACCCGTGTTGCCCAAACACTTTTATTTTCTGCACCTTATTGGGTCAAAACATACTTCAAATATACCCTAGTAAATTATAGTTGTATTTACTCAAATAAGTCAAATTCAGAATGCTATACATATGTGCTAAGTTACAAGGTTTTTTTTTTTCCCCCTTTTTTTAAAAAAAAATATTCCAAACAATGGAGATCCAAACTACAAAGTTGAGTGATACAAGAAGTCAAATTAAAACGTAAGTCTACAATAAGGTGGTCAAAGTGCTGTACTAATTGACCATATATTATTGCATATTAACAATGGCATGTATATGTATACATACATGTATAATACACTTACATACACATTACACGGTGGATGAATCCATTGATCACAAGAGATGGGCACCATTAATATTATATATAAATATAGTAAGAATATATAAGAAAGAGGATATAGGGGAAGGGGAGCATTGAGGCCGTACTCCTCCCAAGTCGTGCCAAGTGGTGGTACCTTCATGGTTCTTTCCTCCTCCTCCCTGAGTTATGGACCGTTGCTCATTCACATGTATGTACTACAATGTAGCATATGCATGTTGCAAAATACCAAAACGGCCACGGTTTAGCTTTAATTTGGCGGGTTTCCTCGTTACTTTGTCTCTTGTAACTTTATGGTTTTGTTTTGAATTCTGATTACCAAATAAACTTTATTCTCTCTTTCATTGTCTCTCTTTTGGTGCTGTTTCGCAGGATTTTCCTACTCTTCTATTAGAAACTAAGCTAAGCTAAAATAGTGACATACATCAAAGTCTTTCCAAATAGCTCAGACAAGTACCATCAAGCTGTGAACAAAAGAAGCTACTAGGGAAGAGGACTCCAAGAACATCTTCTACTACCTCATTGCCAAGTTTACACAACTAAAGGAAAACCAAAGATGGGTTTTTGGACACTCTTTGAGGTGGCATCCATGCCAATCTTACAAATCCTCCTAATCAGTATATTGGGAGCATTCATGGCAACTGAATATCTAAATCTTCTACCTGCTGATGCTCGAAAATCCTTGAATAAGGTAATGCATGCAATCCATGCATATATACATAAACCCTTTTTTTTATAATAATAATTATTATTATTGGTTAGTTACACAACCTCAGTTGTGTAGCTCATTGGTTATATATATATATACAAAGATAAACTTGTGAGAACCTACTCGTAGTTATGGTTGTACGAGTGCAATGGGGAAAGGGTCAAGATGATTATGCTTTTCTACATGCTATTTTCAATCTTAAGAATTATGGAATTATGAGTGTTTTTTTTTTTTTTTTGGTTGCTTTTGCAGATTGTCTTCATGGTGTTCACTCCCTCACTCATGTTTGCAAGTCTGGCCAAGACTGTTACGCTCCAAGACATTATTTCATGGTAGGCAACTTTTTTATTCTTGGTGCTTTTTCTCTTTGTATTTCTTTTTGCTCTATTAAATTAGACATCCTTTTTACATGGCTGTTAATCTTTCTGCCCGTCACAAAATGAAATGCCTTAAGAGGAAGTAATATAGAAATAGCATTTAATAAACTTTGATGTCTTTTGTCAGTGGTAAAAATGAAGAACTGAGGAAAAAATCCACTTGGTCAGTTTTAAATGTTGAACTATTTTTTTTTTTTGGGGGTGGGGTGTTACTTCTCTTTGAAGTGACTATGCAGAGAATAAATTCAAAAGGGTGAATTCCAGAAATTTCATGAAATGCATATTGGAAAGTTACATCTTACAACTCGACATCAACAATTTATATCATCTTAATACACCATTGCAATATCAGTTCTGGCTTAATTTGCTTAGAGAACACAATGCCTGATAGTGATTATTCAAATTCCAAAAATATTAAGACGACATATGGTACATTGCTTTACACAATTTCTCAATGCTGTGGCAACTTCTTAGTTTTTCACTAACAAGAAGTTAGTTTCAAGAATTGAGGCTAGTGCTTGGTTAGAATTCCACAGATTGACATGACATGTTCAGTTATATAATTTGAGGCTCGAGCCTCTGCCCTCTAAACACATTTACATTAATTGAGAACCCTACTCAAGAAGCAAGTTTTTTGGTATAAGCCTACACAATTTAGTTGGACCATTGAATTTCTTAAATGTTGTCTCATCTTTTTCAGGTGGTTTATGCCAGTAAACATCGGGCTTACCTTTTTATTTGGAGGAATTCTTGGATGGGTAGTTGTAAAAATATTGAGGCCTAAGCCTCATCTGGAAGGCCTTATCATTGCTACATGTTCATCAGGTATTTGGTCACTATTGACAGCTTTCAACTCTTCTCAGAATCCATTTATGTGAAATCAAGTCCTCATAATTAGCTTGTTGATTAGGAAACTTGGGAAACTTTCTCCTTATCATTGTCCCTGCAATCTGTAATGAGGATGGGAGTCCATTTGGTGAACGTAGTACTTGTAGCTCTGTTGGACTATCATATGCATCTTTCTCCATGGCGGTAATGCAACCTTACTATTCCTAATCTACAATCACCCATTCTTGAATCAACATGAATCCTTGCCTTTAGGTTCAATTTTCATGTGAAAGGATCTTTCCTGTTTGTATTGGCTATTGCAGCTGGGTGGTTTCTTCATCTGGACCTATACTTACCAGCTGATACGAACCTCGTCCAATAAATTCAAAGCACTACAAGCAACTGAGAAGATCTCAAGGACACCTAATAATGATTTAAGTGCTGATGCGGAAACTCAACTTCTCAAGGGAGAAGATCAAGAACGTGTTGCTATAATTGTATCACCAATCAAGTCTATTGTTGAAGACTCTGAGGACCAAGTAGTAAGTCCACATATATATCATATTATTTACAACAAATTCAGACATATCTATGGCAAATGTGAAACAAATTTTCTGGTCTAAACACATACTAACGCCTCTTCTTATTGGTTGTAGATTGTAGCCCAAGGATTAGCCAGTGGACTGGAAAAGGAAAATTTGTCGTTCTGGACTAAACTAATTGGATTTCTTCACCAGATTCTTGAGGAGCTATTGGCACCTCCTACACTAGGAGCTGTGAGTTTTCTCAACATTTCACCTACATCTGCATACTTAACAAGGTTTTAGAAGTCCTGATTTATCATTTATGCAAAAGAGAAGTAACAAACTTAGTTTTTTCTCTCTCTAACCAGATTGTGGGACTCATCTTTGGGGCAATTACATGGCTGAGAAACCTAATAATTGGTGGTGGTGCCCCCCTGCGGGTGATCCAAGACTCCATTCAATTACTTGGGTATGTATCGTTCATATATTTACTTTTGGCCTTAAAATATCAATCATTAGGCTTGCATATTTCAAATGGTTTAATTGAACAACTTTTCATTTATATCCAAACTTGAATCAACTAATGTTCGAATTTTCATTGTCAGAATTGGCATTCAAACTGCCAATAATATGTTTTCTTTCTCAGATAAATACAATTAATATAATTACGTCACTACTAACTAATAGCAGAAGCTCTGTGTAGGGATGGGACAATTCCTTGTATCACTCTTATACTAGGGGGCAACCTCACTCAAGGTGAACAGAACTCCGATCATCCTGTTTAATATTTAAACCAACATCAAGAGGAAACAAAATCTTACTCCTTTTTTTAACCATATCGTAAATTATATAGGCCTACGCTCGTCAAGAATGAAGCCGTCAGTCATCATTGGAGTGCTTTTCGTTCGGTACGTTCTACTTCCTGCAATCGGTATTTGGGTTGTTAGAGCAGCTGCAACTCTTGGCTTCCTCCCCTCAGACCCTTTGTTCCACTTTGTGTTAATGACTCAGTTCACCCTGCCTCCTGCCATGAATATTGGTAAGCAACTCTCACACAATATGCAGTCTCTAATAACTTTACAGAATCTTCATATGCTATCATTTCTTTCTTCTTTTTTAGGCTAAATGTATTATCACATGCTATCATTTCTTTTTTAACATTAAACATGCTACAAAATTAAATTAAATAATTTTGCAGGAACCATGACCCAACTGTTTGAGGTGGCTCAAGAAGAGTGTTCGGTTCTATTTCTATGGACATACTTGGTTGCGGCTCTTGCACTCACAGTTTGGTCAACAATCTACATGTGGATTTTGTCTTGAGTGTGCCTTCAACTCAGGTTGAACATCTCTGAAAACATCAAACTATAATGAGATAGACTCACTATATGGAGTAAAAACTAGAAGCCATTACAAAGTATTCCATTAATTACATACATTACAATTTTATGTTGTTTTTTTTTTCTCCCTTATGAAGTCAGCTGTTGATGTAAGTTATTGTCATTTGAAATTCTTTTGGTAGATTTTAGTTATAAACTGAGAACTGCATGTATTTCATGAACTCGCGTGTAATAAGGTAGTGCACAACAGATCTAGAGGACAGAGCCTGGATGTAGGCCATCTGTATGAAATATTCTATGTTACATTGTTTTGCTTGGATTGAAAGTTTGCCTATAGCAGTTGTTAAAATTGAAATATTCCTACATCTTTTAATTGAATATAAATATAAATATAAATAAATATATATATATATATATATATATATATAGACGCACATACATATATAATTGAATTTAACTCTTTCACGTCCATTTTATACTATTTTTAAAACTAACTTTATTGTTAGTCATTTTTTTCCCAAAATAAGGAACAAATGATTACATTCATCATAACTTCCTGAACATTGCTCTCTCCAGCCCTCCATAATACCTTTTCCTTTTCCTTTTTTTTTTTTTTTAATTCAATAATTGAGAGGAGAGGAATTTAAACCCAAAACATATCCATTAAAATACCAAAAGATTCTGGTTAAAGTACAGGACTCTTGGCTAACAAAAATAATTAATGACAAGTAAATTCCTAAACTCAAAGATAAAGCATAGCATTTATAATTGCTATGCTCTTGCTGAGCCATATCAATGTAGTATTTCAATCCATGCAGCGTACTTCAGTCCATTCTGGTTCACTTCAGTCTATTTGGTCTACTTTGCCCATACAGTCCGCTTCGGTCTATTCGTTCCGTTTGATCCATTTTGGTCTACTTCGGTCCATTTTGATTTATCCAATCCATTTCGGTCCATTTAGATCTGCTCGGTCCAATTTGGTCCATGTCGTCCTATTCAATCCATTTGATCCATTTTAGTCCACTTTGGTCCATTTTCTTTGATTGTTATGTAATCCTAAGCCTATAGCAGTTGTTAAAATTAAAATATTCCTACATCTTTTAATTGAATATAAATATAAATATAAATATATATATATATATATATAGACGCACATACATATATAATTGAATTTAACTATTTCACGTCCATTTTATACTATTTTTAAAACTAACTTTATCGTTAGTCATTTTTTTCCCAAAATAAGGAACAAATGATTACATTCATCATAACTTCCTGAACATTGCTCTCTCCAGCCCTCCATAATACCTTTTTTTTTCCTTTTTTTTTTTTAATTCAATAATTGGGAGGAGAGAATTTAAACCTAGAATATTTCCATTAAAATACCAAAAGATATTGGTTAAAGTACAAGACTCTTGGCTAACAAAAATAATTAATGTCAAGTAAATTCCTAAACTCAAAGATGAAGCATAGCATTTATAATTGCTACGCCCTTGCTGGGCCATATCAGTGTAGTATTTCAATCCATGCAGTGCACTTTGGTCCATTCCGGTTCACTTCAGTCTATTCGGTCTACTTTACCCATATGGTCCGCTTCGGTCTATTCGGTCCGTTTGATCCATTTCGGTCTACTTCAGTCTATTTTGATTTATCCAATCTATTTCAGTCCATTTAGATCTGCCTCAGTCCAATTTGGTCCATTTCGGCCTATTCAATTCATTTGATCCATTTTAGTCCACTTTGGTCCATTTTCTTTGATTGCTAGATGTAATCCCATTTTATTATAAATATAGTATATAATAATATATTTTTATTCTATTATATTATATAATATTAATATGACTTGAATAATTTGATATTTACAACTATACATTTTATTTTTTGAATATTTTTCTCATCACCTTTTATTCTATGAATTTGTTATTCTCTTTCAAAAAATGTGATTACTCTCTCTCTCTCTCTCTCCTTTAGGTTGATAAATTTTTATGTTTAATATCTCTACTTTAGGTTGATACATTTTAGTGTTGTGTTTTTTGAGTTTTCCATCACAAGTCATCTCTCTCTCTCTTATAACTTTGGTTTGATTTTTGTTTGAGTTAATCCCTAGTTTGGAAATGAGAATTTGAGTTTATATCAAAATACAATCTACATAGCTAAATATTTGAATCTATCTATTATTGAGTAATATCAATGGTAATTATGTGATAAATTTTTATTAGCATGATAATTTCCATAAGTAAATGAGAAATTTGAAACTTAAAAATTTTAGTTGTATAAAAAAAATTAGTAAAATATAATGCATTCAAACAGTAGTTAGAAGAATATGGACCACCAAAAAAAAAAGATAATATCAATCAAAAACACCAAAAATAATAAAATTATATATTAGAAAGAAAAAAAAAATTACTTTCAAAAATTGTTTAATTTTTAGGGACAACAAATTATCAAGTATAAGATTTAGATAATAAATTATACATTATATCACATCTCAAAATAATTATATATTCTCATGCATTATATAAATTTGCAACTAATTGTATGTGTAAGGATATCGAACCCAAGAGTTCATCATCTATTTGTTTTTCGGGCCTGTGGCCCAATCCAAGGATGAGGGGTTGTCCGAGGAAGAGAAATCTTTATTAAGAAAAGACTGTATTAGTAAATACAGGTTAGTTTTCATCATCATGGCTTGAGAGGGTGGGCTAAGGATAAATGCATCCTCAGCTTATCAATGCTAAAGTCCGAAGAGATTGTCTGTCGCTCAAGGTGACGTTCCAGGAAGTCTCGTTGGTGCTGATAAGCATTATAGAGATGTCAGACAGGAAAAAGTCCTGAAATATCTTAGGAGAAAACTGCTGTCACCGCATTAAATGCTCTGCAGCTAACTCTCTAGCCACATTAATGTGGAGGTGATACTTGAATAGTGATTTTCAGTCTTACAGCTACTACATGAAGACTTATAGGAGGCATTGATAGGACAAGTATCAACACTAACCATTTAGCATGCACATGAAAGATGGAGATGTAAAGAAAAGATAGTATAAAAGAAGAAGGGGGCAACGAGACAAGGGATGGAGAAGAACACATAAAGAACACTGTAGTATCGAGAACTGGCTGTGTAATCAAACATGTGAGAAATATATAAGAACAGATTTCCTTGGACTTTGCCGAGGACAATTTTCTTTAGCATAAACTAGTTTAATCAAATTCTCTTACCATCCAAATCTACCTGAGCACCTATCGAATTCATTAAAGCCCAATCAACCTACTCTCTACAAATTCATTGTTTTGGTCTTTTTGGCCTAAGTCCATCCACTCGTTGGGCTAGGAATTAAATCTGGTCCTTATAGTATGTAACTCCACAATTCTACACTCCATTTCCAACAATTATTGCACAAAACTCAAGGTGGGATGTCCCACATACACTAAGCAAGTGTATCATATTCTCATAATTTTTTGAATTCCTTGAACATATGAAATGTGATCTTTAGAATATTTGCTTTTCTGCGTCTTTTAGTAAATATTCTTTCTTTAAAAAAAAAAAAACATTTTAAACCCTATAATTTAAGGGTATAGTAAATTAAGCTATATAATTATAAAAGGAACAAATTAAATCTTGAGATTTTATAGAGTAACAAATTAAACACTGAGATTTCAAAGAATAACCAACAAAACCTCAATCCATTTAGTTAGAACGACATTATATTTATAATTTACTAAAGTCTGAAATTATACCACACAAGATTCAAAAAATCAATACAAACTAAATCAAGCTATATTACAATATTTTGTGCATTCCTATCCCTACAGTACTCCACCCTTAATCCAAACCAAACAGTACAGCTCCATAAAACATTGCTATTGAAATACAATGTAAAATGTCATTTGACTCATCTAAGTAAGGGTGAGCTGGAGTTTTGGCCGGTTGGGCTGTGGCTCCACAACCTCCATGTGGATTCTTACTGTCTGCAGAACACTATAAGAGAGGCTGCCATCCATCTTTTTAATCTTCTGCTGTTGCTCATCTACAAACCATTCCCCACCACCCTTCTCGCTTCTTGCTGTCAAGTACACGGGGCCTTCTATACCATACCTGAAAAAAGAAGCGGAACAAGGGGAAACAAAATGTGAAACCCAGTTTATCCTCCACATGCATATTATTAACCTCCATAAGATTATATCTTGGCAACTCTTTCACAGAGCTAATAGAATGGCCATATTAACTGCTTTTCCTCAGAAGACACATCATCTATAAGATTAATGGATTGACTGTCAAGATTACAAGAGAGAATTCAGGGATTACTAGGAAGATGTAATTTTGGAGTTATTAAGTAGTCACGTTACACCAAAATGCCTTTTGCCTTTACATTTTTCATGTTTTCTCTTTAACTCTCTCTCTTTTTACTTTCAGGGAGAGGTGGAGCATGGACGTGCAAAAGCAACATAATCAAACAAGAATGTACATAAAAGGTAAATGCTAACAGAGAGAGAATCCAGCAAGCAGTTAGAAAACATACTTGGGCACAAAAACAATAAAGCCATTGGATCTTATCTTCACTACTCTGGCCTCTGTGTCTGTGGGCCTACATCAACAAAGACAGATTACATTTCCATGTGTGCTTGTGTAAGTGGAGAGAGAGAGAGAGAGAGACAGAGCCCTTGGTATGTACCGTTTTCTGAAGTAGATGAGAGTATGCAGCTCTACTGAGGCCCTGCTCGCCATCTGGGCATTTCTATGTCGATAGTTTAAATCTGAAGACATTTACATGCAGCAGTGTTATTAAAACTCAACACGTGCATTGGGACCATTTAAACACTATATAGAAGGCTTTCTAAATCTAACCATAAAATTGGGAAAGCTAGAGATAAAATTAATTGAGCTGACCTCAAAAGACTTGATAAGTTCAATATAAGGAATCGAAACATCTTTAAATTTTGAAATATGAGACATGGTATTTAGAATAACCAAATTAACATTTGTTACCACAGCTCATAAGAACAGGAAGTGGTAGTATATGCATTTTATGTTCCTTCAAGCAAAAAATTGACTTTTAACAGTTCATGCATAAATATATGCAAACTAGCTGCAAATAAATTATTCTTTGGTCATGCATAATTATACAGCATCCAGCAGCACAACTAATATAAATAATGTAGCATGTTATAGTAGGGAAGAGTATTCCATACTGTCAGCGATACTAGTTAGTTGGGCTCTGTCTTGGAATATTGATGGAAGCTTGTATATCCCTAAAGATGCAGAAAGCAGCCGGTGTACAATGACGTCTGCAAGAAAAGTAAGTTCCGTACTCAATTTACAATATAAGATTCACCAACTGAGCACCACATAATAAATCTGACACTAACCTGCATATCTCCTAATGGGGGAAGTGAAATGAGTATAAAGAGGTGCTGCAAGCCCATAGTGATGATATTCTGGAGGACTGAGATCCCCACTACAGAAATAAACTGCCTAAATTTGTAATGCAGGGAAAAAGAATAGATATTAGAAACATCTCTTAAAGACATAATTCTGAATTCACTCAAATATTCAGGGGAAGTTACCTGTGTCATGCATCTAGTTGCCAATATCCTGATCAGCTTATTAAAGTATGGATCATCACCCTGGCAAATAAGTAACGGAAAATTTTATCAAAAAATAGAAACCAAGTACATTGAGGGTGAGAAACAATCAAACTCTCAAATTTCAATGTTCAAACAAATCTAAAATAAAAAAAAAAAAGGGGAAGAATGAAAAGCAACACTCCAATCTAATTAAGTACAAAAGAAGAAGGCTTTAATGTCAAGGATAGACCGTTCACATCCTTGGCAAACATATAGTTTGGTTTTTTACCTCAACAAATGTGGAGAGAGAGAGAGAGAGAGAGAGAGAGAGAGAGAGAGAGAGAGAGAGAGAGATTTGACTGTTTCTCTTAAAACATAGTTAGAAACTTGACATGCCAATGCATTTGTATATAGTGAGTGTATAACTGACGTATGTTTAGCAAATCCACAAGGTTTCAAATGGAAAAAATCCAGAGCCAGACAACGTTCATAACTTAAATAAGCCAAATACAAAGACTAACCACAGCACGATCAAGTGACTCAGCCAATGCTTTTGATGACGAGACATCCAAGTTGAGGCCAACAGCAGCAGCTGTCCGCAGCAAAGGTTCAAGCATCTCCCTGGTTGGACTAGGATGGCGCCTGCACACAGAATCAATGCTTATGAGGAAACATAGGTTGGCACAGTTATAACAGCAATGACATTATCCTGCCACAACCACTGAAATTGGTCCCCATCGACATAAAAAATCTACAGGTTTAGCAAAGATGAATACATCCAATATTCTTCCAACAAATTTTAAAATGAAGGGCATGTGCTACACCCACCATTATTAAGCATTTGAATCCTTCCTAAACTAAACACAATATCAATGTCCAGTAACCTACTAAAAATATAAATCAGTAAACAGGTTGCCATCAGTTCCTGGCCAAAACTTTTTAAATCATATTAGGAAACTTGCAAACTTTTTCTCTATGGTAGATGAGTAATATCTTAGTGATATTCATGAGAAGACATCATGGATTAGTTGTTATTCTGTAAATTTACAGTACAAACTAAACAGTAAATTCTGAATGTATCTTCTAGTCAAATGATAGACCATAACCCACATTGACAAGGTTAATAGTGAAAAGGAAAAAAGAAAGTGGGGAGGGGGGGCCGCACTTTACCTTAATAGTGAACACAAAGAAAAGTGTTTAAGGATTTTGTCTGCAACTGCAACATTGGCAGCAAGCATAAACTCCTCCACCATTTGGTTTGCTTCCCGAATCTGGTACATACCTGCAGAAACAACTCAACTCTATGTCTTACGGATATCGATATTCCCAAAAAATTCAAAACAGAAACCAATCAAGAAAACCATAAATCTCAGTGAACCATTAATCCACAGTGTATCATTAAGATTGGTGGTGAGAGAATAGAAAAAATAAAACTCCATGCTTCTAAAGCATCATTGGGCCATTGATAAATACTAAATAGTACATACTTTATGGATCCAGATTGTTTATTCAGAAATTGATCAAGAAAATGGGACAGGTGTCTCATTTTCATCTCAAGTAAACCGATTTACTAAATTTGGATCTATTGAAAAAAGAAAACTTGACACTCAAAACAACATACCAATATCTAGAGGGTCATGAGTTTCAGTGTCAATTTGAAATTTGACTTCAGCAGAGGCTAGAGTTAAGGCTCCTCTCTCAATACGCCTAGACCTCATTTTCTGCCAGCAAGTCAAAAGCACTCATTTCAGAGAAATCAGACAGAAAATGTAAATCAGAGCGTTCTTACTATTATCTCATGAACAAATGACTGATGTAGTCTCCAACGTAGGTGTGTACCTTTGCCAAAACATTCATATTTCTCAAATCTGTTGTTAATGGATCCATCAATCGACTGCAAATAACATGAAGCAATCAAACAGTTTCAACATAAAATTGAAAGACTTTTATATAATGATAAAATTTACATACGGAATTAAGATTGCATTATATTCATCACAAAAATAGAACAGATGATATGTTCTGGATCTTGCCCCTGCAGTTTTTGGATTAGCAGCAATCAACATAAGATAACAAAAACAATGAATTTCATACTACCAACAGGAAAAGGAGAAAAGAAGATGCAGGTTAAAAGAATGGATTGGGCCCACCAAAATTTGTGGTTTGTTATTTTAAACAATTTTAGAGAGAAATTAAAGACAAGGGATTGAATGTGAGAAATACCAATTTGTCAACAGGCAGGAAAATCAACGAGGTTAATGGCCATCAACATGAAAAATAGATGATGAGGGAATAAGTTGTTCCACAGGGAAATCAGAACAATGGGCAATTTAATCCAATGGTTATAAAGCCTCTTATGGAAGAATTAGGAAATTTTGTGCAGGTGCAAGTAGCTTCTTATAGAAAAAAATTCACCATCATTATAATTGAAGAAGAAATATATATAGTATCATACATTTTGCTAAAGAACCAGTCCAAAAAATTAAGTTAATCTACAGCAGTCAACCAAAATTGAATAAAATTGCACCTGTCATCCATCCTCGCCTGAGCTTCAATGTAAGACAATGCTGCGCAAGATTTTATCACACTTTTCATATATCTTGTAGAAATAATATCCGCTTCAGGTGTCATTTCCTGAAATTTAAGCAAATGATTTGTGTAAGACCAAAAACAAATAGATAACTTGGACATGGTCATCCCAATCAGCAACTATGAGTGTGTGCATGCACATTTGCATTGAATTATATGCTTGGGAATGACTATTATTGAATGTGTCTATGCATTCTGCAACATTGGTTTCATACTGATGATATCTATGGAAGCAAAAAAGCAAAGTTCAACATCAGAAAGAATGAATCATGTGCATAAATAATACCTCTCTAGAAAGTATTAATACATGTAAGTATGTAGGAATGTGTATATATATATACATGCAAGGAAAGAACAGTATCTCTCTTAAGAAATAAGTTTCTGTCCTCGAGAAGTTATGTATTAATATTAACAAATGTGTATCCACAATACAAACACTTGAAAAACTGCATAGGTCTGTCATGGCATGTTGATAAGTTGTGAATGAAATAGCTAATTGTATTAAAAGAGTGGCTAAAGAAGTACTTAGAGAATCTAAGAGATGTGGGTGACCAGCTTAGGAGGCTTGGTGATGGAATGATAGGATTTGAATTGAAGAAATTTGCTTAAAGATAAGGGCGGGCATTTTTTTTTTTTTTTTTTATAAACAATGAATTTTATTAAGATCAAAAGAAAAGAGTCACCCAAGTATACAAGGCATATACAACTAGGTACAAACAACAAATTACAAATATCTATCAAATCACTGACCAAGGATAGAGAAAAACTATGTACTATCCAATCTAACAAAGTTTTTTACAAAAAAATTTTGAGATCCGGCAAAGATCTCTCAGAATCCTCAAAACTCCAGCTATTCCTCTCCCCCTAGAGGCACCACATCAGACAATGGGAGGCAGCCATCCAAATACAAACATTTTAATGTTGACCAAATCTCCCTTGCCAACAAGCTAGTAAACCAACAACAGTCTTCAGCAGCACCTAATATACCCCAAACAAAACAAACACCACTGACCACAACTTAGAAGCCATGGGGCAATGTAGTAAAAGATGGTCAACTATTTCCCCATTTCGTTTGGCAAAGTAGCAAAAGATAAGGGTGGGCCTATTAATGAAAACATGAAAGAGAGCCGGTTGAAATGATTTGGTCATGTGCTGAGGAAAGCTATTAATAAACCACTGAGGAAGTGGGGGTTGACTCAAGTCAGGACGCATGAGTAGATTCACATCGAGGAAACAAGAAAATGTGGACAAAGTCTTAAAATAATATTAGTAGAAATAGTAAAAAATGATATGTTAATTAAAAAAGTGACAGCAAGTAGGATTTTAGATATGATAGAATTGCTAAAAAAAATACATGTGACCAACCCCAATTAACCTATTATAGATCCATAGTCAATCCTAAGTTTTGGGACTAAGACTTGGTTATTGTAGCAAATTGCATATCTACAAAAATGTTGCTCACTCTAACTTTCACTTATTAAAGAAATGATTATTTCTTCAAAATAAAAAAAAAATCAGAAATCCCACATGTCTTATCATGATCAAATAATGAAGTATCACATACCCAAATAACAGAAAAGGCTAGCCTTTCCACGTCAGACCGAAGAGAACATATGTCTGCAAGATAACAATTAAAATTAATGAGCTTTAACACCCCAAAGAAATTAACCATAAGACCATGCAATACTTTATATAGAAAAATGTATTCAACAGATACAAGGATGAAGAGGAAAAGGAAAATGGTTTACCTTCCGTTAGAGGTTTTGGAAGCATGTCAATTCGTCGCTCAACAAGGTAGACAGATGTGCCCCTTTGTGAAGCCTCATCATCAAGTGGGGAGCCAGGGTGCACAAAATTGGTTACATCAGCAATATCTAATTGAATGTCATTAAAGATGAACATTGTTGCCTCCTATTTACGCCTTTTTTTTTAACAAATACAATAGAATTTGAAACCCATGGGCATATGTTCCATAGTAGTTGCTCTTTACCATCAATCCAAGACGCTAATGGGTTTATTTTTGGCGGACGAGATATTTGAACCCAAGTCTCTTATTCGACAACAAAAAGACTTTACATCAAAACAGTGAAGATTCACAAGAAACTCCAGATGGAGAATAATAATAATAAAATGTCAAGAGGGCCTCAAATTATAAATTTGAAGGATTATAAACTTTTTCTCAAAGCTAAAATATCTAAATAAACAATACCATGCACCAAATCCTATATCATCCAAAGGTGATGGAACAATAATTAGTACTGACAACTAACTATCGAAATCCAAAGCTTTTGAATTTCCCTTCTGCAACCCAATAATTTATACATTAAAACATATAATATGTAAATTTTCCTTTGAATGCACAATCAACCTTAAAAATGAAGTTAATTCATTTACATTGAAATTTTCAGCAGGTAATAGGATACGAACTCCAACTTCAAAATTTCCACTTGGAAGAGCTGTACAGTGTAGTGCATCATCAATATCTTTGCATCCTGCACAAACGAGATGGATGCAGTATGTTATTCTAATAACTAACTAAATATCTGGCCAACATCAAGAGACATCATAAGAAACAAATCAATAGTATATAAGAAGAAGAAGAGAAGAAGAAGAAGAAGATAATGATGATGATGATGATGACAACAATGACAATAAAAAAAATAGAAACCAAAAATGGGTCACATACCTGGGGGATCCACACTAAAGACACGCAAATCTCTCAAATCCTGCCTAATAGGATTTGCCAAATCTTCAGAAGATACTGACCATGGCAATGGTGGCAAGCATGCTAGAACTTGAGAAGAAAACGGTCTCGAGTTTATATCATTCTCTATCAAGACCACCTGCAGAATATACAAAGCTCATTGACGTTTTCTTCATCTAAATTTATCAGTTAATAGGAATATCAACTGAGAATCTAGGTTGTTTGTCACCTCCCCTCTCTCTCTCTCTCTCTCTCTTACATACCTCACTTTCAGTATCTCTATCACCTATTTCTCCTATGGTCCGTACATAGTGTCCAGAAGGATATCGAGAAAGACGATCCCAAGAATCAACTGCCACAATAATTCTCTTGTCGAGAAGATTCTCAAGCTGCCGGGTATGGATTCGAATCTTAGGAATTCTGCGATCTTTGGAGACAAATAAGGCATGGGCTGTACCACCACTACCTGCAGGCATAGGCATTGGCTCCAAAGATCCACAATAACTGCACAAGATTTAAGATTATTGCAGACATTTGAACCCATAGCCAGAAAAAAGTGAGCAAGACAACTGACAGCCTGACACTAGCCAGAGCATTAAACAAGATAAACAAATATAAATATTTAGCAAACTAAAAGAAAATAAAAGTAAATTGTGACCTACAAGAGTAACACTTTATAAGTTGATACACAAGAGGTTCACATGCATAAAGCCACAAATATGACATAGAGATATATTAGGTATAAGCGTAATCTGCACAAGGCTTAATTAGAGTTCACTATCGAATTTCTTTACATGAATGTCAGACAAGCATGTTACAAGATAATATAAGGACAAATATTAATTCACAACAGTCACTATATCATTTAGATGCTGATAGTACAATACCATGCATTGAAGGATGGAAAATAAAATAGTTACAACAAACATACATTTAAAGAACACATAATAAGAACAGGTTATGAATTCCACAATTAATATATATATATATATATAAGCTTCAAATAACCAAGGGGGGAAAAAGAGAAGCCCACTATATTATTCAACAAAAAACCAGAATCTTATAAAAAAAAATTTATTAAAAAAATCTATATACAGCAAGCCAATCCTGGTCTACCATGAACTTTACCAATTAAGACACTGAAACAACTTACGAATGCCAGTTCCGCTTTATAATACCAACAACACAGCCGGACGGACGAGATGAGACAGCATTTGTGTCTCCAGCAGAACCTTGCACTAGATTGGTAGTTCTAGGAGCATCATCAGCACTACTTGGAACCAGATGAACATCTTCTTCTTCATCCTCTGCAGGTAGTGAAAAAACTATTTAAGACTGTGTATGTGTATGCATGAGAGAGAGAGAGAGAGAGAGAGAGAGAGACACAGAGAGAGTCAAGTTTACTCACAACCAAAAGTATAGTTTAAACAAGCAAAAAAGAGAAAATCTAGTTCAGTTTCAAGTTTCAACCAGAACTTTTTTCTTTCTTTCTTTCTTTTTTAAAGGCAAGCTATGCAGGCAACCTCTTTTGTCCTCTTGCAAATACAGGTTCCCATAGTAGGACAGCCTAACTGTCACACTAGATCTTTGGTGGACCATTGGTCAACACTTGCTAAAAATTTATTGCAATATGAATTCCTTCTTCAGCTAATAAACAACAGCTGAACCCAGTAACAGTGTCAGGAACTCACATCTAAGGAACTTTCTTCTGATGGAGGAGTGAAGAAGAATGGATATAGAGATAGACAATAAGAAGAAAGATCCATCAAATATCCTTCACATTAAGCAACTTTTCAAAAAAAAAAAAATCACAATTATACATCTAATGCATGACAATAATAATATGTTTAAACAGGTGTCCACCTTCTAAGAGGCCCAAATGGCATGAGAACCAACATACCTGCATCTGCTATGGATAGAGACTTCTCCTCATGCCACTGGTCTTGGGGCAGAAGTTCTACTGCTACTATATCACCATCAAAAGCCCTATTCATGTTTGTACGCCCATATATAATTATTTCATCACCAATACTCTCACTCCCAACATAAGCTTCAAATGGATTATAACGGTTAACACGAAGCTTTCCTTGATGGTAAATTCCACGATGCAAACCAGAAGTAATCTCAGACATGGGCTTATGCTGAAAAGAGAACAGAGATCAAGAAATTTATGAAAACCATATCTTTGTTTCGTGTAACTTATAACTAACCAAATCCAAAAGCTATGAAGATAGACAAACTCAATAACAAACCTCTGTAAAAATGACTTTCCTCTTTGACGGTCTCAAATCTTCAACTTCTTCCATTTCGACATCTTCTGATGAAGGTTGCACTACCAGGTCAAGCAAATCAGGTCGATCCAATGATTTCACATATGACTCAACTGAAAACAATACGGATGAGGATGTTATTCTAATCACGAGTAAGCTTTGTACACAAAGTTATTCTAATAAATAATCATGAGGATGAGGATGAGGATGTTGATAAGCCATGTCTAAATCATGCAGATATCAGACCCAGTGATTAGATGCCAGAACTACAGCAAAGGATATCTTACTTGTCTCTGCAGAAATGCCCTCAGCAATAGCTTTCCTTTTATTCTCCTTATCATTAGTTATAAGTAAAACACGAGCTGCACCACCAAGATGACTCTGATACCACTGAGCAGCCACCCGTATTGCTGAATTGAGACTTATAGATGTCAAAACTTGGAAATTTGAAAATGCAATCCATGAGATAAGTCAAATATCATAGCTACCAAGCAATGATTATCATACACGTGAAACACATGCATGAATAAAATTTAGGATTAAATTGTTGTTGGAGAGGAAGGAGAGAAGGTGGGGTGAAAGAAAAGTAATTGAAATTAGCAGTCATTTACAAGAGGGACAAGAGGGGAGCGCAAGGGGAAGGGACTAATGGTTAGAAAAGTTTATGCACTTCATACCAATTGCCAAATTATTGTAATAAGGTTTACGTACTAGTTTTTTCCTATGAACTAAAATTTTAAGCATCAACTGACTTCCATGGAATGGGAAAGGATAATTTTTTGGTTGAAAACCTCATGAGAGTCTTCTTTCATGAAGACTAGAGATGAAGAGCAACATAATGATAGAATGTGTACAAATGCAGCAGAGCATATGACAAATTGACCACAAAGAGCAAACAAACCTCTATCATTTCGATCGTTTTTACTCTCTTTAGCCATTTCCTTGACAAAAGTATCCCTGCAAGGAAAGAAAAGCAAACAAATATCAAGAAATGCATAAAACCCCCATTAGTAATGACAACAGTATAGCCAACTAAGATAAGCACACATATTAGTAACAATGCATAATACAGTAAGTCAAACAAAATTTCACGACAGTGAAGGTGAAAAGTTGTGATTGGTGTACAATAAAAGCAGTGTTAGTGTAAAATCGATCAAGTAGTGAAACCGTTTGTGTTTCTTGTAGCATTGCTGGCATGAATATAGGCAATATGGTTTTAATTAGACATAGAGTAGCAGAAACACGCAATTAAAGCGAAAGCAAAGGAATATACATACTTATGGTGTTCATTAGCAAAGACGAAAAATCTCCTTAAGGAATTACTGCAGAGAGCTCTAACTCTATTGTAGACACCCATGTTCTTGTTCTTAACCTCGTCCAGCACCACCGATAGCATGACCACATCGTCAATCGCCGGGTTCTCAAGCAAATCAATCTGCAATTAAGCGTTGCCTTGCGCTGAGATTGATTGAACAAAAGAGAGAGAGAGAGAGAGAGAGAGAGAGAGAGAGAGTGAAAACAAATAAAAGACCTGGTTGAGAACGACATTGGTGTCGAGAACGAGAATGGTGGAAGCAGAAGGACTCAAGCGAGCAGCTGAGGAATCGCAGAGTTTGCAAATAGGAGCTCCACAGTATATATCGTCTCTCAGATAGTGCTCTCTTACTTGCTGCGCCAAACAAACCAACAATTATGGTTTAAGGAAAATGGACAGAGAGAGAGAGAGAGAGAGAGAGAAAAAGAGAGAAACCTTGTTAACTTTGCCGCCTCTGGTTTTCTTGACGAAGGTCTTGCTGTGCAACATGTTTCTGTGTCGTGTTGAGTTTGAAGCGTTTCTTGATTTCTCCAAATCTCAATCCTATGTTTGCTGCTGCCTTTTGATTTATTGCCGTTGAGATGACTTCTTCTTGACTGCGCACAGCTCCCTTTGCTTTTGCTACTCGGGGACGAGGAGTTGGGACTTTTGTTTTTATATCTTTTTTCCTTTTTCACACACTATCCCTAGCGCAGCCCGTACTTGTCTATTCTTTATTTCTTTTTCTCTCACTCCTGTCAAAAAAAAAAAAATTTCCACCTTTTTAAATTTCATAGTTAAGGGAACTTAACTATTACGGTGCAGTGCTTATTAAGATTCCACTGATTCAAAACCCTTTTAGTTTGTTTGCCTTGAACTAGAGAGGATATATTTTATGGTTTGAATTAAGTTTACTTGAATTTTAAGGTTTTATTACTTGATGCTACATCAAATAAGATTCTGTTTCATTGAATAATAAATGATAACTACTTGTAAATATGATATAACTGTGTGTTCATCTTTAACTACCACATCATTTCCATGAAATCGACTCCCTGACTCCCTCAATTTCAAAAGAAAATGAAAGGACCTTTGATGCAACAATTAACCTCCTATATATACCTAACCAGTGTGTGACCTTCTTGTCCTCTCTTTGAGATACTAGAAGTTGCAAACCAATGCTTTAATATTGTTTTCCTAATGAGACTTAACAACTTTCATTTAAAGGGGCCTAGGTCTTCCTTTTTCTTTTTTCTTTGTTCTTTTTTACAATAAGGAAAATGGAGATTTGAACAATCCATAGTTCTCCTAGTAAAATAGAGTCAGCTATGCCACTAAGAGACAAGGGTCTCAATCCTACTTATTGCTTCTAAAAATAAGGTTTCATCATAATGTATGTTTTAGAATAAAACTCGCCATTTTATTTTTACTTTTTCTACTTTTTCAGTCCATATTGTGATGTGCTTTGGAAGTGAATTTTCAGTCCGTGTGATATGCTTTGGAAGTGGATTAGATCTGTTCTTCTATTCATTTCTTGTTCTGAAAGTCTTTGATGGTTAGACATAGTGTCCGTTTGGTATGTGTGTTTAAACACATATTTTTATTGTTTTTGAAATACGTGTGAGAAAAAAAAATGTGTAAAAATGTATTTAATATTGTTTAAAAACTGAAAACATATGTTTAAGTTGATATACCAAATTTTCAAGGCTTTTCTTTCCCTTACGTTCTCAGAAATGTACAGCCCCTTGAATACCAGGTTGATGAACTTCATTTTTGGACGTGACCTCTCCCGGTTAACTTTGACCCCCTCTATTTTCAAACTTCTCACAAACATGATTGTCAATTACAATTTTGGGCTGGTATGCATTAAGTCATTTAACAATTTTTCAACTAGTTGTTTATTCAATTTTGTAAGGGTAATTCTGTTATTAAAACGCTACAAGACTAGGACATCACCAGCTGATGCTAGCACCCATTCAACTACTGATGTACAACAATTTCCCTCATAACGTCAACAACTGTAGCTCAAAAATACAACATGACTGGAGTTGTTAAATTCGATATCGAATTGGGAAACAACATGGCGCTCACAATCTATTACGTGACCTCAGAAGAAATCTGATCATAAATGCTAAAAAAGTACATGATGGAGATCCAATGCATCGCAATAAAATAAGTTATCCCCTCTACCGTGTGTTCTGTTACAATCAATACAGAAACAATAACTAATAACTAACTCAAAATTTATCAAACAAGGACTTTTCAACTTCTTCGATTAATTTTACAATTTGCAATGGAAGAAAAAAAGAAGAAGTCAGATCACAATTATATAGCCCAAAATTGTAATGGCAAAACCATCCTGTCAGCTGAGCAGCACACCTTCGAGGTGAACCGAGCAACAATCTTTCATATTTAGAAGCCTGCTCTTATGTTTAGTATGAGCAAAGGTAGATTTTGTTTCCATCTCTTCCAGCAAAAAGAATCAAAGACAAAAAGTATTTTGACATCACAAAGACTCCGGACTTGTTGAGGGTCTAATTCTTGCAGGCATTCCTCTAGGTTCTTCTAATCCATTTGAAATCCAATAACTCAATGGATTCCGGGGTGTGATAGACATTTTGCTCACATCAAGATCAAGCTCTTCCTCAACAACATCTTCATCACTAATACATTCATCATCATCATATGGAGGTCTGACCATTGACCAATACACAAAGTGTGGCCGAATGAACCTTTAGATAATAAAGAAAATAAGTAATGTCAGTAAACCATTCGAAATATATATAAAAACAAATGTTAAATTTCTTGCAACAAAAAAAGTTGGACAAAGTTTTCCTCCAATTTGGAGAAATATCCTCCAACCCATGTGGCAATTCATTAAACCATCTGTGTAAACTAAATCATACATCTCATTAGATTATTTAAACAAGTAACATGACCAATTATATTGGTCATGTGACTAAAAATACACAGATAGTTTTATGAATTGTAACATAGCAAGGTTGGGGAATTTTCCTCCAAAACAGTTTGGAGGTAAACTCTATCCAAAAAGGTTATCCTTTTTATCTAAAGTAAAACCTTTATTGGTAAAATGTGGAGAGCCCACCAAACAAAGTTGGTCACCAGTATCTAGCATCCTTACAAAATGAGCTTCATAAACATGGCAAAAGTTTTATTCTCACCATGAGAGCACCAATCAGAATGTGCTTATGTTATATTTTCCATCATTTCATGGTAATTTTTAAATGGACTACAAAACATACCCAAACCATTTTTACAGGGGAGAGAAAGGGTGGTTGGAGTATAGTGTGCTTTTCTCACAGGCTACAACAGCCTCCCCACGTAATGTCAAAATTTTCAATATAAATTCCGTTTCATTTTGAAATTAATCTTTTATCCAAAATCTATAATGCCAACCTGTCACTTTTTTTCAGCAAACATGGGTCAAATGGGAAGAACATATCAAGCCTTTCCATCCCACCAAAAGCTCTAGAATGTTCTGACTCCAGCAAGTCATTAAAATTGAATTCCTCAGATGAGGTAAATAGCTGAGCTGCTTCCGCTTGTCTGCAAAATTCCTCTACAACGGAAGGCAGACATACCTGTCATAAAATGATAACAGAAGTAAGACAACGTACAAACTGACAACGTTTAGATTGCCTGACACAATCCAGTAACACTGAAAAATTAAAATAAATTGGGAAAAAAAAAGGGACTAAAAAAGGTACATAATCATGATTTTATTTTTCATTTTTTGATAACATAGGGAACCTTTCTAAAGAAGAGTCTTTTGGACTCTCCTCTAGCCAATAAAACCTATGGGCAATTGATCCCACCTGCTAGAACCAGTTGTCAAGTAATCCAAGGGCATTCACCCTTGACGAGCTTGGCAATTTATGCTCATGCCCAGGAGCACAAGTTACATAATCATAATAAAATATTCTCTCCTTAATGTCAAAGAAAAACAGATACTTCTACATATCAAAACTGTAACATATACGCTAAGTACTCCTTTTAAGAGTTTTTGGCTGCCCCCCAAGATAGCTCCTCACCTTCAATGGGCTCAATTTATGCTTCAAGATTTGCTCTATAAGGAGAAGATGCGGCTTGAACCAAGCAACATCAATCATTGATTTCATTCGGAAGCAAAGAACATACATGATGGCCTGTGTACAGACAAATAACAGTCAGTTTGCAATTTATCAAAGCAGTAAATAACCTTCCTGCAGAATTGAGTTTAACTGCCCAACAGATATTATTGTATAAATAAGGAGCATAGAAACAGGGATCACATAATGCTATTCATAAAGAAACAAGTACATCCTAGGTCATCCACAGAAAACATTTCATCAGTTTAAAATGGGTTTGTCTAACTCACTTAAATAAAAATTGTTCATATAAAAATTAGCCTATCAAAAGGGATTTTGTTAATTTGTAGTGTAGGAGATTAAATGTTCACAGCAACACACAGCCAACAAACCACTCATTATAGGCCATATTCTTAATTTCCAAAAGTTATCAAATGTAACAAGTAATGTCTGTGCGAACGCGCGGGCGTGCAAAATGGATAAATCAATATTTCAGAAGGCAACTATGCTCGATAACATTACTCTCTATGAACATTTTCTTACTAACATAAGGTACAAAAATCAAAGCTTCTAGTCCCAATTATTGCTAAAGCATAATATACCTGGCATCCAGAGTAGAAAAGTCTATGGGATGTCGGGTTCATTTCACCACCTTTTCTGTTGCAATATTCAAAACACCAATCCACCAACCTGAGAACTCATAAACAGAAGAAAAGTACATTAACCATTAGTTGTTGTAACAAAATATAAATTGCATTCTAAGAAAATATAATGCTTAACAACCTTTTCAAGATGCTAGCAACCAAAGGAGCTGACAGAAAATTCCCACGAGACAAATAACTCGCCAGATAAGCAACAGCACTCATCCTACAGAGAAGCAGAAAAAAAAAAAAATTAGCACCATAGATGATGCTCCTAGAAGTAATTAAAATTATATTGCAGAACTTTCAAGTAACTAACTATAAATTCGGACCAGACTAGATATGGGGGAACTGGAGGTGCAAGAACTTAGATGGGATGGTGAAAGAAAATGATTTTTTCCAACTATTGCATGCACTTCAGCTATACAAAGACAAAATGACTTCAAACCAGGTAGTTACCCCTCCTCCCAACCATTGACCTCCCCCACCCCCATCCCTGGTCACCCCCCAAAATAAGTCTGATGAGATACCATGTGAGACAGAAAATCAGGAATACGCAACAAAATAATTTAACACCATGTGGTTTGGTTTGGTTAAATGTGCCTGAAAAGCACATGAATAACGGGCAAGACGAACATGCCCCAGACCAAACTTTCAGCTTAATAACCATAATAGGTACTTCACACAATTTGTGGTTCCTTAACAAAGTGCCAAAACCAAATACCTAGAGTTGTTACCATACCAATGCAAAGTGGACAGAATGTACAGAACCAAAAAATAATTATATAACCAATACATAAGTACAAAACACAATCATTTGAAAAAGAATAGTTTGGATCAACTTGGAAGTTCTTCAAAGACCACATTTCCTAAAAACCAATGCAAAAAATTATTGTTCCCTAAAACAAAAGGTTTGACACTGAAAAATAAAAGTCTTTTAATTCACAGCAAGGTCATTACCGGAAAGACAGAGGGTAGTCTTCACAAGCAAAAATATCAGCCAGTAACACAGCAAATCTTACACCGCAGTTTTCAGGATCTAGAGCACAGGCATAGAACATCACAAACTGCATTACGGAAAAATAAAAGCAATGCATTTTAATGCTGGCAATTACCAAAAAACCACTAAGTATTTAATATTGAGAAATATATGAGAGAAAACACATAAATTTGATGAAAAATCTATACCTGAGCAAATTTTGACTTGTATGCAGTCAGAACTGTAATCCGGAATGAGTCTAAAAGAGGTTCAAAGACCTGATCACCACATTTCAATAATATAATAAAATTGGACATTAGCCACAGAGAGTAGTTCAACAGCATTAAAAAATTGAGCATCCAAAAGTACCTCAGTCAAACGGCCACTGACTTCACATGATTTGAGATGCTCAAAAGTTAGCACCATCAGGCTATCTAATTTTTCAGCAGTTGAGTTTCCTCCCAAACTCTTCCGACTTAATTCTCTTGGAAACTGTAAGAGTGTATCCTAGATTAATTTAAATATCAGGCTAATCAATCTCAAGCATTCTAGAAAATCAGAGAACAAGATCACATAAGTAAACAAAAGTCTTCCCAAACAGTATAATATACCAAAGGTTTAAAATTTGGCAGGAACCAATACACTTTTCTCATATGTATTTTTGCCACTAGGGCATTCATTATTAGTGGTTATCACGTGTTTGGATAATTCAGGACTGGGACAAAAAGGAAGGACTAAAACAAAGAGTTGAGGCAGGATAAACCAACATGAATGTCAATGAATCAATGGAATATAAGACCATAGATTTGAAAAATGATCCAATCTAAGACACAATCAAAGCCAGTGAGTCATATCCAACAATCTGATACCATTTCTTCATTCAGAAGATTATACGATGAAACAAGATATACAGCAGTTTTGAATATAGTATATCATACCTCAGTGCCATCTTCCTCATCATAATCTGCAAATTCATCCATATCTTCAATCTCCATCTGAAATATTCCTTTACTAGAGTCGTCATGTAAAATGCCATCCCATCCAATATCCACCTATAAGAAGTTAATATATATGATCATATATAGATGCGGTGACATTTTGTGCAACTAACTTGTTAGGGAAATTCAATCTACTTACATCCAAATCTATGAGAGTATCCATCAATGCCATAAGCATAGTGCTACTAACAAATTCTCCAATTGCACCACTCTCCAGCTTTAACATGTTCTCTGCATATACGACCACCATCTACAAGAACAGTGAGAAAATTTTCAGATCTAATGATCCACAGCAGTAATATTCCAATCAATATTAGCAAAAACTTTAAGGCAGCAAAACAGAGTCCCAAACATACTGTATAGGAAACTGAAATCTTGAACATAATAACAAAAAGTTATGAGAAAGAAGCCAGTGAGCTATAGCTCTACTCCTCCCATACTAATGGACTGGAGGGTGAAGTCTTGGGTTCAAGACCCACTAGGTGCATGTGTAACTACTTACTGATAGTAAAATAAAATAAAATATAGTTAAGGAAGGAACAATCAAATTTTAGTTAGGGACAAATGGCAAACAACGGATGTCGTCATATACAAGTATACAACATTAGCTCCAGAACAATACAATCATCAATGTTCTATTCGATGGATAAACAACCAAAATTCTGAAACTGGAAAGAGTTTGTTTCAGAGCTTGCAAAGGTGAGCTCGGTAGTGCTAACCTAGGCACTCACCTCTAAAGCCTTGAGGCAATGCACAAGCCTTAATGAGACACAACGTTGGTAAAAGCGAGCTCTGATCATGCCACAAAGCTTCATACTTGAAGTGCTTCAAGTAGCTAAAGTGAAGTGTATTGCGCCTTTTCTAACAAGCACAAAGTCGCACTTTTTGCATCTTTTATTTGTTGTCTAAAAAAGATAAATAACTTATTGGACTCTCAATTTTTATACCAATTTTATTGTGTTATGCAACACATCAGCCAAATTCTCATTACTTATCAACACAATAAGTTCTAGAATGAGAGAGAAAGAAATGAAAGGGTGGGCAACGGGTTCAGGTTCCAGTTCACAACATACTCCAAATGAGAAAGAGGTTAACTTAGATGAAGTAGATGAGGAAGATGATAAGGGTTACAAATCTTGTGATGACAATGATGATGGTCCTATGCATAATGAGAATGGTGATTATATAATTTAGGGTTGCATTACATTGCCTATGTTAGGCATAGAATTCAGTGCTTACAATTCTAGTGCTTTTTGGCTTTGCCTTTCGGGTAAATTTTAATTCAACCATGCACCTCATTTCAATCATGGTTATCAAATATTGGGGTTTTGTGTATTTTGTAAAGAAAAAGAGAGTATTGTATAAAATGCTATATGATTACTTGATTATTAGATTGTCATATTGTGCATTTTTTTTTTTTTTTTTTGATAAGTAAGAAGAGAATATTATTAATAAAAGAATAGCAAGAAAAGCACACAAAGTTCACGGTAGTGAACAAAAGAAAAAAGAAACAAAAAGATATAAGCAACCCCTAATCTATACTAATAGATGAAAGAAAATCTAACAGGGTAGAACAATCTGAATAGCCCCAACAATGAGACCAATCGAAGAGGGTCCGCTGGCAATACTCTAATAACTGAACCACAGTTTTCTCCTCATCCTCAAAAGACCGTCGATTCCATTCAGTCCAAATAGTCCACATTAAACATCCTGGAACCAAATCCCAAATATCTGAGCTATGCTTCCCAAGCCAATGATACCAGCAAAATAATAAGCCCATAACTGAGCCTGGCATGACCCATTCCATCCCAAACAACCGAAGCATATGCATCCACAAAGAATGGGCTATCGGACAAAAAAGTAATAGGTGATCCACAGATTCCGCATTACAACAGGGTAGAGCATATGCATTTTTATTTTTACTAAATAGAAAGTTTAAGAATTGATCTAGCCTATGTAGGATTTGAACCTACAACCTCTTTGCAATTGCACAAGACTCTAAACATTTGAGTTAATGGGCTAAATATATTACTAATTTCATTTTTTTTAATTATATTTTATAAATCCTTCAACTAAAAGATATTATAAATTAGTTTTGGAAAACGTGTGATTTCCTTCAATCAAGTGCGCTCTTAAGCTTTGCACCTAGGCTGCTCCAAAGGCCTTTGTACTTAAGTGCACCTCAGCTCTTGGAATACATAATATGAACTCAACTTCCATGTTGTGGATAAATTAGATCCATAACATGGAAGTTCAGTTCATAATATGTATGCTAAATGTGTTCACAACCTAGTGTCTTACTTCACTCAGGTGAGTGCCTTTTTGACTTTCAAACCTCACGCAATACAAAACTCGGTGCCTTGAGATCACCTTCAGCCTTTAACAACATTGGTTCATTGTAACCAATTGCTATAATTTGAATGTTAAACCATCAGAACAACAATGGTATGCATGAAAGATGACCTGCAAACTAAAACCATCAAATTGCCATGGGGGTGATCAACAGGTGCACCACCTTACCCCGCCCATTTGGCCCCAAATACAAATGCCATAATAACAATTAAAAACTCACATGTAAGAAGTAAGACCCAATAAGTTACAACAAAATTTTGCAAAAAACTAGGCTCAAGTACACTTTTGGCCCTTAAAGTTAGGGATTGTTCTCATTTTGGCCCTTCATGTTTGATTTGTTTTCATATTGGCCACTAACATTTCAAAATCTACATCTTGGCCCTTCATGTTTGATTCGATTTTCTGCTTGGCCAAGCAAAAAAACAAATCAAACATGAAGAGCCAAAATGAAAACAACCTGAAACTTTAAAGGCCAAAAGTGTACTTTTGTCAAAAAAAGCCATATCATGTTTGCACTCAAAGTTCATATTGTGAAGTGCTTATTGAACTCACGGGTTCCTTCTCATAGATTGGCATTTTCCGAGAAATAATTGGACATAGCTTTGAAGGAGCAAGAGGCACCAAATCAGCAATGTGTTTCAGAGCTAAATGCACACGAGAAAGAACTTGGTCTTTTTTGGCAATACCACGTGGCTGCTTCAGCATATCCATGAAAGAGAAAGGTGGTGTGAAACTGCTCACAAGCATTTCCAAACATGATTCAACATATTTTCCATTCGAAGAAGCCTGCAGTATGGTAAGGTTAAAATCAATCATAGAAGGTTCACCATACTTTCTTCAGAGGAAAAAAAAAAGTCATCAAGTATAACAATTTAAGTGATGCCCAAAACCCACATACCAAGGAAATTATTAGTCCAAGCAAAGCATCCATCACATCAGGTCCATAGTTCCACATGTTCATGTCAAAAATCTGAAGAACACTTGCCATAAAAAAAAAATTTAAAACTCAACAAAACATTACAGCATCTATAAGCACACAAATCCAAGTATCATCTACTCACCGAAGAAAGAAGAGCTTCATGAAGAGAAATATCTATATAAGAAACTGCTCCAGATAGCGCCTTTAAACTTGTCTGCAGGGCATATATAAAGAAGAATTTATGATTCAGAAGAATGAATTAAGAGGTGAATAAAAAATAAAAATAAAAACTAAATCTTTGGGGAAAAAAAAATAAAAGCATATCTAAATACAGGTAAAGGGCCTACCACAAGCAGTGCCACCTCATCAGGGGCAAGTCCTTTTGAATGGTGCATTACCCCAACAAGCTGATTATAACTGTCACAATCACCCTGTTGCAAGTAGAACATATTGTTAAAATATAGGATGAAAATTAAACACTTGACAATAAACTTATTCAGCAAGTGAATAATTAAACAAATAATTTCCCTATCAATATATTATTTTTACCAAGCCAAAACATGAAAGAAGGCAAGTCAATTGTAGAAAATCAATTCTAAGCCTGCAAGTTAGAAAAATTTGCTGATCTATATTTCAAAGAGCTGCCCTAAACTGTGGTGCCAAGTAGAGATTGAGCATAGACAACAAGATTGTGTGACGGACAAACTTGAATGATATATTTACAAAACCAGCTGATGAAAGGAGAGAGCAAGGAAGTCAAACCAAAAAAATCAGAGAAAAGAATAATCACAAGCACGATAAAACCCTGCAAAAACTGACATGATTATGAAGCCCACTACTAAAACGATCATATTAAATTGAAAGAAATAAAAAGTGTGCAAGTCACAAAGAAAGCAATTGCTTACCAATGAGACAGAATTGAGAGCGTCCCTAACATGGTAGACTAACTCTGAATCACTGAAATGATTAAAATCATCATCCTCCATTTCATTAAATGTCTGCGCCTTGACGTTGTAACCAAATTCTTCGGCTCCCATGACCCTACTGATCGTCGTCGTTTCAGCAGGGCCTAGGAGTGCCAACTTCTAATGACAACTTCTAATGATAATTAATTAATTTATACCTGCAATATGGATAAATGCAGAAAAAGTGAACCTCAAAAACGGTCTTGGTAGAATCTTTTCAAGTATTAGACAATAGATGAACATGCCAAATGTGAGAAAAACACAACTCATAAAATGTATGTCAACACACAGATGGAATGTAACTAATTTTTTTTTTTCACATAGCTATTTGTTATGAGTCGTAATTTATAAAGCTAGTAAACAAAAAGGGGTAGTGTTTAATTGTATGATAATTGACAAGGAGCAAATATATGAACCGCAACAGCAATAATAGCTTAAACAGTAATACAAATTATAACTGGAAAAAAAAAAAAAAAAAAAAAAAAAGAACGAAAATCATAGTAATCGAAAAAAGAGTGATACAAAACCTGAACCAAGGATGTCCTTGAAATCATCGGCGGAAAAGGGTTGTGTTGACGGCCAAAAAGGCCGACAAGTACGCAATCTCTGCTAAATCAAAGGAAAAACAATATCGGGAAATAAAGATGAAACTTATATATTATTCTTGTCTTTTGATCGGAGAGAGTGATTTGGTTTTTTTTTTTTTAAGGTGAGGTAGCGCCTAGGGCTTACAGAAGAGGAACGAGAAGGCAGGCAATACGATATAGGCGGTGGCTAGGGTTTACATACTGCTTGTGTTGTACCTAAGTGTTCTTTCTTTGGTTTTTTTAAGCTTTCTTTCTTTTTTGTCGTGGCTAATAATGACATGGAGGGAGAGAAGGTGCCTTTTGATTTGACTTTTGTTGACCTTGGGAAGTTGTGATTAGTGATTATTTATTATTTTAATGATTACTTCTCTCTTTTCTTTTTCTTTTTCTTTTTCTTTTCTTTTTTTTCTCAGCCAATTATACCTAGTTTTGCGCTGGCGCTTTTTTTTTCTTTTTTTCACTCTTTTTCTTTTTACGTTTGCTTGTTTTTTTATATTGATTTTCCCTAATTTCCAACAATAATAATCGTATCTTATACTGCTACACCTGCTACATACGGTACTTTCTCCCGGTTATGTTAAAAGAAAACAATCAAATTTGGCACTCTTGAAATGGTAAGATCAAAAAAATTAAAAAACAACGCCCTACAATAATATCATTATTAGATGATGCAAAGCAAAATAGGTTCAATAGGCTATCCAATATAAACTATAATTTGGCAACTATGACTCAAATTTAGGGTTCATTGTTTTTTTTTTTTTTTTTGGGAAAAATAAACAATGTTAAAGTTTGGCACCAAAATAGTTGAGAGTTATTTTTTCTAACCTATTACAAAGGCGAATTATAAAATTGTTAATATGTATCATTTAAATAAGTTACATGACCCATTAAAAAAAGTCATATTTTTTATGTTGTTAATAGTATTATATATAAATATTAAATCTAAAGTGTGTTTAGATACCCTTTTTTTGTTGAAAAATAAAAACTAATTGCTGAAAACACTATAAAAAAATATTTTTTAAAAAACAAAACACTATTCATAAACATTGTTCATTCGTTTTTGTACTTTGGCCGGTCCATGAACAGTGCCATAAAACTAGCAAAAAAACACAACACACGCAAATGCAAACGCAGCCGTTACGCAAATGCACACCTAGGCTTCGTTTGTTTTAGCTTCAAACTATTCCAGGAAATGATTTTACACCTGAGTTGTGTGTTTGGTTGTGCATGAAAAATTGCATTTTCCGAAAAACCATTTCCTTTGACCATAAAAAGATGGCTTTGACCCGAAAATAATTTTACATTTCTATTTTCACTTCAAATCATTTTCGGACCAAGCCTCATATGCAAAGAGAGAGAGAGAGAGAGAGAGAGAGAGAGAGAGAGAGAGAGAGAGAGAGAGAAACGGTGAACAAACCAAATCGAGCTCCGATCCACCACCACAGATCGAGCTCCAATCCGACCACCACAAACCGAGCCTCCACAGTCCGACCACCACAGCCCGAGCTCCAATCCACCCACGGTGAGTAATCTACACTCCGATTCACCCTACACTCTGATCCACCCTCCATATCAGTCTGATCCACCCTTTATCTTTGATCCGAGCTCCGACCCACCCTCTACAAAAGCCGATCCACCCCCCCTTAAACCCATAAACAACCCATCCTCCAACTCACCCTCTCGGATCCGATCTATATATATATATATTTGTTTGTTTATTTATTTATATAATTATTTAGATCGGATAATTATTTATTTATTTATTTACTTTTTTTAATTATCCATTTTTATTTAATTATTTATTTAAGAATTTAATTTCTGCTAGGGTTACAATTATACAGAAATGCAATGTGATTTGTTGGTGTAAATACTGATTGTGATTTCCGTAAAATGTTTGAACGAACTAAATACTGGAATTGATTTTTCGTAAAACGAATTTCGAGGTAGCCAAACAGCCTAAATATATTTTATTTTCCCGAAAATAACATTTCTAGAAAATATTTATTTTCTGAAAAATATTTTACATAAACCAAACACAACCCTAGTGGGTTGAAGAAGATTCCTTCAATTAGAGGACAACCTTGTCCAAATATCATTAAAGCACTTGTTGAGCAATTCAATCATTGTAATTTCAAATCACCATTCCCCAACTTGACCAAAGAGAGAGAGGGAGGGAGGACAAAAAGAGTACAAGGGAAAAAAAAAAAAAAAAGGTGAATAGAAATATGAAATTTGTATCACTCGAATGAGTTTACTGGTAAGTTATAGGCCAAATTGGCAATCTTGGAAAATCTTGTAAATTTCTATTGTGGTAAGGCAAATTATGATCCACAAAAACCTGGTAAATAACCATCTATGAATTACTATATAATCAATGAAGAGTTGCCAATGAAATGATACATTTGAAAGGTCACTTTATGTCAAGATAGGCATTCTAAAATATTGCCAAGGTTGTTCCTAGTTGCTGGGGACACAATCAATTTATTTGCCTCACATTTCCTCATAATTCTATATAAAAAAAACATATTTTATGTAACGGTCTCACTCAAGTGATAATTAACATTGTATGAATGAACTACTCTTCTCACTCAAGTAAGATTGTATTGCATGAGCAAATTCTTTGGAAATTGTTTTAAATTCTAAACATAAGTTTTGCACATCCCTCACTCATATCACACTCAAAGCAGGGTCTAGGCAAACTTTGCTTATTCTTGTCCGTCCCTCACTAAAGTGAAACTCAATCTCGCTGAAGTGAGACTCATACACCCAAAATTTTCTTTTTGTTAAGTATTCTTCTATTTTCTACTATTAAAGTAAGATCCCTCACATATTACCATTTGCATTTATATACCTACGCGTGCAACGATTATGATTTATTACGCAAGGGTACCACTACGTGAGTAGTGATACGTAGTGGTACCCTTGTGCCTTGAGCTCTTGCTTATAAGGCATAGGAGGAGCACTTCTCTAAATGATGTGGGACGGACGTTGCAAAGCACAAAAGTGCCTAAGCATGCCTTCCACACTCGCAAAGAGGACAAAGCCGTACAGGGGATAGAGGCTCAGGACGTTGCACTCTAAGCATGCCTGTGGCCTGCCCTCTAAAGTGGACAAACTGATTGCGGGGTTGAACAAAAATGCTCCCATATGAGTAGTGGTACCCTTATGCCTTGAGCTCTTGCTTATAAGGCATAGGGGGGCGCTTCTCTAAGCGATGTGGGATGGACGTTGCAAAGCACAAAAGTGCCTAAGCATGCCTTCCACACTCGCAAAGAGGACAAAGCCGTACAGGGGATAGAAGCTTAGGACGTTGTGCTCTAAGCATGCCTGTGGCTTGCCCTTTAAAGCGGACAAACTGATTGCGGGGTTGAACAAAAATTCTCCCTACAGTATGAGTAAGAAATTTCCTAAAATAAATGTTAAGTTTCATTTTAATGTTATAACTCACAACCAAACTAATGAATAGATTTAGTTATTACACTGCAACAAATTTTATTCTTAGTAATAAAGATTACAATTCCTATCATAATCCTTATTCAGTATACCAAATATACCCTAAATGGATTCAAAGTCAATTGCATTTTAGATGGTAGAAAATACTTTTATAATAGGGAGGATTGATGGTGCGTTTTGATAGTTCATTAGAGTAATCGAAGTAATAGTCAAGAATGAAAAAAAAAAGTAATTTGCCCTCTATTGATCAAAAGACAAAAAAAAAAGTACTAGAATGGGCTAAGAACCTTGTATTTTTAAGTGATATGGCATGTTTAGTAATGTTGTTCAAATAATGTTTTTGTATTTTTTGAAAATATGTGTGAGTAAAAAAATTTGTGAACATACGTGTAATATTGTTTAGTGTTTTTAGTGTTTTTAACCAAATATCACTATATTTTTAGTGTTTTTAACCAAGATGTAATAGACCCATTGTCTAAATTCATCCCCCACCCTAAGTGCATGTTTGGAAAATGCTGAAAACTTTTTGGTGGGTTCCATGCATTATTTACGAGATTTATAAATAACTTCATATAACAACTTTTTCTTTGAAATTGAGTTTCACGATAGTATTTATATATATTTTTTAAAAAAATTATCTTACTGTGCAATAATCAGTATCGGAGAAAGTATTTAAAAAAAAAAAAAAAAAACAAAAAGAAAACAAAAGAAAAGAAGAGGAGATTTTGGAGACAAAAAGCAAAACCGTTAGACAAAAAAATTGGTAAAGACAAGCCGGCAAAGGTGAGGGGTTTGTTTTGGAGATCCTAAAATTGCAGCTTGGGAAGAAGCTTAGAATCTTCTTCCAAGCTACCTTATTGTAGCTGTTCTCTTCTCTCCCATGATTTCGACCACACCACCTTCTCCTTTACTCCCTCAATCTCATCATCCTGACCAATATTTCTCACACCCTCTCTAATTTTGATTTCAGTTTCCAGATGAAGAAACACCACTTTATTCTTATTCCTACCTTAATATTCTGCATATTAGTATTCACAATTTCGGCGTCTTCAAGCGTAATAGACGACCTGTTGTTGACCTCGGAGTTGTCGCTTTGGGATCCTCACGGGGATGATGGCTTGACTCGAAGCCCGACCCGATCTCTCTTGTCTATCTCACCGTGAGTTTTTTTTTTTCCTTCATATTTTGTCTTTTAATTATATTCATAACTCGGAACTCTATTTAATTTTTGAAATAGAGTTTTATGGAACATGGCTTGGACTAGGTTTCCTATTACTATGTCGAATTAATTTGTTCAATTATAATGCAAACTTTGTATTTCATGCACCTTGTATGCTTTACATAGTGAATTGAATCACAAAACACTTGGCATTGATAAACTACCACTTGATCCCAAAAGCTTTGGCTGTTAGGAAAGGGTTTATTTATTCATTGAAGCATTATTTTAACTTTTAAAATGGGAGGCAGATTGTTGACAGAGTTCGAATTGAGGACTATCTGATTTTATATCATGTTAAATTACCGACTGTCCTAAAAGTTTAAGTTGTTAGGAAAGGGTGAATTTACTCGTATAACCATTATTCTTGTAGGGCGTATGGTTTGGATCACATGCTTGAAACACATGATGCAAATACAAATTTAGCTTTTTGTATATACAAATCTTTTTGTGGGATAATGACTATCCAAACTCTGCTACTTTGCTTTACATTTGATTTTTCCATTTTCCATGGGAACAGTGAACATAGTACTGCACTGATTGCTGGCTTGGATGGGACAGTCCATTTGGTGGAGAGTAATTCTAAGAGAGTTATCTGGTCATTTGAGTCTGGAACACCAATTTACACTTCATATCAAGCTGCTTCTGGGCAAGATAATGACAAAGAAAATGCATCTGACCCAAGTGGCAGGTTCTTCATAGACTGTGGAGATGACTGGGATTTGTATATGCACAGTGAGCACTTTGGTAAAATGGTATGGTATCTTGTCTGTGTTTCTTATATCAATGCTTTTTTTTTTTTTTTGGGGTAAAGGTGAAGGTCTACTATTATTGGTCTGTAGCTAAAGCTTCTGCTTCTTAAACTGTTTATGAACTTAGTCACATCTGTTTGCCAATCTTCTCTAGTGTTTTACTTTCCTCAACATTCATTTATCTATTGGTGTATTGCATATTTCTCTTTAACATGTGGGAAGGCATCAATCATCCTTGGAGCTCTTCAAATAAGATTGTTGTATTAGCGTTTTGTGTGAGGAGATGTGGACAGTCAATATCTGTCCATATAAGTGGATCCTCTCTCCAGTTAAGACTCCACCTTTCCTTGAGTCCTTGACTATTGCCCTTATATTCGAATCTCTGATGGGTCCTAAGGCCAAACTCTGATGTGTTCTTAAGAGACATTATAGATCTTTTCTTATGGTCTGAAGGAAGCAAAAGAGAGACAAATGATGAAGACCAGGTTGTCAAAATGGGTTGAATTGATAAGTTGACTCCCCACCCCCTCTCTTTGTCGCATGGCTTGAATTGAATTACCTTTAAATTTTTGGGTCTGTGCACAACAACAAATTACTTAGTTGTATTTGAGTGCTCTTAGATAACCACTTTGCTGAATCTCACAAATATATAAACACGCACATATATTGGCCTGGTTATTTGGTTCTCTAAGAGAAAAGTGCTGCAAATTAGAATAGGGAAATAGAAATTTATCTATTCTTTGTAATTTGGGAGAGAAAGCTCTTTGGGTGCATATGGGGTTTGTGTTTTTTTGAGAGTGCCTACATTTGGAGCTACTCGCACATCAAAATAGGGAAAAGAAAGGTTTAATTGGAGAAGTGCTTTCATATTAAGACGATAGAACTTTGCTTATTCTTTTTTCTTTTTTTCCTATTTTTTGAATAGGTATAGAGAGAGAGAGAGAGAGAGAGAGAGAGAGAGAGAGAGAGGGGGGGGGATGGGGTTCGAACCACAGACATAGGAAACAACAAAGGATGCCAGTACTGCTGGGCTATCTCTTGAACCCTAGAACTTGTGTTATTCTTTTGTTATTTTTTTTTTTTTTATTTTTATTTTATTTTTAAATAATATGGGCTTTCTATTTATCTCAATGCCATGGTGCCTTCTTGGCACCTAAGGGATTTCTTGGCTCTTCTTTGTGACTTAACATCTGTAGTTGCTAGACATTGATAGCCACTACAAACTGTCATATACGTAGGTATCATTTTTCTTCTTATCAATTAATGAATCTGGATGTTGCCTAGAAGATGTCCTTGTTATGAATTCAGTATTATGCTACCAGGTTTATCCTGTGTGTGTGTGTAACTGTGTAAAGTGGAGTGATGAGGAGATCAAGGCAGGGTCACCTGACTTGAGATCTGAAGAGCGAAATGATCAAAGTGAGCTGTTAACTAGCTAACAAGAGGGCATAGCGTAAGCATAGTGAGCTGGTGCATAAGCAAGAGAGGTAGAAGCTCCTTTCTATAGATTTTGAAGTTCATCAGTTTGGGAACACAGGACAGTGAATCCAACAAAGCTTAATGTGCTTTCAAATCAACGTGTCAAGGAAGCAGGAAGGCTAGCTAGACAGCTACAGGCGCAAGATAATTCGAGATTAAAAGAGAAGTCTTCAATACTTAGTAGGGTACTTTCTATCCTTCCCTTTATTTGGTCAGGGTAAAGGTAGAACTCTGCGACTTGTTAGGAGTAGGGGCTTTCTTCAATCCTACTACTATTTGATTTAATATGAATATTTAGGGCTTTTGCTGCTGGCCCAGAGTAAGACATGCTGCTTTAATGACTAACCAGTTAGAAGGATTTGAACTATTACTGAACTGGCCTTTGAGATGAAAGAAACAAAAGCAAACAACATGAGTATGCTACTTCCTAAGAGAATGCATTCTAATGTTTTGTCAGATGCAAATACGTAGGTGCCCTTTTAGCTGCTCCTCTGATTGTAAAAGAACAAAAGACTAACCCGAAACAGAAAAGAATACAGGTCATGTCTTTGTTCGGAGGCCAAATAGAGCCTGGTGATGACTTGTCTTCCGACAAGTTGGAAAATTTGGCATTTACTGTCTCATCAGAAGCATTAATATATATTAGTTGTGTGTTCCTACTGTATCCATGATTAGCTCTTTTTTAAATTTGTATATGTCTTATTATTGATTAAATGTTGCTGTTGCAGAAACTTTCAATGTCTATTGATGAATTTGTCAAAAATACACCATACATATCAGAGGATGGAGCTGTTACACTTGGATCTAAGAAAACAACTGTGTTTGAGGTTGATCTTAGGACTGGAAAGCTGATCCGTGCTTATGCATTTGATTCTCCATCAACATTGCAGAGTGTTTCATATGATAAAACATCCAATAAGGAGTTGGTAAAGTCTGGTCCAAAGAACCTAAATGTTGTTGATTTGCGACTGTACATCACAAGGACAGATTATTTGCTGACATCCTCTGTTCCAAATTCAGAAAAAACTTCATGGAATATGACAATTGCAGAAGTTGGGGCTTCTTTGCTTTGTCTAGACGCTTCCAGTGGGGCTCCTATGAATTTGCCCGATAAGCTTGTTTCTGAAATTGGCATTGATTTTGCTATTCCATTGTCATGTCACACAAAGGCTCTATTTTTCGCCATCGAAATCATGTTTTGCTTGAATCATCCGGGCCTGAAATACTCACAAGGTTGCCTCCTGAAGATTTGATGCTCCCTGTGCCTCCATCAGGTCTGATTATTGCTTCAAAGTCTGCGGTTGATAAATTTGTAAATGTTCATCACAAAGATATTATGCACCCAGCCCCTACTACGGACTCCTTGTTGCCTCTGCAACCTAAAACAGACTTTCATCACACTGATGATAGTGAAGCAATGCTTCCTTTGCCTCCCATGAAGATTGATGATACAGGGATATTTGATATGATTAGCATAAGGATTTCTCCTAATCATCTGTTAAGCATGTTTTTTGAATGGTCACCTGCATTTCCTCTTATTTTGTTCATGATTGGCCTTGTTGTGGGCTTGATTGTTAAAGGTTATACTCTGGCAGTTAAAGAACAAGCTTTCTTGAATGAGCAGCCTGGTAATTCTGGCTCAAAAACTGCATCTTCCAAGAGGAAGAAAATTCAAAAATCAGGAAAGAATGGCAGTGTTGAAAAAAAGGATAAGCATGTATCATCTGAAAATGGAGATGCATATGTACATACTGATGGTGATAACCAAATGTCGTTGCACCTTAATAAACTTGTAGATGGTGGCACTGATGGGCGTAGGATAGGTAAACTATTTGTATCAAACACTGAAATTGCTAAGGGAAGCAATGGTACCATTGTTCTTGAGGGAATCTATGAAGGTCGACCAGTTGCTGTGAAACGTCTTGTCCAGGCTCATAATGATGTGGCTTTTAAAGAAATTCAGAATCTCATTGCATCTGACCAGCATCCAAACATTGTTCGATGGTATGGAGTGGAGTATGATCAAGATTTTGTCTATCTCTCTCTAGAGCGTTGCACTTGCAGCTTGGATGATTTGATCCAAATTTACTCAGATTGTTCACAGAACCAAGTGTTCAACAAGAACAAAGCAGCAAGAGCTATGATTGAGTATAAAGCTCGCTTGGAGTCAGTGAAGAATATTTTTCCAGATCTTAATTTGTGGAAAGCAAATGGCCATCCATCACCTCTGTCATTAAAGCTGATGAGGTTGGTTAGCAGTCTTACTGACACAAAAGTGTTTTATACTAATAGATTTTTATCAGTTCTTGTTATAAATGAGACTGTTTATTATTTTTATACAATAATATTCATTGATTTATCCAAAGAAAGGAGAAAGAAAGATGAAAATGGTCCTTCCTCATCATCACTATTAAGCCTTTTTGTGTGTGCATGTGTGTGCGTGTGCTTTTTTTTTTTTTTGGAAGGGAAAAAAGGGGGGGGGGTGCGCGGTGGAGGGGAGGTCCTGTCTCTAGCTTGACATAACAAGCAAGTGATCTTTCTGATGATTAGCAAGTATGACCACATAACATGTAGACCCTATAACAACCATTTGAGCCCTTCAATAACTGGCTATAACTTGTTAGTCTTGGCTCAGGAATGTTTTGGAAATTGTCTTGTTTTGTGTTTTAATTACACCATTTTGTTTCTCGTAACTTCTTAAATGAGTCTGATTCATTTTATATGCAGGAGCAGTTTTGAGGATTTTCTAAATAATGTGTTTCCAATTGATTACTGATATTTGTAACAGTGGTATTTTATAGAAGATCCATCCTAGAGGTTGGGTTGTTATCATTAATGCTATGAGGGACAAGGGATAGCTCCACACTCATGTGATTTCAATATACATCTTCAGAAGATGTTCTGATAGAACCTTGAAAATTTTCCTTGGACCTATAGGTCTTCTGGACTGCCCATAAGTTCAGTGACTACATGGATGAACTGCATACTGTATATTTAATTTCAATGCTTTATTATGGCTTTGTGCATGTCAAGACCCATGTGAACACAAGGGGAGGCTAAATGCTCGTCCAGTTTTCATGTTAAGTAGGCATTTTTCATGTAATATTATCCATATTTGATCTGCATCTTTCTAACCCTCTAGCTTGTATTTGTAACAGAGATGTGGTTTCTGGGCTTGTGCATTTGCATGAATTGGGGATAATTCATCGGGACTTAAAGCCTCAAAATGTGTTGATAATCAAGGAAAGATCTTTATGTGCAAAGCTTTCAGATATGGGCATTAGCAAGCGCCTTGTTGGGGATATGTCTTCTTTGGGTCATCATGCTACTGGCAAGCACTCTCACCTATTTATTATGTGAACTGTTTGCACCCTTCATCTACTTACCAAATGCAATGCTAATGGCAGCTATCTTGTGATAAATTTTCTCGATATGTCCTTTTTCTAACATCCTGTTGGTTGATATTTTTCTCTGGTCCATTAAGGTCTAAAATTTAAATCCAAGCTGTAAAAATTGCTATTGAAGTGGGTGCTCTGGAGCAGTATATCACTGACTCCCTTAATATGCATTGTGTATTACTATATCCTAGTTATCAATCTGTAAAATCTGTACAATTGTTAATTTGTTTAGCTTGGTATTGAATGACTTATTGCAGGTTGTGGCAGTTCTGGTTGGCAAGCACCAGAACAGCTTCTTCATGGACGCCAAACACGCTCTGTAGATTTGTTTAGTTTAGGCTGTCTCCTTTTTTTCTGCATCACTAGAGGTCGACATCCATTTGGCGATAGTCTTGAACGTGATATTAATATTGTGAAGAACCAAATGGACCTCTTTTTAGTGGAACATATCCCTGAAGCTGTGCATCTTATTTCTCGTTTATTGAACCCTGACCCTGAATTGAGGTATTACTTTCCTTCAAAACAGGCTCCTGCCTGGCAATATCTTTTTTGATAGGCAATAATGCTTTTCTACCATAAAATGGATTTTCGGCCTGCTATTTCTTAAATCATTTTTAACCATTCTAGCTGTTGAAGTTTTTTTCTTCTATGACGGGTGATTGTCCCTGAGGTAAAAGTATACCATTTGACTGAACCTACGACTGAACCTACTGGTCATTGGGTAAGGCAGTACCTGGATGCCCCATCAAAAAAGAAGAGTTCATTTTGTTTCCAATAGCATTTGAAGGCACAAAAGCAGAACCAACATTACCTACTATTTCTGGTTGAGTTTATAGATTGAAGTATTGACACATCATGATTGGGCTTGATCTCTAGTCAACCTTGTATAGGTTTACTGGCAGGAGGGTGGTCTGACCATGGATTGTTTTCTTTGAACTGATATTTTAAAAATATATATATTTAAATGATGTTCTTGCATGGCAATTTAGGAGTTGCCAGAGTTGATTTTATACTTCTGAAAAATAGTTCTTGTCTTGAATGAACATAGAACATAATGAATCAATTTGTAGTTGACTCTACTATGCATTAATTGGTACATAATATATAGTGATCATACGCTCTCATTTAAGCTTGCCAAACTTTCAGTTATAAATGCTTCCTTTTGTAATATATTCATTGACGAACTTCCTCTGATTTGCTCACAGGCCAAAGGCAATGGAGGTGTTGCACCATCCTCTATTCTGGACTTCTGAAATGAGATTGTCATTTCTTCGGGACACTAGTGACAGAATAGAGTTGGAAGATAGGGAGACTAATTCTGATCTCTTGAAAGTGTTAGAAAGTACCGGACCAGTGGCTTTGGGTGGGAAATGGGATGAAAAGATGGAGCCTGCATTTATCAATAACATTGGCCGTTATAGGCGTTATAAATTTGACAGTGTTCGAGACTTACTGCGTGTCATGCGAAACAAGTTGAACCATTATAGGGAACTTCCCAAAGGAATTCAGGTATTTTTCTTGGGCTAGGAGAAGTGAAAGGTTTCATGGATGCATGAGTAGCAACTGTTTCATTGAACTAAGCTGCTTTACTAATAGCTTATTTTGATATGATCTGATCCAAATATAAAATGGATTGGAAAATTCAAGCCTGATCCTTTGAGACAACCATCGACCTAAATCTAAAACCATATACGTGTATGGTTGTGCATAAAAAGGTCGTCACAAGGCTCCTGTTTCTGGGGTCTAGAAGAGGTAGTTAGCAGATAGTTTGGAGAGGCTAATTCTCGAACTTAAACCTGCAACACATTTGTTGAGTGGAGGTTTATTCTCATGTGTTATGGAACAAAATGGTAGGATAAATAAAGGTCAACTTGAATTTGGTCTGTTTATGAGTGAACTTGTATAGGTCAACTTGAGCTGGAATCTTCTCCTTGAATGGATCAAGAGGCTAACTACTCTTCTAGGAAGGATTGGGGTGGGGGGGGGGGGGGTTTGATAGTCCTCTTTGAAACTGCTGTTGTTAGGCTGTTTGGCCTCACTAAGAAACATTTTAGACAGATTTATAATTATACAAACTTTCAAACAGTTAGTAATAAATTGTAAGAGTAGTTTTCAGTGTGATCTTCTTGATGCAATCTTTTAGTATGTAACCTCCTTCCATAGAGGAGATCCATATCTCTAATTGTTTTTGTTGGTGACCTTGTTGACCCTTCCCTGTGTGATAGAAAACATCCTTGAAGCATTTTTTTTTTTTGGGGGGTGGGGGGAGGGATAAATTATTTTTATCAAAAGTAAATAAATTATATCATACTCTATTGGCATTGGTAATGATTAGATACCTATAGGCCTTTTTTTTTCTTTTTTTTTTATTATAAATTTTATACAAGATAAAAATTTTGCTCTAGTCTAATCCAAGGGTGCGCAGTAGTTCTAAAGGCCATTTAAATCTAGTTTGTTTAGGATTTGTTTTTTTTATGTATATATAGTTGATGTTCACTTTCAATTTTGGTGGCTATTTCAGGAGCTTGTAGGACCAGTACCTGAGGGCTATGATTGCTACTTTGCAAGTCGATTCCCAAGACTCTTCATTGAAGTATACAAGGTTGTTTGCAGATACTGTATGGAAGAGGAATCCTTTCAAAAGTATTTCAAAAGCAATGTTGATTAGCTTTTTATGCTCTTTCTAATTGCTTAGCTACTATCTATGGCTTTTGTTGTATATATAATCCATATTCCGTTAACTATCATACGCAGGTTGTTGACAATTGTAAACGTAACTGTAATATAATAATGTATAAATGTATCATCAATTAATTTTATTAAATGTTTTACTTACCAATAAAAAGAAAAAAGAAGTGTTGCTGCTGTAGGCCTAAAAATCAAGTGACTACAGACAAATGGATGGCTCGTTATGTCATTAAAGTTCTTTTTTGAGTTATTAAGGCCAGAGTGGAGGGAAAAAAAGGGGTGGGGAGGAACAAAATAACAGAGAAATATGTGTTTAGTATTCAATATTAATTAAAGATTATCTTGAATTCACGTTTGATGAATTTATGGAGATCTGATTAAGATCGTAGAGCACTGAAGATCATAAAAATCTGACATCTTTCGCTTCAGATTGTAGAATTGAGGATTGAAAACAAACGAATCAGATCTTTTTCAACATTTTGATAATAGCCTGTGATGTGTAAGTTGCAAGGCTTCCATTTTTACAAATCGAAATTTCCACTGAGATTGTGCTTCTTGGAGAGGAGCAGCAAGCTATAGTTTGCGTGCACTACTGTTAAGTAGGCACTACTAGTGTATGTATCATCTCTCTCACAACATGTCTATCCCACATGTTGGAGAGAGAGAGAGAGAGAGAGAGAGAGAAAGAGAGAGAGAAAAGGGGTTACAAAAACTCCAGATCATTCAGTTTGCAAGCAGTAATAGATACCACATTTCAGGTCATCAATAACACAGATTTGTACACCTAAATTTGAATGCATTCCCAGGTGACCTTAGTTACAAAAGAAATTACAGAGAGGAGGTATGCTGTCATTTTATGATATATCCACATATACATGCATATAAGGCGCAAAAGACATATAGAAAGGTAAACTTGTTGAGGAGCAGTAATTGACTAATTGCCAAAAAAGTTGCAAAGGCAGACTGTAAGAGATTTTGAGGTCTACAAGAAAATGTGTAAGAAATATCTATTTAGGCTTCTTCACATCTATCCAAACTTTTACTTGAACATGATTCAGTATATCTTCTCTTAGAACTATTGGTTGATTCATCTTCACCAACAGATCTATTTGAGGCCTTCTCCATTTGCCTTCTCTTGGAGCGGTTTTTGACTTCTTCTTCCTTTTCATCAACAAATGTAAGAAATGTTTGAAAACTTTTAGATCCTGAGCTTCTACCGGAAGACTCAAAGTCATCTGAGTAGTGCCTGCTAAACTGGCGCACCATCAGGATGAAATATACAATGAGAGCAAGCAGGCAAGCGAGACCACATATGAGAAAAAGGCCCCAAAAGCTTTTAAGCTGAAGCCGATCCACTTCAAATGTTGAGCTTTGTGAAGTGCAAGCACTTCTCGTGAGCCATTTGTCATGGATTCTCTCAAGGTCTCCATTCTCTGACAGTCTTAAAATTGCAGTTGACATGTCAATTGCTAAAGGCGAGTCGCGTGGGAAGGCCTGATGATACATGGAGAATAAAACCAAGTTATTATAAACCAACAACTACGAGAAGAAATAATGTCATTGTTTTGGATGGTTGATGATGCTAGGCATGTAGACCTGGTGCAAGAATATACACAGATTATATTCAATATAAACTCAAAAGACTCCAGATGATTGGATTTCAGGTATTTGCAGTGTTTGAGCAAATTTTGAAGATCGTCACAATCTTTTAGGACAATTCAAAATTAATATCTTCCAATATTCCTGTTTCTGCAATGAAAATAATGAATTGATAAATCACTTTAATTTTTAGTTGACTTGAATTCATTCATTTTGTACACCAGTTCTTATAGTATAATCCAGGGCCATCTTAATTTCATTCTTTCACTAAAAGTTACCTTATATTGGACTACTGTAGAAGACATTAATATCAATGTCATAATAAAAAGTCCACAAGAATCTGACATAAATTCCAGAATCAAGTACTACAGGGAAGTATAGTGTCATTGATAAAGAGAAACTCACAAATCCCCATCCGGCTTTGGTGAACTCTTGACCTACAATACTGAATTCGCATCGGGTTGAGAGGAAGAGGTCTACATATGCTCGTTCATCAACAACTGCAGCAACACCACCTCCCCCGGGACCCTTTTTTAAGGCTTTAGCAAAATCTTCTGGCATGTTAAAAGGAACAAGTCTGGACTCACGGATGCCAAGTTCCTCAACTAAATAATTTCGGGCATATGAATTTTGCTGGTAGCCAATTGGATCTTTGCTGTTAATTAGACTTTCAATGCCTTTAACTGAAGAAGAAAGCTTTTGCACTGTAAGGATTGAGGTCAAACTTGCAGTGTAGCTTGAATTGATTATAAGAACAACAAACAGCCATATTATGAGCACTAGGCGACCAAGAGTGCTGACTGTATTTTCCTCTACAGAAAACAGAAAAAGGGTTAACTTGATAAGCTAAACACAGGCTACACTGTTACCTATGGTTATTAGAAAATACAACTAAATTAGAGAAAACACTTACTATGGGCAAAGAACAAAGTTGATAAGCTAAACCTGCAGAATCAAAAAAGAGATGCAGGTGATTGGAGGTTTATTCTAAGAAAATGCGATTTAAACACGATTTAATTCACCAATGAGGCATTACGTAAGAAAGAAAGAAATATTCAATACAAAACAATCTCGATGTAATTTCAACAAAACTCAAGTGTTTCATATTTGTGTCATCAATTCCTAACAAATTTACCATTTCCTATATATGAATACTTTTTTCTCTATAGTAAAGGAGAGTAAGGAGGAGTTTCTGCTTTCCCTAAATCAGAAAGATCATAGTCATCTGCATTGTCTCAATCCTATGTCAATAAAGAAGGAATGGAAAAAAAAACTTAAAAAAAAAAAAAACTAATGTTGATATGCTTACACTAATCAAGTGATAAAACTAGTAGGAAGATCTTCATGGATTTGCACTAAGCAAAGAGTAACAAGTATTATGCAGTCATCATAGGACATGCTATGTGTAAGTCCTCACCACAGAACAGTGACAACTTGCTTTTTTGGGGGACCCCGGAATTCATCATTTATTCTATGCTCCAAAATCCAAACAACTGCTCCCACAATGAGAAAAAATATAGCTGTGACACCCCACATCATTGGAGTGAATGGCCTTAAAAATGCCCAAGCATTGGAATTTAACCTCGTCACTGGGGCCACAACTACTAGCCCGGATTCAACATATGGCTGTGTAAAATCCACAATTTTTGTTCGGTTAGTGATGATGGCAATGTCACCTATTGCTGCATCATAGACCTATATGGAAAAAGAAAACCAGAGAATCAGAAAGTTAATGAAAAGCTTCACAAAATTCTAAAACAATTTTTGTTTATAGTACTTACACCCGTTGTGATCAAATGCACAAGCTCAGTGCTACTCGGGTTATTAATACCATCCCCAAATGGAATTAATTTATATGGGACAGCATATGGCAGCAAGTTCAATGCAGCGGTAAATACATCAATGCAGTACCCTTTGAACAAGTCAGTGCCTTCTACTTGTGAGACAAATTCACGATAACTAACCCGTCTTGGGACTCCAATATTCAAATGCCTTCCGTTGTTTGGGAAAATCCACCCACGAGGACGCTCTGTTGTTTGTCCAGGCCAAATTGCGTTATATAGTCTTTGACTTTCGCTAGAACGATTAGGTGGCTTTGCGTAAAGCATTTCTGGAGGTACGACTGACAAACCAGAATAATCAGACCAATATCCAATCCTCCTAAACCCTGTGCCAATGACATTGATGACTTCAAATGCAGGATAAATGAAGTTCCTATCTGAAGTAAACTTGATTGGTCCTGTTACACCAGTCATATTGACCTGTAAAATGTTCTGAAGCAACAAATTCCCTCCATTGAAGATGCTCATAGCATCAAGATTCAAACTCCCTCCATGAAACTCAGTTAACCTTGAATCATTTGAGAATGAGATAATTCCGCCCTGGTTGAAAAATGCATCAATTGCATGAGCAAGCAGCCAAACTGTGTCATAGGCATATAGACCATAAGTACTTAGTCCAAAAGAGCCATTAGTACTCTTTCCACTAGTCAAGTTATTCCACCTGGAAACAAATTTTCTTTTGAGTTCTGAATCTGGTGCATACATTCGCAATGTAATTACTCCTTGAAAATCATCCGTTGCATCTGAGTCTAGTGGAGCATTAGTATCTAGTATGGTAGTGAGCCAGTTAGTAGCTATCCACACATACCCAGTTCCCATCATCCCAAGATAATGTGCAACATTAAGCACCACTGGACCTGGACCAGCATAAGTGTGAAGAACAACAATCCGAGACTCCATTAATGCAACCTTAACCAGGAGATTAGTGATCTCATCCCGGGTTGAATCAGGGGACATAGGTGCTTTGTATGAAATCCTGCATCGTTTCTCAGCAAGCTTATCCCCTAACGCGGCAATCCCATTTCTGCCATGGTCATCGTCAACATAGATTGCAATCACCTCTCTCCATCCATAGTAGTTGACGAGGTCTGCTATTGCAGCCATCTGATATAGATCATTCTGGGCAGTTCTAACAAAGAAAGGGAACTGAAGTGAAGACAGGGTAGGGTCTGTTGCTGAATATGACAATAGAGGAACTTGGAGCTCATTAGCAATGTGAGATATTATATGTGCTGTCACGGATTGTTGGGGGCCAATTATGGCCACAGTGTCTTTCTCCATGAACGCCAAGGCTGTCATGAAAAATTCAGGGGGGGAAAAAACCATAATTTATTGGTGATTCCAAGTACACCTACCTTAAGAATATGAAAAGTAAACAAATAAACACACCAATAAGAGATATAACAAAGAATTTACCCTCAACAATGCTTAGAAATCCACTGTAATTGGAATCCTGCATTGTTAATTTGATCTTAGTTCCAGGGAGAACAGTTGGATCAGAATTCACATCTTCAACAGCAGCTTCTATTGCGACTTTCGCAACTTTGCCAATAATAGACTTATAAGAGAGAATAGCCCCTACATTTACAACATCAGGCCTCGTAGAACTATTTGTAACAACGCCATTTGAGAAAATCCCATGGCAGACAACTACTAACACCAGAAGCCAAACTTTTCTCATGGCGGTAATTAAACTGTCAGACACAAACCCCCAACTCTCACCTTTTTCTGCGAACAACACAAAAGTACATCATCCAGAAATGAAAGCACTAATAGAAGACTCTAGTTTCAAACACTAAACACTCCAAATGATACGTTAGATTTAAGAAATGCCTGAAGCAGAGTCCAAGCAATACATATATATTAATTATCTAAGAACATAAAGCAAAGAATGGTACTAGAAACTTGCACAATCTAGCTTAAAAGTATAACCCCTACAAGTAGAAAAAGCAAACAATAAACTAACATGAGCTCGAAAACAAGTGTAGCTTCTGTTCTATAGCCCAAACCCAACAGACCAAAACCACGCATAAAGCAAAACAAATACCACTTTAGAGTAAAAAAGCAGAAGCTACACAAAAAAAAAAAAAACAAAAAAAAAAAGGCTAGCTCAAGTGGAAAATTCACAAGTAAAAAACTAACTTTATTCAAAATCCATAAGTAAGAAAAAAAAAAAAAAAACTTTAATCAAAAGTGATGTTCAATACAAGGGACATAATTGTGGGATCACAAAAAGCTTCAACTTTACAGAAAGTGAAGGCCTGAAATGATAAGGAAAAAGAACTTACACAGTAGCAGTAGCGGATACCATTTGTGACCACAAACTAGACCGTTAACACTGCGTGTATGAAAGAGCTGTGTGTTTAGAGATGTAGTATCAGTTAATGAGTTCATAGTTATACTTGTACGCTTATTATAGTTTATAGCACATGAAAGTGTGATAAGACTTGAAATCTGGGATTGGCAGAGTTGTAACTGTCAGAGAATAGTCCGTATTGTTAAGAGAATCTTTTTTTGAGAATCAGCGTGCGGACAAAGAAAGGGATACCATTGGATCTGATTACATGGCTGGCCATGTCCTGGAAGATGATGCCAAGGAAATTTGAGTGCATGGTATTAGTTGGTGACTTGGTGGTGGCCCTGCGTTATTATTAACCATTCACCAAGACTAAGAGAAGCATAATTATGATGATGAATGTTCTGGACATTGGTAATGTCCCTTTTGATACTTGTTATCTACCTACCAAAATCTTTCCAAAAAAAAAAAAAAAAAAAACTACCAAAATAAATGAATATTAGAGAAATGATATGTCCAGTTACCAGTTAGAGTGTGGTACTTGTTTTTCTCCGTGAAATGCCGAGTACCAGGTACCGTTGTTGGTACAACTTTTAAAGTTAAAATACTTTTGTTAACTTTTAACAAATAACAAATCGTTTTTCAATACAAAATTAATGCAAAACAAAACTTCAAATTTGTGACCATGGAAAAATAGTTATGACTCATTGACTCCCTCTATTTTTTTTTCTATTAAAAAAAAAAAAAATACAGGGAGTCATAACTAGTAAGACAAGAAGAAAGATGATATTGGTAGAGTAATACTAAGAGTGTTCATGGTTGCATACTTTTCTCATGGAGTAAGATTGGTGTCAAGAATGACCTCCAAAATAGAACTTCATTTTTCACTTCACCAGCACAGCTCTGGCAAGTGAAAAATGAGAGGCTATTGTGGGGGTGTTGTTCCTGACACCAAGCTTACTTGCTAAGAAAGGTATGCATTACTGGACATTATTACTCTTGCCGATTTAATCTCTTTTTTCTCATTTGTTTATTGACTTAACTATCGGAGTAGTATGTTTGACCAACTTGTTGCGATACATGGAATCATCATTGTTTGGTCATAGTTGAAGTCTTTATTATAGTTTCATTTATTTCTCAGATATTTCACCAAGGGACAGCCTAACAAATTTGGAGGTTTAAGGCGATATATTTAAATGAGGTTTTTTTGTTATCACTTAAATAGATAAATAAATTTTTTTTTTTTTGAGAATGCACTTAAATAATATTTAACTAGTGTTTAATATCATAAGTTTTTTATAACAAAAATTCATTATTTTATTTTGTAATATGCTCTCCTTTTTATTTTTTGGAAAAATGCTAAAGCTATATGAAATTTTACTACAAAAACTTACGAATAATGTAACAATGGATGTGATTCGTGACACTTCAAGAAGATAATAAATAATTATTTGAATGAATGATGTTAATGATATTATAAATTTTACAACATGAGACTTACAAAGATTTATCAACAATCACAAAAAGTAATTCAAAAATGAATTTAATAGGTTACTGACATTCATATATCATATTAATTGTCACATCAATTTGTAAAAGTTTTCAAGTAAAATTTATAATATTTTTAATATTTTTCTATCTGAATTATTTATTGTAAATAGTACACATATATTTGTAAGACCAATATATTTAAAGTTGCATTATCTTTAACATTACTCAATTCTTTGAGACTTTTTAAAAGTGAAGGAAAAATATAAAACCAATTTTTTTCCCTATATCTTCCAAAAAATATATATATATATATATATATAAACTTTTGCCCAAAATTTGGAGCCTCTCGCTTAAGGGCCCTAAGCGATGGCCTTAGTGGCCTAAGCCTAGGGCCGCCCCGATTACAACACAACATATACGGTAACAATTAAATTTAACTATTAATGTCTTGATGTGATTGAATTTAGCCAATGAACTTAAATTAAAAGGAAAATGATTTTCTTCATTTGAAAGGGAGAGGAACTGTCTAAAGTAGAACACATATCCCATGAAAAAGAACAAAGAAAAAAAGTAGAACACATAATTGTACATCCAAACCCCACTAAATCTGTGGAAAGAGAAGTCCTAGCCTCCCCACTAATCTGTGGAAACAGAAGTCGGTATGGTTGACAAAAATGTAGTACGGTACAGTAAAGAGTATACAATAAATGTCAGAAGTTGAAAGAATAAAATATTTTGCAAAACGCACATAGGGTTTTTTTTTTTTTTTTTTTTGAAGGGTGCAGAGCTTTTTGTTGCCGCTGGAGGACCACAAATTAAAATAGTGAACTCAACTATTGGAAGAGATAAAATAGTGATCTCAACTCAGATAGAATGTTCTACTTTCGCTTTTCTGAGATTCTTTCGACACAAACATAGCCACCATCCATAGTGGTAGATATTAGCGAACCCACTACTTGAACCTGTTCCCCACTACTCTCTCTGTATTTGGGCCTTTTGGAGCTTGGGTATATCTCTGGCCCAACCAGAATGTCTGGTCCAGTGGACCTTTTAGCGATAGGGCAAATTTATCCGTTTAATTGATTTTGGGCCAAAATCTAACACACTCTTTAAGCGAATTTGTTATTTTGTCCATAATTATTTTGATAATCATTTTAGTAGTCAAACGTTAATATTTTTGTCAATTTTTTTTTTTTTTTTTATAGCAACATTATTGTCATAAAGCATTAAGTCAAATACATGTATCACATGTGATAAGGGTGATAGTTTTATAGACAGCAATTGACATAACGACTAACTTGACAAAAATATTATAATTTAAGGATTACAATGGAAAACTTAAATCACAGTTACGAAAAGTACTCAAATTTTTATAATTTACACTTTTATTTCTTCCTCTAAATTTTATTCCCTTCTCTCTCTTTTATTAGTTTAATTGTCCTAATAGAAGCTTGAGTGCAAGGGTACAACAATTGAAGCCTTTAATTCAAGCATAACTAATTAGGTGCATAGACATCTTGTTCTTGATGACAGGGTTTTTTTTTTTTTTTTTTTTTTTCCTTAATGGAAACCTAATTTTGATTTTTTATTAAGATTACCATACTTTAAGTGTGCGTGGATTTATTATCATATCATTGACATAGCACTATATATCTAAATTATAAAAATATATAATGAATAATCATGCAAATAATAGTTTTTGGTCTCACACACGTGTGTGCATGTGTGTATACACTTTATTGTTGTACACTAGGTTTTGAAGAAGAGTAATAATTATCACACACATAAAACACAACTTCAAAGTAGAGCGTACGGAATGTGTGTAACAAGATTTAACCTTTAAAGAAATGTGGACTGAAAATGTTGGCTTATGTTCTGTTATTACTATCTCCAAAAGTCACATTATGATAAGGATAAATTACAAATTTTAGTTACAAAATTATTTGTAGTCTTAGGTTACAAACTTACAAATTCACCATTAGATTACATATTCTTCTTATATCTTCCATTCTTGCAAAATTTCAAGAAAATTAAAGATCAATAGCTATGTCATTAATAAATTTTTTAAATTACAAGTTTTTGTAATTTAAAAGTATGCACAAGATATAAACTTATAAATCATATAGTAATAATATCCAATTGATACAAAATTTAACATGTATATTAAGAGCATAAAGAATATGCAATTCAATGGTTAGATTTTCAAAATATGTTGTAATATTTATTTTATTGAGTGAGTTTGTAGCCGTAAGTTACAAACAATTTTGTAGTTAAACTTTGTTTTTATGATAATCAAATACTAGTTTACTCTTGCAAGGCATAGGATATAAGTTAGTAAACATATTTACAGTTAAAACAGTGCCAACCCAAACATTTCAAAGAGAGTTTTATAACCTACATATGTAAATTTATTCTTATAAATCAAGAAAAACAAACTTATGGAAATTCATTACTTAACTAAAGGCTTCAAGAAGAAGAAGGAACCAATTATTAGGCTTCATATCCTGCATAAACACCACGATTATTGGAACCATCTGAAGTTTCATCTTCATGCACTCTTCCAATTGAGACCCCCTCACTTAGCCTTCTCTTGGCTCCGCTTTTGCATTCCTCTTGCATTTTATCTGCATCCTCTTCCTTGTCTTTGACAAATGAAAGAAATGATTTCTTGGCGCTCCCATCGGAATGCTTTGTGTACTGGTGCACCATCTTAATAAGATACAAAAGAAGAGCAAGAAAGCAAACTGAGCCACATAGTAAAAAGAGGCCCCAAAAGCTTTTAAGATGATGGCGGTCTACATCTTGCTTTGCACCTTCTGAGTTGCATGCACTTCTTGTAAGCCATTTATTATGTATCCTCTGCAGATCCTCATTCTCTGATAGTTTCAGGATGGTAGTTGACATGTCAATTGCTAATGGTGAGTCCCGTGGAAAGGCCTAATCAATGAGAAATATAGAACAAGACTTTATCTTTAAAAGCTGATAATGCTGATAGACATAATCAACCAGTTAAACACAAGAGGTTGATTGCGTACATGATCATAATATATAGGTCAAATACATGTTAGTTTTTTTCCGTTAACTTATTTGCTTATCTACAGTTTTTTTAAAGTGTTACTTTTCTAAGTATAACTATACTTTTGCCAACTTTCACCAAATAAGCAAATAACCTTTTCAGCAAAAACCTAATCAAAACACACATATATCTAATCAATATAAAATAAAGCAATCTAAACTTCAACCTTCACTGAAACCAATTCTATCAAGAAACTAGAACAGTAAACATCTAAGTCGAATACATATATACTACAGTTCTGTAATGTGTGTATGAATAATGATTAAATAATTAAATTCATCATTTCTTAACTGTTGAGCATGTTTGAAAGATACGAGCATGAACAAATGCTAAAATGTAAGATGTACATTTTTTATGGTTCACCAGTTTCACATTCACAAGAGCAACTAGTCAGCTCACAGAAATACAATTCTATACTTTTCATACATTGTTTTGACAATAATATTTTTTGTTTGCAGAATTAGTGGCTCTATGAATGATTAGTGAATGAACCACAAAGGAATTTGCCATAGGAGATGTTCCCTGTTACTGTCAAAGAAAAATGAAATGTTTAAAAATGATACTTACAAAACCCCACCCCATTTTGGTGAACTCCTGACCTACTATACCAAATTCACATCGGGCGGAGAGGAAGAGCTCCATGTATGTGCGCTCATCAACCACTGCAGCAACACCACCCTTCTTTGGACCATCCCTCAAGGCTTTCTCATATTCGTTTTGTGAGTTGAGAGGAACAAGTCTGTTCTTTTGTATGTTGAGCTCCACGGTCAAATAATTTTCAGCAAATGAACCACGCCGGTACCCAATGGGAACGTTGTTCGATATTGATGATGCCGAAAATATCAACAGTGAGTTGCACAATGCTCGTACCCTCGAAACGACACCTGCACAGAGAAAAGAGGACCTAACAGAGAGCACCGATGTGGTGCCGGCCAAATACCCTCCGAAGGTCAAGTTAGAAAGTATGCTCACAACTCTAGAGTGCTAGAGAGGGTCAATTATGCGTACCTTGGCTTGTGAGGGTATTGGGGCTTTTATAATGGCTTGAGGTTGACATCCCTTTCTTGGCGTGGAAGTTTTTTCCTTATAGGACTCTTCTTGTAGAATCCTAAACGTGATGAATAAGTCTCCTCCTTACACGGAAGATTTTTACCAAGTATATAAGATTTTCGGAGTCCTACTAGCGCAAGGACTCTATTTGGGCCCTTATGAGAATGGGTCAAAATATCCCCCATTAGGGGCTCAGTAGGCCCATGGATAACTAGCTCACCATTCTTCACCCCGTCCGTATCCGGCCCGTTCACATCAGGTCCATCAACTGGGGGCTCATGCAAATGATGGATCCGTTCAGTCACATAAGACATTCCAAGACACTTTTCCCCTTTCAGTTGCCCCCTCACCTGATGGATCTGTCAGCAATTATGAACGGACCCATGGGGTGACGGATCTAAAACTCGGTACACCTCTGTAAATTTTCATCCGTACATTGCTGAATCAGGAGCTGACGCATTAATTCGTTGTGCCAAATGTCAATCTGTCAGTGGCTGTTGTTTTGGAATGAGGCGTTGCTTCGTCTTCTGTGCACTCCTAGTATAAATATTAGCCCTTCGCCTCTCATTTCTTCACTTGCTGCTGGAAGAGATTTGTCAGAGCGAGTCCGTCACGTCTGTCAGAGCACAATCCGTTCACTCAAGCATCCGTCGCTCGTCGCATCCTACTATAAGCTTCTGGTGAGTTATTTTTATATCCGTCCATTCTTTTTTCTTTTATTTGCACTTAATGCGTCCATCGTTATCTCCAACCCCATCAGAGTCTTAGGTTTTGTAATTACATGTAGGCCATGTCTAGTGCGTCAAGTAACCAGTCGGTCGTTCCCGACGGGGCGGTCTACGAGGGGATATACCCGTCAGGTCCCAAAGACCACGACGACTCGAGCGAGAGTAGTTCGTCGTCATCTTCCTCGTCCTCAACAAATGAGGGCCTGGAGATGATTCAAGTCCAGGAGGTTTCAGATGACGAAGAACAAATAGTGAGGTCCATCGTGGGGGTTGATGGACTTAGGGAGTTCATCTTGCCCCCAGAGTGGACGGTCAATGCATTTACGTCGACCATCAAGGAGGGCCACTTCAACACAATAAGGGACCGCTACCAAATTCCTGACCATATCCCACTCCGTCTACCATATATGTCAGAGAAATGTTATTACGAAGGAGTGGACGGAGTGGGCGTATACGAGCAGGTGCTAAAGGCTGGGTTGAGGTTCCCATTGAGTTCGCTACACCGCGAACTCTTAAGCTACCTAGGCATATCCGTCAGCCAGGTGTCCCCCAACGCCTGGAGAGTCTTTATCGC